>NC_136496.1:2010000-2502500 GCF_053919585.1 Euprymna scolopes | reverse complement strand
CACACAAGGAATGCTGCACCTTCTCCAAGTGATGTTATCTCCACAAATAACAACAAATAACAACAAATAGCAAAAAATAACAACAAATAACAACAAATAACATCAAATAACAACAAATAACAACAAATAACAACAAATAAAATCAAATAACATCAAATAACATAAAATAACAACAAATGATACAAATAACAACAAATGACAACAATAACAACAAATAACCAAAGATAACAACAAATAACAACAAATGACAACACATAACAACAAATAACAGCAAATAACAACAAATGACAACAAATAACAACAAATAAAAACAAATAACAACAAATGACAACAAATGACAACAAATAACAACAAATATTAACAAATAACATCAAATAACAACAAATGACAACAAATAACAACAAATAACAACAAATAACATCAAGTAACAACAAATAACAACAAATAACAACAAATGATAACGTATAATAACAAATGACAACAAATAACAACAAATAAAAAGAAATGACAACAAATAAACACAAATGACAACAAATAACAACAAATAACAACAAATAATAACAAATGATACGAATAACAACAAATGACAACAATAACAACAAATAACAGCAAATAACAACAAATGACAACTAATAACAACAAATGCCAACAAATAACAAAAAATAACAACACATAACAACAAATAACAACAAATATTAACAAATAACAACAAATGATAACAAATAACAACAAAAACAACAAATAAAAAAGATAACAACAAATAACAACAAATATTAACAAATAACAACATATAACAACAAATAACAACAAATGACAACAAATGAGAACTAATAACGACAAAAAAACAACAAATAACAATTAATCACAACAACTAACATAAAATAACAACAAATGACAACAAAAAACAAGAAATAACAACAAATAACAACAAATATTAACAAATGAAAACAAATAACAACAAATAACAACAAATGATAATAAATAACTACAAATAACAACAAATAATAACAAATAACAACAAATGACAATAAATAACAGCAAATAACAACAAATAACAACAAATATAAACAAATGTACAAATAACAACAAATAACAACAAATATTAACAAATGACAACAAATGACAACAAATAACAACAAATAACAACGAAATGACTATAAGTAAAACACAAATAACAACAAATGACAACAAAAAACAACAAATAACAACTAATTCTAGCAAAGAACAAAAATAACAACAAATAACAACAAACAACTAATAACAACAAATAAAAACAAATAACAATAAATATAAACAAAAAAATGATAACAAATGACACCAAATAACAACAAATAACAGCAAATAACAACAAATGATTAAAAATAACAACAAATAACAACAAATAACAACAAATAACAACTAATGATAACAAATAACAACAAATAACAACAAATAACAACAAATAACAACAAATGAGTACAAAAAATAACAAATAAAAATCAAATAACAACAAATGATAACAAATAACAACAAATGACAACAAATAACAACAAATAACAACAAATGAAACAAATAACACCAAATAACAACAAATGATAACAAATAACACTAAATAACAACAAATAACAACAAATGACAACAAATAACAACAAATAACAACAAATAACATCATATATCATATAACAACAAATAACAACAAATGACAACAAATGACAACAAATGACAACAAATTACAAACAATGACAACAAATGACAATCAAATGACAAGAAATAAAAACAAATAACAAATAACAACAAATAACAACAACTAACAATAAATAACAACAAATGACAAGACATAACAACAAATGACAACATCTAACATTAAATAACAACAAATACCAACAAATGACAACAAATAACAACAAATGATAAAAAAAACAAAAAATAACAACAAATGATAACAAATAACAACAAATAAAAGAAAATAACAACAAATGATAACAAATAATAACAAATGATAACAAATAACAACAGATGATAACAAATAGCAACAAATAACAATAAATGATAACAAATAACAACAAATAGTAAGAAATAACAACAAATAATAGCAAATTATAAGTAATAACAACAAATAACAACAAATGATAACAAATAACAACAAATAACAACAAATAACAACAAATGACAACAAATAAGATCAAATAACAACAAATGATAACAAATAACAACTAATAAAAACAAATGATAACGAATAACAATAAATGACAAAAAATAACAACAAATGATAACAAATAACAACAAATAAAAACAAATAACAACAAATAAAAACAAATAACAAGAAATGATAACGAATAACAACAGATAACAACAAATAAAAACAAATAACAACAAATAACAACAAATGACAACAAATAACAACAAATATCTACAAATAACATCAAATAACAACAAATAACAACAAATGACAACAAATGATAACAAATAACAACAAATAACAACAAATGATAACAAATAACAACAAATGACAACAAATAAAAGCAAGTAACAACAAATTATAACAAATATCAAAAAATAACAAAAAATGATAACAAATAACAACAAATAACAACAAATGGCAACAAATAAAAACAAATAACAACAAATAGCAACAAATAACAAGATATAACAGGAAATAACAACAAATAACAACAAATGATAACAAATAATAACAAATATCAACAAATAACAACAAATGATAACAAATACCAACAAATAACAACAAATAACAACAAATAACAACAAATAATAACAAATAAAACCAAATATCAACAAATAACTTCAAATGACAACAAATAACAACAAATAACAACAAATAACAGCAAATAACAACAAATAACAACAAATGATAACAAATAACAACAAATAACAACAAATAACAACAAATGATAACAAATAATAACAAATATCAACAAATAACTTCAAATGACAACAAATAACAACAAATAACAACAAATAACAGCAAATAACAACAAATAACAACAAATGATAACAAATAACAACAAATAACAACAAATGATAACAAATTATAACAAATAACAACAAATAAAAACAAATGATAACAAATAACAACAAATGATAACAAATTATTACAAATAACAACAAATAACAACAAATTATAACAAATTACAACAAATAACAACAAATAACAGCAAATAACAACAAATAACAAATAACAACAAATGATTACAAATAACAACAAATAACAACAAATGATAACAAATAACAACAAATGAAACAAATAACAACAAATAACAACAAATAACAACAAATGACAACAAATAACAACAAATAAAAACAAATAACAACAAATAACAACAAATGATAACAAATAACAACAAATAACAGCAAATGACAGCAATTAACAACAAATAACAACAAATAACAACAAATGACAACAAATGACTACAAATAACAACAAATAACAACAAATTATAACAAATAACAACAAATAACAACAAATGATAACAAAAACAACAAATAACAACAAATAACAACAAGAGACAACAAATAACATCAAACAACAAATAACAACCAATAACAACAAATAACAACAAATGATAACAAATAACAACAAATAACAACAAATAATAACAAATGATAACAAATAACAACAAATAATAACAAATAACAACAAATAGCAACAAATAACAACAAATAACAACAAATGATAACAAATAACAACCAATAACAACAAATAACAACAAATGATAACAAATAGCAACAAATAACAACAAATGACAACAAATAACAACAAATGACAACATATAGCAACAAATAACAGCTAATAACACAAATAACAACAAATGATAACAAATAACAACAAATAACAACAAATTACAACAAATAGCAACAATAACAGCAAATAACAACAAATAACAACAAATAACAACAAATGACGACAAATAACAACAAATAACAACAATTGGTCAATTGGATGAGAAAATTAGTGTTCTTCATTTGATTTATAAATTGAACGTTTGAGAAATTTCGGAGTCCATAGGGAACAAAGTCACATATACACAGACACAGTGCCTTTATCATATAAGATCATTTCTTGTTGTGGAATCCTGTAAAACCAAATAAGGGAGAGTTTTAATTGAACACTCGACATCGATGCATCTCATATCAAGATCAAATGAAAAAGGGCTTTTTTGATGTCTGAAACTTTACACTGAAGTAAAAAAAAAAAAAAAAAATTAGAAGCGGTATTTAAGATCGGATCGAGACATATTTTTTTATCATTGGCTCATACGACGTATAATGTACCTTTTCCAAATGATGTTATCTCCTCAAATAATAGGACTTAGCTGGATATTCCACCTGACCAGATGAATTCTTGTCCTGGAATCTGACAAGACAAAGAAAAGACCACAAACTATGAAATCATTAAGTAACCAATTGCGGAGAGAAAAAAATCAGTTTTATTGATTTAATGTTTGAGATGTAAAGGAGAACTTGAGCACTCCGATATCTATGGCATATAAATCAAGTGTTAGCCCCCAGAAAGTAGGTGATTGATTTCTGAGAACTTATTTGCTTAACAGTTTAGTTGAGTAGTAATTTCCAACTGGGAAAAGGCACCCCCCCGTGGTTTCAGGGAGTAATTGACACCATAGATTAGGAGACACAACCTAGACGCAGGGCCACAAAAAACACAGTGTGCATCTCGTCTATCGCTACTGAAAGATCATGTTGGAATTTCTCTCCGTAAGCATTTATATTAAATGCTAGTATGTTAGTAATGTTTATTGTTATTAGTGTGAATTCACATTTCAAGTCAGAGATCTTTAGAAAGAGTAGGGGGGGGGAATATCATTCTGCTAAATATGTTGCAAACTACGCAACTAATCTGTTTGGAATCCAGGAGATTGAATGCTAGTGGATCTCTTTCAGGCTTGGTTTGTCTGATAACTTACATCATTCGTAGACATTTATGCTGACGACACTACCATCTATGGCAACACTTCAAAGACAATAAATGACCAAGTTCTCTCTGATTCTCTCTCCTCTGATCTTGAGCATGTGGTACAATGAGGAAAGAGGTGGCCGGTTAATTTTAATGCATCTAAAACCAAGCTTCTATCTTTACATCGTCAACGTTCTGATCCCCATATGGCATCAATTGAAATGAATTGCTCTCGTCTTGGGGAGGCTCCATGTTTCGACAAGCTTCTGGGCTTGACCTTTACTCCAGATCTGAAATGGAACACGTACATCAAATCTGTTGCCAAGACCACAGGAAAAATGGTGGGATCCTTCTACCGCTCCAGAAGATATCTCACTCCTGATGCAATTCTCTATCTATATAAGAGCCAAGTACGTATAATGATGGAGTACTGTTGCCACATCTGGACAGGAGCTGCTAGAAGCAGCTTATCCTGCCTTGACAGTGTTCAAAATAGACTTCGTAGTTTAGTTGGGAATGCCCTTTTCTCTTTCCTGCAACCTCTTTCCCACAGAAGAGACGTTGCAGGCCTGTCTCTGCTTTATCGTTATTTCCATGGCAAGTGCTCGTCTGAGCTCCAATCTATGCTTCTCCTTCTAACACTCGTTTAGTTGAAACCACTGTCAATAATTTCCTCCACTCTTTATCAGTGCCTAAACCGAAACATAGATTCTATGAACAAAGCTTTTTCCTCAGAACTGCACGCCTGTGCTACTCTCTTCCGCTAGTCTGCTTTCCAGCTGACTACAATTTGGTTGTCTTCAAGTCCAACGTAAACAAATTCTTGATGAACTGTCCCATTAAATAATCCAATTTACCTACTACTTTCTACTCCTAACGATTACTAAGAAATTATCCCATTGACTACTGTACACTCAATAATCTTTATCCTCGAGTGGCCTCCAGGCCTTGATAAGTGGTGAACCCCTTTGTAAAAAAAAAAACAATAAAATATAAAGGTAGTTGAGTATTCTTTGTTTGTAGAGAGTTCTTTGTTGGGTAATAGTATCGGAGACCGAAAATGTTCATAGGTTATAAGCGATTGCGAACCACTGTATTTCAAAAAAGAGATTGTAAAAAAGATTTACAATAGTGAGAAAGACGAAAAGGCATAAGAAAAAAGGATTACAACAATAATCGAAGCCAAACAAAAGCACAAAAAAAAAATAAAATAATGCTTATCAGCACGCTATGTTTTGTTGATTGAGTCCAGCTGTTGCAGGAAGAAAAGTCATTTGGGCAGTTTCCACCATTTTACCAACCGTGATGAAAGAAAATCTGCTCCGGATTCGAACATGTTGGGCCGAGAGACATAAATTATGAACTTGCCGCAAAAGAAATCAATAACATTTGGTATTTGTTCCATCTTTTTTTTTTTTTTTTACTCTTTTTAACTCCAAACATGGCATCTTATCACTTGGATGTAAGAGGTCATTTGGTATCATGTCTACAGAGGAAATATCTGTTGAGAAGCAAGATGTCTGTTCAAGGGATGCCATCCAAGTCTTCAAATCTGCGTGGGGAATACAAGATGTTTCCTGTGAAACGAGATTGTAGGACCCATGGTCATTCCTTGTGTTTGGATAAGCAGCGATATCAGAAGAGGCCGTTGGGTCTGTCCGAGCACAATTCTCTCAACGGAAAAAGTGGTATCTGCAGAGTCACTCAATACCTTCAAAGCCAGAGTAGACAAACATTCGAGGAATCGCCCACTTCACTTTGACTATAAATCTACAGATGATGTGTATTGAGACACTGTAATCTCGGGTGTAAAGATCTGTGTTCCTTCTCACTCTATATTGCATTGTGTTGTATTACATTTAAACTTCTGCGGTTTAGTACAGTCATAGAAGGAGGAAACAGGGAGGGAATTCCAGTATAGTTGTCTGAGAGAAGAAACTATTTTAGAGTTTAACGTTTTCTAG
Organism: Euprymna scolopes; assembly: GCF_053919585.1. Taxonomy (NCBI): domain Eukaryota; kingdom Metazoa; phylum Mollusca; class Cephalopoda; order Sepiida; family Sepiolidae; genus Euprymna; species Euprymna scolopes. Next base: position 2,495,627 of record NC_136496.1, on the reverse strand, counting down.
CATCTAGGAACCTTTACAGTGAAGGGGTGGAATTTTACTGCTTGACAGTCGGGAGTATGTACGTTGATGGGGCACAAGTGCTATGAGTTCATCAGAATTGTTATATATTCACTGCAGCCGGTCGTCATATATATATATATATATATATATATATATATATATATATATGTATGTATATATATGTATATATATATAAAATTTCTAAAAAAAAATCAACTCTGTCATTGTCTCGATATATACACTTGGCAACGAAAGCTGGTTATAAAATATTTTGTTTATTCAAAATAACTTTTTCAATTTCAGAATGAGTTATGACATTAGTGATGGTGTGTGTGGCGGGGGTTAGTGTGTTTTTACTGTGGAAAAAAATGTGTCACTGAGCTTCCTCGTCATGGTTGCTCTCTCTCTCTCTCTCTCCTGTTCTCCATCTGTCTCTCTATTTTATTGGCACAGATGACTTCAAAGCATTCGATCATGTATTGTCTTGAAATGTCAGTCAATTTCACTGACCTAATCTCCAAGGATTCTACGTTCTCCATTTTGACTTCTTTGATGCCATTCCCAGGCACCTGCATCCAGGATCTGACCGACTTTCCTTTGACGTCATTCCCAGGTACCTAGATTATCCAACAGAATATGTTCTATTGAAGTATGTGTAAAACAAGCACAATGGTGCAACACTGTGGTGATGGGACAGGGGTTGTAGCTTGGTTGATAGTGCAGGACATATTAGATTGGAAACTCTTTCTGGACCTAGTCTACTAAGGAGAGACTAGCCCAGATGTGGTAACAATATTCCATGCATGGGCGAATGGTGGCTTTGTAGAGGTACAGGATACTGAGGTGTGGGTAGTTTTCTGGCATGATAGAGGGAATCCACCTTCTTTGCAGCAGTCTTTGCAATATCCTCAATGTATTTGTTCCAGTTCATATTTCCTATGAATGTTAAGTCAAGGAGTTTGAAGGAAGAATTCTCAGGTAGAGAGTTATTTGTCATGGATATTGGTGGTTGGAGAGGCTTCTTGTAATTATTAAAGGAGGGCAGTTTAGTCTTTTAAGTAATATTGCCTCTAGTAACATCACTATGTTGGATATTCCACCACATCAATTTTTTTCAGACATATAGGATATTCTTAAGTGTGAGTAGTTTTCTATTATTATTATTGTGTTGTTCATTATTAAAAAAAAACATAATATGACCTTTCAAAGTAATCATTTGTAAAAATAAAATTTGGTCGTTATTTTTGCTGTAAATTATGTGCTTTTCCTCTAATTTCTTTTCATTAACTCAGTTAATCAATCAAATCCCCTTATATATTATTTAATTAGTTGAGAATACAGAAAATGGAGACGGTTGAGAGGTTAGCCGAGCTCAACTTGATGATTCCAAACTGAAATTTGCTGTAGGAGTGTACTAAAAACGTATATGGTGTAAAGAAGGAAACTCTGTCAATGAGATGATGGTTCAATTCGTCTTTAAGCAGTTAGTATGCCTCGATGAAGCACACATTATCTACAATAATAGAATCTCACGGACTAAGGTGAAACAAATGGTGTTTTTTACAGTTTTCGCTGCAGCTAGACTGGCGATGTAGTCGACACATCACTAATACATATATAATACATTTCTTACTTTTTCTCAGCTGATGTTATTCTTTAAGCATCAGCTTAAGACTAAGATTAGATGAGATAGGAAAGATTGTATTGTGGAGAGCTTTACAGAATTTTTTTTTTTACATAGGAGTCGCCACTTATCAAGGCCCAGAGGCCACTTGAGAATAAGGGTTAATAAGTGTACAGTAGTTAATGAGACAATATCTTAATAATGATTAGTAGTGGAAATTTGGTAAATTAGATTATTTAAGGGGATGACTAATCAAGAACTTATTTACATTGGACTTGAAGACGACCATATTGTAGTCAGCTGGGTAGCAGGTAAACAGAAGAGAGTTCCACAGGTGTGCACTTCTAAGAAAGAAACTTTTTTCATGGAATCCATGTTTAGGTTTAGGCACAGATAAAGAGTTGAGGACGTTATTGATAGTGGTTGCAACTAGACGAGTGTTTTGGCAAGACAGGCCTATAGATTGAAGCCCAGACGAGTACTTGCCATGAAAATAACAATAGAGAAAAGCTCACAACGTTTCTTCTGTGGGAAAGAGGCTACAGGGAAGAGAAAAGAGCATCCCCTACTAGACTATGAAGTCTATTTTGAACTCCGTCAAGGCAGGATAAGTCCTTCTAGTAGCTCCTGCCCAAATGTGGGCAGCAATACTCCATCTTAGGACGTACTTGGCTCTTATACAGGTAGAGAATTGCATTAGCAGTGAGGTATCTACTGGAACGATAGAAGTATCCAACTATTTTTCCAGCGACTTTGGTCACGAATTTGATATACGTGTTCCATTTCAGATCAGGAGTAAACATCAAACCAAGAAACTTGTCAAAACATGGAGCCTCCTCAAGACAAGAGCCATTCATTTCAATTGATACTAGACTGAGATCAGAGTGTTGATGATGTAAAGATAGAAGCTCAGTTTTAGATGCATTGAAAGTAACCAGCCACCCCTTTCCACATTGCACCACGTGCTCAAGATCAGAGGAGAGTGAATCGGAGGGATCTTGGTCATTTATGGCCTTTGAAGTGTTGCCATAGATGGTAGTAACGTCAGCGAATGATCTTAGGATGATTTGGATATTCTTGTAAAGAACCCATTTTTCATCTCCAGTCACAGTTCTTTGCAAAAATGCTTCTCAACGATTCCTAGAAAGCAAAGCTATGCAAACAGTCAATCTTTGATTTTGTTTAGAGTCGGACGTCCAGTGCCCACGTTTTGCAATTTTTCCCAATACGTGAAGGCATGAAATGATTGTGAATTGTTGAGCTAATTATTTGATGGTTAACTTTGAATTGGTCTCAACAACGTCTTTAATGGCGTCTTCATCCATTGACTTTGGACTTCCCAAACGTTACCGATCTGACAGGTTAAAGCATCCAGAAAATTTTGCGAACCATCGTTGACATTTTCAATTATTCAGAACATTCATCTCATAGACAGTGTCAATATCCCTTGTAATTTATGCAGCTTTTTTTTCCTTTTTTGAATTCATAGAGATGCTCCTCACTAATATCCATTTTTGATGGCTGAGACAATTAAACTTAATATTTTCCATTAATTAATTATGCAAATATTTTCCCATTAATTACAACAATTTTCCATTAATTACAATAATTTTTCCATTAATTACAATAATTTTTCCATTAATTACAACAATTTTCCATTTGTTACAATAATTTTCCATTAATTAATTAAACAATAATTTTCCCATTAGTTTCTATTAATTACAACAATTTTACATTAATTACAATAATTTTTTCATTCAATTACAACAATTTTCCATTAATTACAATAGTTTTTCCATTAATTATAGCAATTTTCCATTAATTACAATAATTTAATTAATTACAATAATTTTCCATTAATTACAACAATTTTCCATTAATTACAATAATTTTCCCATTAATTACAATAATTTTTCAATTAATTACAATAATATTCCAGTAATGAGAACAATTTTTCATTAATTACAACAATTTTTCATTAATTACAATAATTTTCCATTAATTACAATAATTTTTCATTAATTACAATAATTTTCCATTAATTACAATTTTTTATTTATTGCAATAATTTTCCATTTATTACAATAATTTTCCATTAATTACAACAATTTTCCATTAATTACAACAATTTTCCATTAATTACAATAATTATTCATTAATTACAATAATTTTCCATTAATTACAATAATTTTCCCTTAATTACAATAATTATTCATTAATTACAATAATTTTCCATTAATTACAACAATTTTCCATTAATTACAATAATTATTCATTAATTACAATAATTTTCCATTAATTACAACAATTTTCCATTAATTACAATAATTATTCATTAATTACAATAATTTTCCATTAATTACAACAATTTTCAATTAATTACAATAATTATTTATTAAGTACAACAATTTTCCATTAATTACAATACATAATTGGCAAAAGAAGATTTTAAGACACCAATTCATCAAAAAAATCTAGAACTGTGTACAACTTAGGAGGCTGCAAAGTGATGAATTAAAAAAAAAACATGTCTTTCCAACCTGATACTTACATTCTACATCACGATTTCTGAACACTTTTAATGAAATGTTAAATCAAATCAAAAAATAATAATCTTATACCACCCCCATGAATTCTTGCTGCTGTTTGATGAGTACCTAGTAAGGGTCGAAATCTTTCCTCGTGGCTAAAATGATTAATAATGTCGGCCAAGGGAAAACGACTTGAAGAATGAAGACTGCAAATGAGGCAGGGTCGCCAAACTATAAATGTTCGAAGCTAAATTTCTCAGCAAAAAAAAAGGTCAAATTGAACACTGAAATTACACTTTTAGAAAATATAAAGCCAAAAAGAGACCAAATGGAAAATTTTCTTTATTAATGCTATATAAATAAAAAGAAAGGTGCTTATTTAGAATTACACTTAATTTTTTAAAAAATACAAAAAAAAATCTTTGTGATGTACACTCATGAGCAAAAAAAATGGGCCAAGAGAAAAAGAAAGAAGAAATCGATTTTTCAATATTTTTCCGTGAATTTTTGTTAATTTTAACTGAAAATTTCTATTTTGTAGATCATTATTATTATAGCAGATAATAATAAGTGGAAAAATTGATCCTAAAAATGGTAAGACCGCAAAACATATCATGCTATAGTGAAGCGAATTAGTCAAAGGTTCGAAGTCGAATGCTTGGCAAAAAAGAAATCTGCATATGGTTGCCCTAGAGCATCCAATTTTAAGTTAAGTGTTTTGAAGGATTGAAAGAAAACTTATGTTGACCATAGCAAAGAATTCAAAACTCTTTCTAGATATAAAATATCTAGACGAATGAAAGAAATGGGATTTTCTTCTAAAAGGCGTGCAAAGAAGCCACTTTTATCTAAGAAGGACATCAATGATAGAAAGAGATTTTTCTTGTGTTATGGCAAGAAAGATACAGACTGGTTCAGGAACGTTTTCCGGTTAGATGAATCAAGATTTTGTCTTGTTAGTGACGCTCTCGAACAGTGCATTTGAAGAACTGGAGAAAGATTTTCGCCAAATTGCATAACAATGACTGGTAAACACGGGAATGGAGGGATAATGGTCTGGGGAACTTTTACTGCAGCAGGAGTTGGGGAACTTATTAGATGTGAGAAGTCAATCAATGCAAAGGAATACATTCGAATATTAGAAACAGGACTGTTACCAAGTATCCAGAAGCTGAGAATATCTCAGAACATTATTTTTCAACATGATAATGCCCCTGCACATACTGCTAAAATCACAAAAAATGTTTTTCTGATAATTCAATTGATTTGATGTTTTGGCCAGATCAAAACCCCGATTTAAACCCAATCAAGAATATTTGGCCCATAATATCTCATGTATTGGATGGAAGAACTTTTTCGAAAAATGACAAGCTGTGGGAAGCTGTGCAAAGTGAATCGAATAGCATCTCCTGTTCACAGTGTTCCACTTTGGGTGAGAGCATGTCTAAAAGGATTGATCTTTTTTAAAAATCAAAAAGGAATGCGATTCCATCCTAAGCATTTATGAAAGTAAATGTCTTGTTCTGTGTTATTAGTCTCGTTTAAGTTTCCTTGTTCAATTGTTCTTTGTTTGTTTTTAGTGCAATAAAATGTATAAAATTTGTTTGACCCATTTTTTTTTTTTTTTTGCTCACGAGTGTACGTACTCGTCACGGAACAATGATGCCATATTCCAAAAATCATATAAATTAAGTAGTTTTTTTTTTGGATAAGAAAATCAAATTTTACAATTTGTAGCGCTATTAACACTAAAGTATATTCACTACCAGGCGGATTTTTATCTCGATAGTTCGAATTAAGTTGTCTCCATCTTATATATAAATCATGGCCGATCAAAATATTACGTCTTGCTTAGTAATAACATTTTATTTACTTAGTTAAAAAAAAATTGGTCAATTTATGTGAATTTTAGAATATCATATCTTCGTTCCATGACAAGTACATCATAAAGATGTTTCTGTGTTGTTGTTTTGCAGTCGAATGTAATTCTAAATAAAAAAAAAATGATTATATTGAAAATGTTAACACTGGTTTGACTTCCTGTATCTTATTTTTATTGGTTCCGTATTGTTTTCTCAGCAGTTTGTCCTTATAAATTTGAAATCTAAGGCTTTTTATATATGCTTTTGAGGAAAGTCATCATCATCATCATCATCATCATCATCATCATCATCATCATCATCATTTATATATTAATATCGTAGTACCTTTAACATACGTGTGTACGTATTTCACGGTTTCAAGATTATAAATTATTCGATCGGGAGATCCTATTTACTAAAAAAGTGGATAGAAGGTGATAAACATACTATGAACATTGAATTAGCGTCTCTGTATATTAATAATTTATTGTTCGTAGCATGTTATCATCTCCTATCCTCCTTGTTAATAAATAGGATCTCCCGATCACTGAGGATACAATGTAAAAATAATTTTAATCAAAAATTTTTTTAAATGTCTGTTTTGGGCCGTATATCAAACTAAAATACAGGGTGACTCAAAAAAACGGGCCCTAACTATAATTAGGCCCTGTTTCTTAGTGTTTTGTCCGAATTAAATGAAAGTTTGGTCATAACTAGTTTATTATATTCAAAACATCACATCAAAACACTAGAGTCTTTGGCCTTTTTTTCTCCGTTGACTGTAAAATGCTCAGAAAAACAATTGAATGTCCTCTGTATTTTTTGGGGGACACCCTGTATACCTTCTTGGTCTTCTGGCTAGGATTTAAGGGTAGTATCTGTTCAGCCTGAAGATCATGTAATGATATCACGGAGTTTCCGTTTGTGCCAGTTGTCCGTACAATCGAAATATGTTACAGATTTCTATAAAGATATTGTAGCTAAAAAGTAATAGCAGATATATTCTGACACAACATTAACCAGATTACTTAGATGAATACTTTTACAGTTTTAACAAAAGGGCTACAATAACACAATATGGTTTCCGTCTTGAGGAGGCCTCATGTTTTGACAAGCTTCTGGGCTTGACCTTTACTCCTGATCTTAAATGGAACACATACATTAAATCTGTTGCCAAAGGCCGCTGGAAAAATGGTTGGATCCTTCTATCGCTCCAGTAGATATCTCACTGCTGATGCAATTCTCTATCTATATAAGAGCCAGGTATGTCCAAGGATGGAGTACTGTTGCTACATCTGGGCAGGAGCTGCTAGAAAGGACTTGTCCTGCTTTGATAGAGTTCAAAATAGACTTTGTAGCCTTGTAGGAGATGCCCTTTTCTCTCCCCCTGCAATCTCTATCTCACAGAAGCGATGTTGCGAGTTTGTCTCTGATGTATCGTTATTTTCATGGCAAGTGCTCGACTGAGCTTCAATCTATGGTCCCCCCTCGTCAAACTTTCACAAGAAACACTCGACTAGCTGAAAACTATATCAATAATTCTCCCCACTCTTTATTTGTGCCTAAACCTAAACGTAGATTCCATGAACAAAGCTTCTTTCTTAGAACTGCACGCCTGTGGAATTGTCTTCAAACTCGGGAATCTTTCTATGGTACTTTGGAAATCTGCACAGAATTTCGAACGGAACTCTGTAATTAATCCACAGGGGTAACATGCTGTTGTTCCGTCAGTCATGACCAGGTAGGAGTCCTAAGTAATCTACAATTGTATTTTGAGTCTCACCTGCACTGAGGATTCAACCTCCCGAAGAATGTAATTTTACAACTGAATTTTACCAAGTACTTTATCCACTACGCCATAAAAGATCTCCAAGTTCAACAAGATACATCTGGAGAAGGTCAAGGGTTACATCGGCCGAAACGTTGTGAAAATAACACTCAAGATCTTTAAAAAGAGAAGAGTTTGTATTAAATATATTATTCAGACTACTGTTTTCAACTCCTTCCTTTTTATAGTCAAAATGTTCATACAGGAGTTCCAAAAGGAGTATAGATAATTGTAATATTATTTGGATTCTTAAAACTGTTGTTATCTTCTTGAGTGTTATTTTCACAACGTTTTAGCCGACGTAACCTCCAACCTTCTTAAGGTGTATCTTCTTAAATTCAGCAATCTGCACAAAATTTCAAACAGAACTCTTTAATCCACGCAAGGGACCTGTGATGTATCAGATAAAATACTTGGTAAAATTCAGTTGTAAGTGACACTCTTCTGGAAGTTGAAAGTTCAATCTTCAGTGTGGGCAGTACCTAGAATAGAATTGCAACTTCTATTTGGTCATGCCTGACGGAACAAGAGGGTTCCATTTAAAATTCTGTGCAGATTCCCTGTGTTGAACAAAATACACCTGAAGAAGGTCGGAGGTTACAGCAACCAAAAGGTTGTGAGAATAACACTCAAGATGACAGATTTTTCTTATTTATCTAGGCAGATGATTCCATGAAAATGTTTAAAAACCCTTTTTTAGCAAGGAACAAGTAAACATGGTATCATCACTTTTGTATTATCACAAAAAAAAAAGACTTTTTTCGCTAAAAGGAGTATATCTAACTAAAAAGAATGAGTAAATGCATAAAGCCGTGTGTATCATGGTTTTCTATTTGTTTTCATCTCTTCTTCTTGTTCTGGCCATGTCGATGTCTCTCAAATTTGTATCATCTGAGGGTACATACACAAGCTTACAAATATGAAAAATAGCAAAACAACACAAAACTCACAAGAGAAAACACAACTCCCCTCGCTATATTGTGTATAAACTTGTTGTGGTATGAATATGTGTGATATGAGACCCCCAAACGTTATCCATTGATAGATATCTGTCGAGTAATCTTTTGGCGGTTGGTTGATCAGTTCATCTCCTCATCTCCTAAAAACTCTTCCTAATCTTGACTCTTATCTCTCTAAACTCTATTGGGGTAGGCTGAGGGCTCCGAGCCACTAATCGCAGTCAACTGTCGCAAACTGAAAAAACTGTCCTAAACTAACTCTGACTCCTAAATTTAATGATTCAAAATTGGAAATCCTAAGTCCAACTTTTTATCTTAGTCACCATCACACCTGATTAATATAAACCGATTACTTCTGCCCTATCAGCCACACCCATGACTATTCAAAAACTGACCACCAACTGTCAGGCGTCTTCCTGTCTCAAGAATTCAAAAGACATTGGTTCCTCCCTCACTTCGTCGTCTTTTTGCTAATCTCACTTTCTATACTTTTGTTCTGATAATGAACCATTTCCTTTTATTGTTAGGATTTTGGCTCAGGAGGGGGGGGTATGTCCATAGTATCACAAATGAAAGTCACCTGACTCATGACGTCACTTTCCTTTAACATAATGTAAGGTAGACAACTCGTGCTTTACCCACTCACCTTTATTTATTATCCACCAGTGAGGACTAAAGAAACAAAATAGTACGAAGCAAGAGCTACAAAGGTGCCGAAAGCACATCCGACGTTCACTTTCTTCTTATAATCCAATCATAATCCAATGCTATATTTCACATTGTTTTGGGTTTTATTTTGTTTGTTTTTTGCTTCTCAGCTGATCCATTATTTTTAGCTACATCACTTAGTCATGTCTGGTCATGTCTTGATGATGACGTTTTTCATTGAAGGAAACCCATTCATCTATTGCTTAGTGATGCATAAACATTGATGTATAAAAGGCAAACTCATGATTGCCGATAATGATCTACATCACCAATAGGCTTCCATACATTTTTTGGAAACAAGCGCAAATTAATGATCAATTGGAAAGTAGTAGTAGTAGTAGTAGTAGTAGTAGTAGTAGTAGTAGTAGTAGTATCTATTATACTAAAGCTGAGTCTTGAATGTCATACCATTTGGATTCTTCGGACGACTGCTCTAATCTTGAGTGTCATTTTCACAATGTTACGGTCGATGTAACCTCTGTCCTTCTTCAGGTGTATCTTGTCGAACTCGGAATCTTTCTGTTGAACTCGGGAAATATGCATGGAATTTCGAATGGAACCTTTTACTTAATCTACAGGGCTAACATGTTCTTATTCTGTCAGCCTTGACCAGGTAGATATCCTATGTAATTTGCCATTGTATTTTGAGTGTTGCCCGCATTGAGATCGACCCATAACCCCCCAGAAGAGTGTAATTTTACAACTGAATATACTAAGGTTTTTTATCCCCAATCCAAAAGATTCCCGAGTACAACAATATACATCTGAAGAAGGTCGAAGGTTACATCGACCAAAACGTTTTGAAAATAAAACTCAAGATGAGAACAGTAATTTTGAGAATCCAAATAATAATACAAAATTTACTAGTATGAATCTAGTCAGAGAAGCTTTGAATTGTAAAAAATTCCAGGTAAAAAAATTAATCCAGTCAGAATCAGCAGTGGCTTTCCTCTCATCTCCAGACAACAAGCTGTGACTGAAAAATACAGAGATTCGATTTTATAGATCTTGGCATCTGATTGATTAGTTCTTATCACCCCCCTGGCTATAAATAGAATTGTCCAGGTGGTGGAATATGTAAAGATGAAGCTACCCCCACCCCCAATGCGAGTTTAACTGACTTCCTCCAAAGAAGGAAGTTTCATGGGAGTATTAAATTCACAAGCGGTCCCCTGTCGCATGTACATCCCCGTTAGGGGAGATGATGTTACGTTTCCGCAACTCTTGCTAGGAGGTGTCAACGTCCGCCTACATACAGTGCCTGGTATTCCCAAATAGGTCACCCATCTGGTACTGACCAGGCTCCACGTTACTTAACTTCGGTAATCTAGTGAGAACTAGTGTTTCAACGTGATTATGCTGTATATTTATGTAAGGTTACCAAAATAAAATAAAGTCAGCCTCTAAAACTCTGACAAAACCTTAATCTCGTCCAAGTTAAGGGGGGGGGGTAGCGCTTTGATTCTTGTCTTGCTGGTGTTGATTGTTGTTGTTGTTGTTGTTATCGAGCATTATTCATTCATTCCATATCAATCTGATGAATTTTGTTGGCATTGGTATCCCAGATATCTTTCTAGTTAGAAAGCCAACATATTATATTGTATTATAATATTGTGTTAGAGATGGGTATATTTGCTAATGATACAATGCTCTATAATATGCACAAGGGAAGAACACGTACATAAATCTAAGACAATTGCAGAATTGTTATAAAATGACCTCCAGATTATAGTGGAATAGGACCGCAAATGGATGGTAACATTTAATGCTAGTAAAACTAAGCTGCTCTCCTTTAACAATTACCAGACGCCTCTCCAACCACCTATCTCAATGACAAATAGCACCCTACCTGATAATTCTACCTTCAAACTCCTCGGCCTACCATTTGCGGGCAATATGAACTGGAACAAATACATAGAGGACCTTGCAAAGGCTGCTGCAAAGAAGGTGGTTTCCCTCTATCGAGCTAGAAGACTACTCATGCTTGAGAGTATCCTGTACCTTTACAAGGTCACCATTCGCATACCATGCATGGAGTATTGTTGCCACATCTGGGCTGTTGCATCTACCACTAACCTCTCCATCTTGGATAGGTTCCAAAAAAGAGTTGTCAATCTAATCAGTCCAGCTTTATCAACTAAGCTCCAGCCCCTGTCCCATCACCGCAATGTTGCCTGTTTTACCAATATTTTAATGGAATGTGTTCTAATGAACTCGTTTCACTTGTACCCTCTCGACGTACATATCCCCGACAAACCCGCTTAGCAATAAGATCTCACCCCTTCACTGTTGATATCCCTAAATGCCAGAAAGCTTTCTATTCTAATAGTTTCTTCCCTCGAACAGCTAGACTGTGGAATTCCCTTCCTGCTGCCTGCTTCCCTGGTTGTACTGATATGCAAAAGTTTAAATGTAACATAAACAAATATCTTGTTAATCTTTCCTAGACATGGCCCCAAATAGTAACACCTTACGTCCAAGTGGCGATATGCTTTGTAAGGGGTGAACATGAGTAAAAAAAAAAAAAATCAGTGTTTCTGTGGAAGGAACTGGATTCGAACTTGACACACCTAGGTTGTCAGTTTTTCTCGTTTACTACTCAGCCAGTATCATTTGCTTCTTGCTGACGTTGAAGAGTGGAAGGTCAAAAACGATTATTTTTTTTTTTACATAAAGGTCACCACTTATCAAGGCCCGGAAGCCACTCGGGGATAAGGGTTATTGCGTGTACAGTAATCAATGAGATAGTATTGTAGTAATCATTAATATTGGAGATTTGATAGAGTGTCTTACTTAAGGGGGCGGTTTGTTAGGAATTTGTTTATGTTGGACTTGAAAACATCCAAGTTGTAGTCAGATGGGAAACAGGCAAACAGAAGAGAGTTCCACAATCGTGCACTTCTAAGAAAGAAGCTCTGCTCATGGAATCTACGTTTAGATTTAGGCACAGATAAAGAGTGGGGAAAATTAATGACAGTAGTTTCAGCTAGACGGGTGTTTTTTGTGAAAGATTGGTGAGGGGGGACCAGAGATTGGAGCTCAGACGAGCACTTGCCTTGGAAATAACGATAAAACAAAGACAGGCTCACAACGTCTCCTCTGTGGGAGAGAGGCTGCAGGGAAGAGAAAAGGGCATCCCCCACTAAGCCACAAAGTCTATTTTGTACTCTGTCAAGACAGGATAGACTGTTTTTAACAGCTCCTGCCCAGATGTGGCAGCAGTACTCCATCCTTGGACGTACTTGACTTTTATACAGATAGAGAATTGCATCAGTAGTGAGATATCTTCTGGAGCGGTAGAAGGATCCCACCATTTTCCCAGCGTCCTTGGCAACAAACTTGATGTACGTGTTCCATTTCAGATCAGGAGTAAAGGTCAAGCTCAGAAGCTTGTCAAAACATAGAGCCTCCCCAAGACGAGAACCATCCATTTCAATTGATGTCAGATGGGGATCAGAGCATTGATGATGTAAAGATAGAAGCTTGGTTTTGGATGCATTAAAAGTAATCAGCCACCTCTTCCCCCATTGTACCACGTGCTCAAGATCAGAGGAGAGAGAATCAGAGAGAACTTTGTCGTTTACGGCCTTTGATGTGTTGCCATAGATGGTAGTGTCATCAGCATAAATGTCTACGAATGATCTAAGTATGTGTTTTGGGAGATCATTGATGTAGATCAAGAAGAGAGTTGGGCCCAGGACGGACCCCTGAGGGACTCCAGCATTTATACTGTGGGCCTCTGATTTCTGCCCATCAACCACTACTCTTATGAACCTATCAGAGAGAAATGATTTAATAATTGAGAAAACATTTCCAGTGATACCGTAGCTGGAAATCTTGTGAAGTAGGCCTTATGTCATACCTTATCGAAGGCCTTCGATATGTCAAGAGCAATTGCCCTGGAAGCCTTTGTCAAGACATTCACTAATCCTATGTGATATAACCGTTAGCACATCTGCTGTAGATCTTGCAGAGCAGAAACCATATTGCATGTCACTAAGAAGGTTATTTCTGTTGAGGTGGTTGACTACTTCTTTATTTAATATGGATTCCAACAACTTACTCATAACACACAGGAGACTTATTGGTCTGTACTGAGCGGGAGATGACTTTTCACCTGAATTCTTAAATACAGGGCATACTGATGAGGTTTTCCAGGGTGTTGGAAAGCACTTCTTCTTAAGGCCACACTTAAACAGTTTTGTAAGTATGGGGACAAGTTCTAGTTGAAGCTTTTTACCACTATAACTGGAATGCTGTCAGGACCAGTTGCTTTACTGGAATCAACGTTCTTGATTAGCTTGGCAACCTCACACACAGATATTTGTATGTTGCATAGCGTGTTGTCTGTTATAGGAGGAAATACGGGAGTTGATGGCCTTTGTTGCTTAGGGTAGAATTCGCTGCAAAGTTCTTGGCAAATAGTCTGACCTTGTCTGATGCTGACGAGATGACCTCAGGTCCATTGATAATGGTTGGGATAGAACGCACACTTCTGTTCAGGATCCTGTTTGCTATTTGCTAAAACTGGTAGGAACCAAGCCGCTGCTCAACTACTTTGGATTTAACAGACTGAGCCTATAGCTCTCTTGCATTTTTTATTACTCTTTTACAGCGGTTGGTGGCAGTCCTGAAAGCAGCTTTAGTCTCAGTGCATCTATTACGTTGGATTATAAAAGAAGTGTGAGTGAATATGAAAAGTCCACCATTTTAGGTCATCTCTGCTTGATATTTTCTCTGTTCAGAAATTTAATTGCAACCTAATTTAAAACGTAATATTGTGAGACTATATCTGCTCTATCGTTATTTTCATGGCAGGTGCTCGACTGAGCTTCAATCTATATCCCCCCCATAAAACATTCACAGCAAATACTCGTCTATTTACAATCACTACTAACAATTTCCCTTCCTTTTTATCTGACATAAAGAGGAAGAAATATGTCAGTCGTGAGTTTACAAAAAATAGCGTCGAAGGAGAAATAGGATACTCCTTACTTTGTTTGCAGCCTGAATGCAATGTTTAGATGACTTGAAGGACGAGTAGACCAGAAAGCAAAGACCTTTTGTCATGTTCAACTCCTTGAGCAGAGTCTTGTGATCAGCGAATATCAGAGCCGAGTTAGAAAGAGAATCCACTGCAATATGGTTGCGTGCAATATGGCTGTGTTTATCAAAATTAAGGCCTAAGTCATATTCAATGGATCATTTCCTGGCACGTTGAAGAAGGCTAGACTTGAGATTATCAATTTCACTTCTACGTCGTCTGCAAATAGGAGCATGTTTCCACCAATCACTTCCGGCATGTTTTATGTCAGCCATGACAGTCATGTGATCTGCTAATCGTTTTGAGTTTTTCTTTCACATTTATCGCTTATTATTTATTCAATAATGAATAATGCAAGCGTCCCCCACAATCAATAACGCAAATAGTTGGCTGCTATTTCTTATTTTCGATTTGATTTTATTTATAGTGACAGATTATTAATTAATTTTAGAAACTTTAATTTAAGTGCCCATCGATACTTGCAGTTTGATGCAGACATTGATAACTAATTGTTATTAATTGTTAACGTCAACAGGGAATTCAGTCAGTTCGAATCGTCCATATTTATTTGATATAATGAAACATAAAACATAATAAATAGTGAACATCAGATTTAGTCTTTAGATGCGTCCATTTAACCTATGCGATTATGGATCAAATGTCAAAATTTTCCTCTTTATTTTATTATTTTATTTTGGTTAGTTTTAAGAGATCAAGGAAGCTAATTCTGTCCTGGAGCTAACATTTGATTTCATGATGATTTGAATTTATATCCGAAGGCTTTTTTTAAGAATAGACGCTCTTCCCTTTATGGTTGCTATCTGTATTTCATGCCAGCTTGGTCTTCCAGGTATTGTTTTCAAGTATTTTTAAGGATTTTTTTCATTAGGCGAGTTGCTTCTATCTCAACTAGTATAATGTTGATTTATTTAAGAGGCCATGTTTTATTATGTGCTTTAATTATCATCTCTAAATTTTAGCAACAACTGTAAGATAACTTCAAGGTATTTTTATTGAAGATTTTGTGTAAGGGGTTGGTTGCGGGAAAGTGTTTTTCAATGCTTTCCCGCAACCAACCCCTTACACAAAATCTTCAATAAAAATACTTTGAAGTTATCTTACAGTTGTTGCGAAAATTTAGAGATGATAATTAAAGCACATAATAACAAAATACTAAATGAAAACAATGTAAACAACAACAAAATAAAAAGTAGACACCATGACAGAAATAAAACCAACACTAGCAGAAATAATAATAATAACAATAATAATAATAATAATAAAAAACCAACCCCAGACAAGAATAACCATACCATAAATAAAAATACTAATAACGAACAAGATAAATGCAATTGTAGACACCGCACACTTTGCCCAGTCCAAAATAAATGTCTAACAAAAAGTGTAGTTTATCAAGCAACAATATTTACGAAAGAAAACCCGAATAACAAGAAATATTACATAGGCATGACTTCTTTAGATTTCAAAACCCGATACTATGACCACAAAAGTACATTCAAAAATAAAAAACACTGTATAAAAACAACACTAGCGAATAAATACTGGGAACTCAAAGAAAGCGGACATTCGCCGGTAGTCGAATGGAAAATAATGAGACAAGCTACCACGTGCAGACATTTAGACGACCCATGTAAATTATGCCTCCATGAAAAATTTTCTATCCTGTACTTTAAAGAACCTCAAAATCTATTAAACTGTAGATGAGAAATAGCAAACAACTGTGTTCACAAAATAAAACTTACTCTAGGATAGCGATACAAAATAGCTTTAAAACTAACAATAACAATAGAAAACAAACAAATAAATAAATTAAACAAACATGAATATACATAAACGATCACACATATATGTATATATATATATATATGTATATATATGTGCATGTATGTGTGTACACATAGGTATATTTATATATATATAAAAAAAAGAGGGAAAAGATTTACCTTAAACCACTAACCTAGCTCTAAAACAGATCCTTTGTTCGATAAAATGCATGCCCATTGGCTGATAGGAAGGGGCGCGGTGGATACTAGAAAGCTGATTGGCTAACCAGAAATAAAAACAAGAAGCAACCACAGAATTCGCGCATAAACCTGCCGAATCCTATAGTTGGATGAAACGCAGAATATTCAGTGTAGCTTAATCGCCATATATATTTTATAAATTACTATATATATATATATATATATATATATATATATATATATATATATATATATATATATATATATATATATAAGTAGTATCATGGATTCAACTAAACACTATGTCACAACAGTAGTTTGTAAATAACAGGCATATTAATTGGAGACAGGGACGGATGACACAGATAAAAAATACTTTTTAACTGACATGAATTGGTTAGCCTGATTTATCTGGAAAAAAAAACTCGAATTTCTATCAAAAATATTTTTGGTCATGTGTTTTAAAGGAGGTGGTGTTTGATTAACACTGCTGGGAAGCCATGATTTAATATACTTTTTTGTTTTTAAATCACTAAAACTATATATATATATATATATATATATATATATATATATATATATATATAGAGATAGATAGATAGAGAGAGAGAGAGAGAGAGAGAGAGAGAGAGAGAGAGAGAAAATAAATGACAAAAAACTATATTCCAAAATTCACGATGTTGACCATCTTATAATTTATTCCTTTAATTCAGTTGACATTTACAATTATTGACAGTATCTGCTTCGTAGCGCAAAATCAATCACTTAATTATTATATCAATCAGTAAATCTATTATGCTCTTAACTCATCAGAAGAAATAGTAAGAATCAACCGTCAAAAGAAATAATTAAAATCCGAAAATTGGAAAAGAAGCTGCAAATTCCTTTAATATGTTTTTATTACGTCATTTTGAATTTTATGGATCGACATAATATTAATCAGTACTCTTGCATAATTTGACCTGAATTCTTGTGAGTTCCTGTCAAGCATGGATCGGGCGAGATCGGCAATTATCGGTGTCAGTCGAACATCGTAACAGGTGTAGACTAATGAAAAAAAAAAAAACGGAAAAAATACAAATGCAAATAATAAAAAATAACAAAAAAAAATTACCTTGAAAAATGAAAATATGTTTGTTTTATTTTAGTATTTAATTTTTTTTTTTTTTTTTTTTTGCAAAATATTTATCAACAGAAAGTTCTTTTTTTTTTCTCTCCAAGAAAAGATTTTTAATCGTATTATTGTTAGATGTAAGTCCAATTTTTTTTTTTTGTTTTCTTTTCTTTTTTTTTATTACAATTTCACCCCAAACAAGGCACATTGCCACTTTGCTGTAGGGGGCTACTATCAGGGACATAATCTAGAGGGGTACTGTGTAGGGAGTTGGGAAGCAAGATGTCGGTTCACGTTACACTTGAACTTCTGCATGTCAGTACAGTTGGGGAAGCAGGAACCCGGAAGGGAATTCCAAAGTCTAGCTGTTCTGGGGAAGAAACTACTGGAGTAGAAGGCTCTCTTACATCTAGGGATATCAACTGTGAAGGGGTGGGATTTTGCTGATTGTCGGGTTTATCGGGGGACACAAGTGCTTGCAGTTCGTCAGAGCATTCACCATTGAAATACTTGTAGAACAGGCAGAGGGATGCTACATTACGTCGATGGGACGGAGGCTGAAGCTTAGATGACAGTTCAGGACCTATTAGGTTGGCGACTCTCTTTTGAACCTTGTCTAGGAATGAGAGATTGGTAGAAGATGCACCAGCCCAAATATGACAACAATACTCCATACATAGGCGAACGGTGGCCTTGTAGAGGTACAGGATACTTTCGGGCGTTAGTAGCTTTCTAGCATGGTAGAGAGAAGCTACCATTTTTGCAGCGATCCTGGCAATGCTCTCAATATAATTTTTCCGACTCATGTTTCCTGTGAACGTTAGGCCGAGGAGTTTAAAGGATGTGCTTTCAGATAAAGAATCTTTGGCCATTGTTATTGGTGGTAGAGAAGGTTTCTTGTAGTTATTGAAGGAAACAAGTTTAGTCTTAGCAACATTGAATGTGACCATCCATTTTTGTCCCCATTCCACTACAGATCGGAGGTCATCCTCTAGTGTTTTTGCCATTTATCTAGATATGTGTTCATAGAGAGTGGTGTCGTCAGCATATATACCCATCTCACAGACAATTTTGTCAGGGAAGTCATTTATGAATATTAGGAATAACAGAGGTCCAAGGATAGACCCCTGAGACACTCCCACATTTATATCATATTGTTTGGATGTACGACCCTCGATGACAACCTGGATTTTTTTGTAACCATATTTTTTTCTTGTTTTTTTTAATTTTCAAGACTTGTTGTTCACTCAAGTTCTTTTGGTGGCACTGCCCATTTGTACATCTCCAGGAGGAACCATCTTTTACATAAATCTCTTTTTAAGTAAACATTTGTGTTTACAATTGTTGCACCTCATTTTTTTGGGACAGCAATTTCTTTTGACAATATGAGATTGTCTGCATCGATGTTTTCATTTCTTTTTCTAACATGTATAGATTTATTTTCTTGCCTGTCATTTTTTCTGTTTGGCGAGTTTGAAAATATATTTGTTTGTCAGCTACATTTTTTGTTGTTGTTGGTTTAATCGCTTTCTTCCAATTCGAATGTCGTCTGCTTCCATTTAGATAGCGCTTTTTCATTGGCTAATTAAACTCCCAAAAATTCAATTAAAAAATAATAAATAAATAAGTCATTAATCAGAAAATAAAAAGTCACCCCGCCCTCTTAATATCACCTTAAAAATTACTAAAAGCGTAACAGAAAAAAAATTAATAAAATAAAATAAAAAGTCGAGTTAGCGTTTCAACATTTAAACACTGATGATTGCCGGTCTCACCCGATCCATGCTTGATGGGAATTCACGAGAATTCGAGTCAAATTATGCAAGAGTACCTATTAATCATCAGTGTTCTTCGAAGTGCTGCCATAGACAGTTGATATCAGATCAAAAGGGAGAGAACTAGCAGGATATTGATTACTAATTGTCTTTTACTGTTAAAATAATCACCGATATCCATGACAAATAACATCTTATCTGAAAATTCTTCCTTTAAACTCCTCGACTTAACATTCACAGGCAATATGAACTGGAACAAATACATTGAGGACATTGCAAAAGCTGCTGCAAAGAAGGTGGTTTCTTTCCTTGAACAGCTAGACTTTGGAATTCCCTTCCTGCTACCTGCTTCCCTGACTGTACTGATATGCAGAAGTTTAAATGTAATGTAAACCGACATTTTGTGAATCTTTTCTAGGCATGGTCCCAAATAACCCTAACCCCCTTACGTCCAATGTCTTGTTTGGGATGAAGGTGAGTGAAACAAAAAGAAAAATAATTTTTTTTTTTACAACATTTTTCACAAAAGTGACGTGATAGGCATAAAATTAAGGAGGCCTTTCAAGCACTACTGAAATATCCATTTTGGAGACTCCCAGCAGGTTTGGATTCAGACGTGAATAGTGCCAGCCAGTTCCTTTTTTGCGTGGTGCAGAACTCAAATTTACATATGTTACGGCCTAAAACTGCGTTGTTTGTTCCTTTTCACCAGGATTATTTGACGTCCCCTGCGGACTTTTGGGGCTAAATAAGAGGGAGGGGGTGCTGAACTTAGTCATTGTTTTCATTGTGCACTCATGGGGGGGGACCATGCATGCTTCACTTGTTTGCGTTACATTAATCATATGTAAGACACGACCAAGTAAATGAATGCCGTATTGTAACATTTTCAATAAAAAAATAAACAAGTTCTTTTATACATATGTGCGGGGTGTTTACACGGGGTCTTTTTAATCTCTTCACCGTTGCCGTTTCGTCTAGTAATTGCTATCAAAATAAGCTTCGTTTTGTGGGAAAAGAGAACACAAGGAGACGTTCGCTAAGTTTTGTTTCCAAGGTTTTATTTGGAGAAAATTGACTCGGGAGAGACAGAGATTAATGTTAGTCTATTTACTTCCTAACTTAACTGAAATGAATGACACAGACGGACAGACATCAGAGCATTATTCGCTTTGGATTATCGAGTTGTCTACATTATTGGCAGTGCTTAATTTGCACGGTTTTCATTGAGAAAGTCATTTAAAACCGATTGTTTCTCTCAGTTCAAAAATGTGATGTCATTTGTCATCGTCCTACTCTGTTATGTCTACCGTTTTACCTTATTTACTTGTGAGTCACCACTTATTAAAGCTCGAAGGCCACTCGAGGATAAGGGTTAATGAATGTAAGGTGGTAATGTAGTAATCGTCAATGGTGTAAATTGGGTAAAACTTGATTATTTATGGGGACGGCTCAACAAGAATTTGTTTATATTAGATTTGAAGGCTTCTATGTTGTATTCAACAGGGAAGCAGGACAGTGGAACTCCATTTTAGGGCATATCTGGCTCTTATACCAATAGAGGACTGCCCTCTGCCTCAATTTTACGTTACCTAGAAACGATTCTGTTTGCAGATTAAGGCTATTATGACATGCACTAAGTGTAACCCTTGTCAAAACACACACTAGTTAATCTAATCGCCATTGGTATAGGATCGTTAATATGTTACAGTATTAACCGATCGATGTCTGTTGCTGAATTACGTTTTCTCCTCCCATCACTGATGCCTTCGCATGGGCAACAGATGCAAAGGAAACAAAAATGTCTTTTTCATAAAATTATTCCTCGACAGTCGTTCTTGGGGTGATCCATCATATTAGTTGAGAGATGCGACCATGCTACCTGCAAGTGATAGAACTTTGTCCTCTCAGGCAATTCGTTGTTACAGTCAATCTGGCCAACGGACACTCGGACCTTTGCTCTCATATCAAATTGAGCGTAAAATTGTCTTCAATCGATTTTTTTGTAAATATTCACCGTTCATCTGAAGCTAATGTTCTCCGTGTTGCGCCTCCCCCCCCTCTCTCTCTCTCTCTCTCTCTCTCTCTCTCTCTCTCTCTCTCTCTTGTTCTCTTTAGTTCTGTCTAGTTATAAGTATCTTTCGATAATATCTTTCTCTCTATCTATCTCTATCTCTCTTTCTATCTTTAGTTCTATCTAGTTATAACTATCTCCCTATAACTCTATTTTCTCTCTATCTCTAGTCCTTTTTCTATGTGTCTCACTCTAGTTCTATTTTTTTAAAGCTTTATCTACTATCTATATATCTATCTATCTATCTCGATAGCTTTGCATCTCTCTAACTTTTTAACTCTCTCTCTCTCTCTCTCTCTCTCTCTCTCTCTCTCTCTCTCTCTCTCTCTCTCTCTAATGTTAAAAACACTTTGAAAAAGAGTTACACACATATTTAATCTGAAAAGGAAACACTAGATAAGTGGATAGTCCTTAATCCGCGGAGTTTCGAAGAAATACTTCCCTTCTCATCAGAGGGTAGGAATTAGTAAAACTCGGGATCGGATTTCGCATACAAAAGTATTTGATGAAACTGCAAGTAAGTCAAAGGTCTTACTTGATAACAAAAATTGAAGCAGAGGGAATATGGTGAAGAAAAAGGTGATTTCATGTGAATGGATAGTCTGGTGAAAGGTAAATTATCTAATGACGTAAAATCCAAAAATATAAATCCAAGAAAGCTAATTGAATTTCTTTTTGCACAAGTAAAATCCATGGAAATCACGTAGTTGGAAGATGGTCCAAAATAATCCAAAAGGCCGAAATCCATAGAATAATTCACAAATATGTACAAGGAAAAGGAGAAAAAATTCCAATAATATTAATAAAAGAAAAATAAGATATGCGTTTGACACGGCTGCCGAGACAAAATGTAATTAAGAAAGATCAGTGAAAAAGAAGAGAAAAAAATCAGTCAAGAAGAAGAGAAAAAAATTAAATGGTGATAGAATTAAATAGAAAATAGAAAAACAAATGTCAAAATGACCCAGACAAAATGATGTTAAAAGGCGCGAAAAATATAGGGCAAAAAATAGGTCAACTGAAATGTACAGGTTATTACTTAAGAAAATGTCAGCAAGAGTTTTAAAAGACACTAAATGGAAAAAATAAATAAATTAATAAATAAATAAAAAATAAAAAATAAATAAAAAATGAAACATAAAATATAAAATAAAAAAATAAAAAAATTTTAAGGGGAGAAGATGGCCGGTATCTGCAAATTCCAGATAAAGCAAGTAAGTATGTAAGTAAATGCATATAGTAAAATATAAGTAAATAAACATATAGGATATGGATGTGTGGGTAGATTGATATATTAGATAGATAGGAATATTTAAAGACTAATTGCAGATAAAAAACCGGCCAAACAAAGAAGAAATAAAGCATTAAAATAAAGGATTATTAAGTTATAAAGTATTAAGAAAGTATGTAGAAAAATGATAATTTAATTTTTTTGTTATTAGATGTTAAGATTCTTTGTGCTAAATTAGGCATTGTTGAATAAGAAATCCTGATTGAGTTTTTATTGAAAATAGAACTATATCTGTGTGGGTATTTGAAAGAGTTTTGCACAATGTTAAAGAATTCCTTAGGTATATTAGTTTTGACATTTACGCTAAATGGAGGATTAAACCAAATATTTTTCTTTCTCCTGATGCGAACGGGTGGGTTAGAGGTATTACGATTAGTATTTTGGTTTGGATTATACATGTAGACTGGTTCATTGTTATTGACAGCGGTAGATCTTTATATATATATATATATATATATATATATATATATATATATATATATATATATATATATATATATATAGTGTTATAATGGAATAATTCCAGGAGGAAATCCGGGTATGAGATCTCAATGTGGTAAACAGAGCAATAACAAAAATTTTATATATATATATATATATATATATATATATATATATATATATATACATATATATATTATTGTATATATATATGCATATATATATATATATATATATATATATATATATATATGAAAATGTCTAAAAAAGAATACGAAAAATATAAACGTTTATAACTTTTCTTTATTCGTTTTCTATTGGTGACGTGCAGGAATACAAAATATTATGAAAAAAAAATTTTAACTTTTTTTACAAGTACATAGTTTTCGACCGATTCTTCAGTTTTCATCAGTATAGTGAAAGTGATGTGCATTCACGAGGGAAAAGGGGAAAGGAAAAGGAAGAAGAAGGGGGAGGAGGTATAGCCAATGAGAAGGTGCCACGTCAGTGTTAAATACACATACATATAAGTACGCACATACACACATGTACACAGTACATATATAAAAGAAAAATTAAAAATTAAACAGTAAATAAAAATGAAGAAACGCGCCTTTAATTGTCCAATATTTTGAATTCCAACGATATTATTTATTCCAAGAGAGAACATATATATATATATATATATATATATATATATATATATATATATATATATATATATATATATCGTTAATTCTCTTTATCTCTCCCTATCTAGTTATATAACTATCTCCATATTCCCCATCTCTCTCTCTCTCTCTCTCTCTCTCTCTCTCTCTCTCTCTCTCTCTCTCTCTCTCTTTCTAGCTCATATTGTTTCTCTCGAACTCCTTTTCTTTCTCTCTCTAACTATTTCTCTCTCTAACTATTCCCTTATTCT
This sequence comes from Euprymna scolopes, assembly GCF_053919585.1. Lineage (NCBI taxonomy): Eukaryota > Metazoa > Mollusca > Cephalopoda > Sepiida > Sepiolidae > Euprymna > Euprymna scolopes. The sequence continues at coordinate 2,471,469 of NC_136496.1, read as the reverse complement.
TCATTGCCTCTTTCTCCCACTAGTTCTCTATCTCTAACTTTCTCTATCTTTAGATTTCTCTCTTCCTCTAGCCGTATCTCTCACACGCTCTCTCTCTCTCTCTCTCTCTCTCTCTCTCTCTCTCTCTCTCTCCTTCTCTCTTGTGAGTGTTTACCCAATTTGCATAACAATCAAGTCCAATTCACACAACTTATAAAAAAGTCTGGCAAGATAAGAATTTCTTAAATTTTTCTTTCTCGATTCCATTCAAGCTGTAATCAAAGCCCGTTTTAAGCTGATTAAACAGATTTTTTTTAATTGAGCCAGGCTCTTAACTGAGCCAAGCCATGATGAATTAATGAGTGTCCACTGTACACAATTATTTTTTAATATTAATTTGAAGGGATCCTAAAAAGTGACAGCTCGGCATTATTTCAAAAACACCTTATCATTGTATAAAACCATTATATTTAATGTCTTTTTATATTAAAAATGTATAATCTTGCATATAAAATAAAGTTAGATTTCCCCTATTTCATTGATGGGAATAGCTTAATTGAAGAGAAAGTTTTTGTTTGTTTAATATTAAATTCAGGGAATCCTTTAAAATGAAGCTCGGCACTATTTCAAAGCACATTGATATTGTATGAACTATATTAGGGGCTCTAAGTCTGTGGCAATTAAGTTAACTAGTGTGATTTTCGACAAGGGTCACATTTATTACATGTCATGTTTACTTTAATCTGCAAACACAATCGTCCCCAGAGAGAGGTGACGTAAAGTTGAAGCAGAGAGTAGCAGATCAAACGGTAGACAAAACAGAGGAAATGATGAATGACGTCACTTTTTTTTTTGGCTGAAAGAAACAAAGGTTTTCAAATCAGCCTCTCTGTGAAAAGCCGTGCAAATAAAACACACCCAATAATGTAGAAATAATCTAAGTGGAATGTTACCTTGATGTCTCTGAATGTGAATAGACAATGAAAGACGGATGACGTAAAGTTGAGGCAGATATGCAGAAAGAACATCATTACAAATTAATCCATTTTCTATCGTTTATTTTTGCCTTATTTCTTTGTAGCGTCTTTTTTCCTGGAAAAATTTCCACATATATATATTTTTTATTCTGTATGTAATTTTACTTAGCACTGAATAACATAGTCATTCCATCTAAAAACAAAACATCAGTTTTTACACAATAGAAGAATGCATCTTCGAATTATTCTTCTGTTTTTATCGTTTGATTCCTTGTAAAACCATAAACCTTCATAGTGCGCAGATGTTGCATTTCGGCGATGGGACAGAGTTTGGATTTTAGTTGCTAGTTCAGGACCTATCGTTGGCAATTCTTTTTGGAACTCTGTCTAAGAGTGAGAGACTAGTGGCAGATGCATCATCCGAAATGTGGCAACAATATTCCATGGACGAATAGTACATGAGAAGAACAATAAAATTCCTAGAAACTAAATTATATAACAGTGTTACATAAATAGCGATTAAGTTAGCTAGTGTGAATTTTGGCAAGGGTCACACTGAGTGCATGATAATCCAGATCTGTAAAACAGAATTATTCCCAATGTTGAATGAAAGATGACACGAAGTTGAGGCAGATATGCAGAAAGAACATCGTTACAAATTAATGCATTTTCTATCGTTAATTTTTGCCTTATTTTTTGTAGCGTCTTTTTTCCTGGAACAATTTCCACATATGTTTTTTTTTCTTATTCTGTATGCGATTCTACTTAGCACTGAATAATACAGTCATTCCATCTAAAAACAAAACGTCAGTTTTTACACAATATGAGAATGTATCTTCAAATTATTCTTCTGTCTTTATCGTTTGATTCCTTGTAAAATTGCAAACCTTTATAGTGCACCTACGTGTGGAATTGAATTTATTTTGACATATTCTACATCAAAGCCAAATGCCATTTGTTTTATTGTCCATTTTTATATTCTAGATATCGGCAATTTTTTAGTCAGTTCGTTTCAAAGTTGTCATATTGTAATTTACACATGTTCGTGCTTCTCCATCCTTAGCAGCATAGCGTATCCTGCTGATCATCAGTGAAAAGTAGATGTAGAATCCAATTCTAAATATGTTTTCTATGACAATTTTTTAAAATTAATTTTTGTATCGTAAGTCTTGAAAAGTAGAAATGCACAAATTTTTGTCATTTATATGAAAATCTTGTTTCCATTAATAATTTGAATTGTTCAACAATGGTGAGAAGGATTCCACTAAAGTCAGAAATACAAGAATTACATTGGACAGCTTTTGACAGAAATAACCTCAAATTTGTAGGTATTATGAGTTCTGTGACTTACTTCTTTGGTGATTTCTTCAATTGGACTCAGTAACTGGATATTTTTTTTTCAAACAATTTGTAACATGCATCCAGGAGATAAGCGCCCGCGTGTTTGCATGTTGTGTGGGTACGTGGGAGAGACGGATGAGGGAAAAAAGACTTACCTCGAGACCAGCTCAGCGTTACCGACCAAAAATAGAAAAGAAAGACCAAGATGGCGGCCGCCGTCTTTTGTAAAGTATGATGTCTCGCAAAGTCACACGAATTCTCGGAATATGCAAATTTAGCCGGCCTAGAACGACGATAAAAGCGGGTGAGGGGAAAGACGTGGGCGAGTGACGATTGAGTTGGCTGGGGAATCGTGTGGCTGTTGCTTCTTGTGCCGTATTGAGGATATCTTACCGTGTTAAAGAGAGAGTCGGGCGCCATCTTGAATTTTTCCTTACACTTTTTCGTTACAAGCTATTCCGGCCATTTAACCTCTAGGACTATGACCGAGTCGAAATTTGACTTAAAGCTCATACCCGAGTTTGACGGGTCCACGTCCATCGTCGACTGGGTTGAAAGGGTCGAGCTGACGTGCGACCTTTGTGAGGTGAAAAGGGTACACACTGTGATTCCCCTGAGATTGGCTGGGAGTGCCTTGAGTGTATATCAGCAACTCAGTGCTGCCGAAAAGGGAGATGTCACCGCAATTAAAGCTGCGCTGTACAAGGCATTTGCCATAGATCCTTGTACGGCCTATGAAAAATTTGCTTCCCGAAAACTTCTACCGGAGGAAAGCGTGGACGTTTTCTTCGCTGAGTTAAAGGAACTCGCAGTTCTGTTCGGTGGAGGGGTGTCGGAGCGGACGCTCGCATACGCGTTTGTGGCGGGCCTTCCCACTCGGGTGAAGCAGCTACTGAGAGCCTCAACCAGCGTTTCAACAACGACCATGGAACACTTAATGGAACGTGCTCGAGCCATCATCAAAGATGAGGAGGACCTGGGGGAACCAGTTGTGATGGCGACACAGACAGGCCAGATTGGCGCTCGGGAGATTCCGAATCAGAACCCTGCAAGCAATGGGAAATGTTTTCGCTGCGGCCGACGCGGACATTTTGCAAGGAATTGCACCAACAGGGGGCGTGTGCGCTGTTTTAAGTGTGGCGGTTTGGGGCATCTAACCCAAAACTGTGCGGGAAACGTATCAGGGGAGAGGACGTCAGCGCCGCCCTGCTCCCCGAGCAAAATTTGAACAAGGCGCAACCAGTAATGACTGTCTACGTAAACAGGATACCCTGCTCAGCACTTCTCGACTCAGGCTATTCGCATACTATAGTGAGCACCAGGCTGTGTCCAAGTTGGACTAAGAGGAAGATCAAAGTCACCACGATAGGAGGCGAGACCCAGACATGCTGTGGAGCTGGAACTGTCAAGATCTACACGGACACCGGTGCAGCCACTAAGATCAATGTGCTCGTGACCCAAGGAAATCTCCTGGGGTTTGACCTGTTGCTCGGATACGATGCCATCAAGGCACTGGGGGGAGTCGCAATTCATCGGGATGGAAAGGTGCGATTCTTAGAGGCCCCAGTGTGTGCAGCGCTCCATATCGATCGGCCGGATTTTACAGTGGACTATGACTCGCGCAAGAGGACCTGGATTGCATCTTGGAAGTGGACCGAGGGAATGGCACTGACTAAACTCAAGAATGGGGTTGCAGAGTACCCTATACCCAGTGAGGCCCGAGCAGAATACGAAAGGGAACTAAAGGCGTGGATCCAAGATGGCTGGTTAATCCCCTACCCTGAGGACAAGCTTGGGCCTCCCAAGGGTCTAATACCCTTGATGGCAGTAGTCCAGCATAACAAGTCGAAAGTACGGCCCGTGCTGGACTATAGGGAGCTTAACAAGCATATTGAAGCCTACACTGCCGATGCTGACGTATGCGCCAGTAAGTTGAGGGAATGGCGTCAGAAAGGCACTAATGTCTCGATATTGGATTTGCGAAAAGCCTATTTACAGGTGCGAGTTGATGAGACGTTGTGGTCGTTCCAGACAGTTTCGTTCCAGGGGCAGAGGTACTGCCTTACACGCCTTGGCTTTGGCCTAAATGTGGCACCACAGATCATGAAGACTATTGTCAACACAGTATTGTCCCAAGAAAAGCCCATGAGGGACTCAACGTCAGCTTACATTGATGACGTATACGTCAATGAAGATGTACAGTCTGCGTCGTTTGTCAAAGAAAAGTTGGCTCAGTTTGGTCTGGAATGCAAGAATCCCGAACGTTTAAGGGAAGGAGCACGTGTATTGGGATTGGATGTTTATGAAGAAGATGGTACCCTACAATGGAGGCGTGGCAGTGAAATTCCAAGCATCCCCAACCTCGTTACAAGGCGGACCGTTTTTTCTTGGTGTGGAAAACTTGTTGGTCACTTACCGGTCTGTGGCTGGCTCCGCGCAGCTGTTGGTGTGATTAAACGCAGAGCAAATTTAACAACCACGGGTTGGGATGACATATCCGATGATATCCTACTAACTCTGATGATTAAAGAGACACTGGAGAGAGTGAACAAGAAGGACCCTGCCTGTGGGCGGTGGTGTGTTAACGGAGACAACGTAGGCGTGTGAGTTGATGCCAGTTCTTTGGCGTTGGGAGTATCGTTGGAGCAAGGAGGAAACGTGTTTGAGGATGCGTGTTGGCTGCGGCCCGTAACAGATTCTCAGCATATCAACCTGGCAGAGCTGGACGCTGTTGTAAAGGGGGTAAATCTGGCCCTGCAGTAGCAGTCTAAGAAGTTGACCTTGTACACAGATTCTCTCTGCGTCTACCACTGGGTGTCTGACACACTTTCAGGACGGACACGAATCCGTACCAAGGCAGCAAGCGAAATGTTAATACGGAGAAGGCTAGACATGCTAAAAAAAACTGGTATCTGAGTATGGGCTATCACTGAGCGTCACTCTGGTGCCATCACATTGTAATCGTGCTGACCAACTGACCCGTGTACCTCACAAATGGTATGAAGCCGCGAAGATGGGAATGGAGATTACTGCTCGATCTTGTGCAGTTGCAATCGACCCATGTCAAATACAAAAAATTCATGCACAGAGCGGACATCCGGGTATCAAGAGGACCCTTTATTTTGTGAGGCGTGCATACCCAGCAGTGACCAAGATGGATGTCAGACAGATCGTCAGAAATTGTGAGGCTTGCCAGTCTATTGATCCTGCACCAGAGCGATGGCAGAAGGGTCGCTTGGAAGTTGAGAGTGTGTGGCAGCGGCTGGCCATGGATATTACCCATTACAGTAGCAAGCCCTTTCTAACTCTCATTGATTGCGGGCCTACGAGATTTGCGGTGTGGCGGCAGATGACCAGACAGGATTCAGCAAATGTTGTTCGCCACCTATCATCCTTTTTTTTTGAGCGAGGTGCGCCGGAAGAGCTCCTGACTGACAATGATGCAGCGTTTTGTAGCCAGCAAGTTCGGCAGTTGTTAGATGAGTGGGGCGTCCGACTACGGTTGCGATGTGCGCATGTGCCGTCAGGAAATGGCATTGCTGAAAGAAGCCATCGCAGCATCAAGAGAATTGCTGCCAGGAAGCGATGTACTATTGCGGAAGCAACATATTGGTACAACATTACGCCAAAAGACGGGACCTCCCCTTCAACCGCACCTGCGAATGCTATTTACACGTACCGAGTCGGAGTGAAGGGAATCAACACTACGCAGCCAACCGACAAGGGAACATATAACAGATATGAAGTGGGAGATCCAGTGTGGGTGCGGCCTCCAGGAAATCGGTGCACCGACAAGTTTAAGCGAGGACAAATATCTGGAGTGATTAGCCAGCAGTCTGTTTTGGTCGATGGAACCCCACGACATGTGCGAGATCTTCGCCCAGCTACCGAGGTGCGTCACACAACTACAGAAGAAAGCAGTGAAGCGTCTAGCGATGAGCTGCCGATGCACGGATTCAGTGAGCCCCTTCCAGAGACTGATAGCGATACTTCATCTGATGAGGCGGAACCAGATCCAGAGCCCGAATCTGAAACAGTGAATGTACCTCTTCGCAGAAGCACACGCACTAAAAGGCCCCCCCCCAGTGCTCTCTATGTGATCATCAGATCAGGGGGGAGTGTAACGTGCATCCAGGAGATAAGCGCCCGCGTGTTTGCGTGTTGTGTGGGTACGTGGGAGAGACGGATGAGGGGAAAAAGACTTACCTCAAGACCAGCTCAGCGTTACCGACCAAAAATAGAAAAGAAAGACCAAGATGGCGGCGGCCGTCTTTTGTAAAGTATGATGTCTCGCAAAGTCACACGAATTCTCGGAATATGCAAATTTAGCCGGCCTAGAACGACGATAAAAGCGGGTGAGGGGAAAGACGTGGGGCTGTGACGATTGAGTTGGCTGGGGAATCATGTGGCTGTTGCTTCTTGTGCCGTGTTGAGGATATCTTACCGTGTTAAAGAGAGAGTCGGGCGCCATCTTGAATTTTTCCTTACACTTTTTCGTTACACAATTCCCCATTGATAAGCCGTTAAGGTAGAAATCTTATCAACAGAACACATTACAAGAGCTTTTCGCTGTTCTTAACTTATTTTCAACGTATACGTTGAATTCCACCATGTGGTCACGAGTTTGTTTTTTCAAATAAAGCTGGTCCTGTATTTCAGTTTATTTACTAATTGCTAATAAAAACCGATTGAAGTGAGAGACTGTATTTCTGTTAGATGTAATGGTTGTCTTCACAGCCTGAGTTACAATGTATAATAGTTATTTTAAATCACATTCCCTCGCACCAGCAACCATATTTGTTTCTGAATCCCACAAGACTAATAAAACTTTATGGAAGATTTTATACTCATCCAGAACATTGTGCAATTCTTCATTTATTCTTGCACCTGTGTGTGTGCACCAGGGAATGGAACAACTCTAAGCACAGCTTTGCACTGTTCAAAGTTATTTGAAAGTCAATGACCTGTCAAACTCAGAAAAGGAGCATGATCTATCGTAGCTGTCCAAATATTTGTAGTTCATGTAATATTGCTAATTTCAGGAAGAGACAATTGGATTTTTGTTTTGTAAATATATCGAAAATTATTTTGCAGTGAAGTACATTTTTGATGGAATGCTGTAATTTGAACAAAGTTTTGTAATAAGCCTATTAAATCCAATGTCAGATATTACAGAATATAGTTTAATATCAACAGCAATCATTTCTCTTATCAAATAATGAATCTCTTGTGACCTGTGATCATTAATATCCCAAATTTTCTTTTTGGCCAATATTGATTCTATAGTAGTTTGGTATTTCACTGGAGGCTCATAGTTGCTGCCAATTGTTCCTGGAATGTCTTTCCCTGAATATTCATTATGTTTCTATTTCTTATCTGCAACTTTTGCTTCTTTGGAATGAAGCTTTTCTAAGATGGTTCAACATATTAGTCATTGTGAAAGTTTTTTTTGATTTGCCGTCCTTTGATGTGATGGTTTGACATAATTTGCAAACAGCTGTATTCTTCTTATTATTATTCTTCTTATTCTTCTTCTTCTTCTTCTTATTATTATTATTATTATTATTATTATTCTTAGGATTGACATTAAAATATTTCCAGCAGAAACTGGTTGTCATAACGGTTGAAGGTTGTTGTCAATACTTACTTAATTTTTTACATATTAAAATTACATATGTCTGATATCTAATTAGTAATTTATCCCAATCAAATATACATTATCTAAACCAGAAAAATAAAAATATATATGTAATGGTAGCAAGAGTCCAAAAATGAGGAACAAGAGTATGACTGATGAAGAATGCTTTATTTTCGGTTCGTACATCGTTGCAATTTACTGTGCAATTCCTCAACATGAAAACTGGAAGATGAAGCAATAATTTTCTTTGACAAATGATTTAAAGTAAAAAAAAATAATGTTAATTCAATAGAAAGAGAAAGTAGTGAAATTTTCCATATGCTTACATCTATTTGCCTCAAATTCAGTGCAGTTGTAAAAGTCTACGTGTTTATAGCACTTCATGCCTGTTATTTGATATTATGGTGTAGACGATGCATGTCGCTTTGATAAATTTTCACTGGCAAGCAAAAGAAGGAGTTAACTTATCTTCATTTACAATATAATTAATATTACTATCATTTTTGACAACAAAATTAACTGATAAAACAACATTATAAAATCTGTTAATTGGCCTATTATCAAAGGCCGATGAATCAATAATCAGTAATCGGCCAATTTGGGGATCTCAATATTGAAGGGATGGGATTTTGCTGCTTGCCGAGTTAATCGGGAGCATTTATGTCGAGGGGTCACCAGTGGTACAAGTTCATCAGTCCGGTGGAGAACATTCCATTAAAGTATTTGTAAAACAAGTAGAAGGATGCAACACTATGTCTTTGAGATGGTTGACTCTTTTTTGGACCCTGTTTAATAGGAAGAGACTAGTGGTAGATGCACCAACCCAGATGTGGCAACAATTCTTTATGTATGAGATATAGGATACTACTAGGTGTGAGTAGCTTTTTTTTCTTTGCAGCAGCTTTGGCACTGTCTTCAATGTATGTGTCCTAATTCATGTTGCCTATGAATGTTATGCCAAGGAGTTTGAATGACAACTTTCAGGTAAAGTGCTATCGTTCATGGCAATCAGTGGTTGAGAAAGTTTCTTGCAATTATTAAAGGAAATAAGCTTTATCTTAGTAGCATTAAACGGGTCCTTCATAAAAGAATATTATTTTAGTCGAGTAGTTTTCACTCTCTTATTAACATCTACTACTATTGCCACTCATTACACTATTTGTTTAGTAAGATACATAAGTTTTTCTTCACCAGCTGCTACCGCTATGGGTGCATATTATAGTAATAATCGATCACGTTTATTAACATTAACACACATAACATATCGTCTGAAAGTTTCTTCTTTGAGATAAATAAAGCAAAGTAAGATTGCATTTATTTTCATTTATTTAGACAATAATCAAATCACAACCTCCTTCTGCTTTACCCAGACTTACTCGATCGCTATTGACGTAGGGTCCTTAATATGTCACAAAACTCATACTTTCTTAGACTTAGGAACTCCTGCATTCAGTGATGTAGGAAGCAATCAAAATATATCATCGTTTTTTATCTGAATCCAGATTCACAGCATCCCTTCTATAATACGATCAGTCAGTCACTGGTGTGTGACTGACCCACATATCACACTAAATATCGTAGAAACGATCCCACGATGATATGAAGATCAGCCAGTCATTAGGGTCTGAATATCAAAAAGAAAACATGCCTGAGATATTGGATGTGGATGTGTGGCCCCTTCATTCCCTCAAGATGTCTTCACTCTGGTGGTATTCGGGTTGGAACCTTCCTTGTCCTCAGGACCGCTTCATTCTTTAATGCAGACATTTATGGCAAACACAAAAACACACAACACAGGTCGAAATTTATATGAGAAATATAATTAACTACTTATTTTATAAAATGTATACAATATATATATTACAATATTAACATGCAATTTACAATTTATAAAATGTATACAATATATATATTACAATATTAACATGCAATTTATAAAATGTATACAATATATATATTGCAATATTAACATACAATTTACAATTTATAAAATGTATACAATATATATATTACAATATTAACATACAATTTATAAAATGTATACAATATATATATTGCAATATTAACATGCAATTTACAATTTATAAAATGTATACAATATATATATTGCAATATTAACTTACAATTTACAATTTATAAAATGTATACAATATATATATTACAATATTAACATGCAATTTACAATTTATAAAATGTATACAATATATATTACAATATTAACATACAATTTATAAAATGTATGCAATATATATATTACAATATTAACATACAATTTACAATTTATAAGATGTATACAATATATATATATTACAATATTAACATACAATTTACAATTCATAAGATGTATACAATATATATATATATTACAATATTAACATACAATTTATAAAATGTATACAATATATATATTGCAATATTAACATGCAATTTACAATTTATAAAATGTATACAATATATATATTGCAATATTAACTTACAATTTACAATTTATAAAATGTATACAATATATATATTACAATATTAACATACAATTTACAATTAATAAAATATATACAATATATATATTACAATATTAACATACAATTTACAATTCATAAAATGTATACAATATATATATATTACAATATTAACATACAATTTACAATTTTTAAAATGTATACAATATATATATTACAATATTTACATACAATTTACAATTTATAAAATGTATACAATGTATATATATTACAATATTAACATACAATTTACAATTTATAAAATGTATACAATATATATATATTACAATATTAACATACAATTTACAATTTATAAAATGTATACAATATATATATTACAATATTAACATACAATTTACAATTAATAAAATATATACAATATATATATTACAATATTAACATACAATTTACAATTCATAAAATGTATACAATATATATATATTACAATATTAACATACAATTTACAATTTTTAAAATGTATACAATATATATATTACAATATTTACATACAATTTACAATTTATAAAATGTATACAATGTATATATATTACAATATTAACATACAATTTACAATTTATAAAATGTATACAATATATATATATTACAATATTAACATACAATTTACAATTTATAAAATGTATACAATATATATATTACAATATTAACATACAATTTACAATTAATAAAATATATACAATATATATATTACAATATTAACATACAATTTACAATTCATAAAATGTATACAATATATATATATTACAATATTAACATACAATTTACAATTTTTAAAATGTATACAATATATATATTACAATATTTACATACAATTTACAATTTATAAAATGTATACAATGTATATATTACAATGTTATCATACAATTTACAGATTCTACAATTGATTTACACCATCATTTCATTAAAACTAACTAACCTTAACTAGTGCTGAGGGAAGGGGGTGCTTCCTATCATTTACAGAGGGACAGAAAATGTGTGCTCACTTCATCGCGATCCGGACAGAAAGAGCTCAATAAAAGAAAGGGAATCATGAGATTGTATTTTTTTTCTGTTTATCCCTCTGCTTACGGCCAAATTACCACCTGGCCATGGTGAAGGGTGGGTTAACATCTACCACCACCGGTGCACTAAGATATATTCTATCTTGATTGTCTTCATTTTTATTTTTGGTCTTTCTCTTCTCTTTTCTTCCATCAAGAGTCAATTAAATTACTTGGTGTTATGTACCTGTTGGTGGGGGTTGGGGGAGTGTATATATTCTTGTTGTGACATGGCCATCTAAAAAACTTTTGAACCCCATCGCACTCAACGCCATCTCGCACTAATCGCAATATTAATGTCACATACTCCATAACATTGGTAAGAAATTCTTTTTGAGGTACATCTTTGGGTATATCCGAGGCAGGTGAGACCTCGTTTATAGATTATTGATTATTGACCACCTGCTGGTTAGTGTGACCTCAGACTTCTCTGTTGGTAATTCGATCATTCGATCATTTGATAATTCGATCCCTAAAATCTTTCTGAGGCATTTACAATCAAACGCATCTAATTTTTTTTTCTTGGCTGATTTTGAGATGCCTAATTATTTTGAGATGCTAAATTATTTTGAGATGCCAAATTATTTGGAGATGCCAAATTATTTGGAGACGCCAAATTATTTTGAGATGCCAAATTTTTTTGAGATGCCAAATTATTTTGAGATGCCAAATTTTTTTGAGATGCCAAATTTTTTTGAGATGCCAAATTATTTTGAGATGCCAAATTTTTTTGAGATGCCAAATTATTTTGAGATGCCAAATTATTTTGAGATGCCAAATTTTTTTGAGATGTCAAATTATTTTGAGATACCAAATTATTTTGAGATGCCAAATTTTTTTGAGATGCCAAATTATTTTGAGATGTCAAATTATTTTGAGATGCCAAATTTTTTTGAGATGCCAAATTATTTTGAGATGCCAAATTATTTTGAGATGCCAAATTTTTTTGAGATGTCAAATTATTTTGAGATGCCAAATTATTTTGAGATGCCAAATTTTTTTGAGATGCCAAATTTTTTTGAGATGCCAAATTATTTGGAGATGCCAAATTATTTGGAGATGCCAAATTATTTTGAGATGTCAAATTATTTTGAGATGCCAAATTATTTTGAGATGCTAAATTATTTGGAGATGCCAAATTATTTTGAGATGCCAAATTATTTTGAGATGCCAAATTATTTTGAGATGTCAAATTATTTTGAGATGCCAAATTATTTTGAGATGTCAAATTATTTTGAGATGTCAAATTATTTTGAGATGCCAAATTATTTTGAGATGTCAAATTATTTTGAGATGTCAAATTATTTTGAGATGCCAAATTATTTTGAGATGTCAAATTATTTTGAGATGCCAAATTTCACTTCCATATAAAAGTGTGGACAAGACGTTGCTTTTATAAAATCTTAATTTAGATTTGACAGTGAATTTTTTTGTTTATCCAGATCTTGCAGAATTGGTTAAATGCTGCTAAGGCATTTTCCTATCCTGCACTACAACTCATAATCCTTGCTTGAAGATGGAACTTCCTACGTTGGTGAAGTTATCAATTATAGCTATTTCATTTTGGTTGATAAAAACGTTTGTAGGAGGCTGATGTGTCCCAGAGAGAATGTTTCGAGTTTTATTTATCCAACCTGATGGGAGAATAAGCAAAACGTCTTCGTCATCATCATCATCATCATCATTATTGTCGCCATCGTCGAAATAAATTTCCAAAAAAGAGTTGTCAATCTAATCAATCCCACTTTATCAACTAAGCTCCAGCCCCTGTCTCATCGCCGCAATGTTGCATCACTGTGCCTGTTTTACAAATATTTTAGTGAAATGTGTTCTGATGAACTTGTTTCACTTGTATCCCCTCGACATACATATCCCGACAAACCCGCTTAGCAATAACATCTCACCCCTTCACTGTTGTTTCCCTAAATGCCAGAAAGCTTTCTATTATAATAGTTTATTCCCTCAAACAGCTAAACTTTGGAATTCCCTTCTTGCTGCCTGCTTTCCTGATTGTACTGATATGCAGAAGTTTAAATGTAGCATAAACAAATATCTTGTTAATCTTTCCTATGTTACATGATAAGGGCTGTCCCCTTTTCATGTAAGTATAAAAATAGAGAGATTAGTTAAAATAAAAATGAAATAGCAATAGACGAAATTTGAACCTCGTAATTTAGGTTTAGAAATAGATTACGTGTGAGAATTTAAAAATGTAAAACAAACGATTGTTTAGAATAGAGATAAAATATTTCAAGAAAAGAATGTGTCCTGTCAAGTTTGTTATGAAATTTTAATTGAAAGAATGTAGCTATAAGATAATGTTTTTAACATATTGGAAAAATAGGTTACTGAGTATAGGTTAAAATTCCTTTTGTAGAAAAAGGAAAAGTTTTGGACACGCACGTCCAGAACACGTGAAAGAAGGCACATGTTTTAACATGTGTATGACGTCACGGAAAATAGAAAGTTCTAGTTATAGAGAAAAAACTTTAGAGTAAAAGAAGACAGTCAGTGAGAGACAGTCAGTGAGAAACTCAGAGAGAGTCTGGAGTTTGGAATTCGAACGTCTAGGAAGCGAGACGTCACTTTGAAACTAAAATGTGAAGCTTTGAATTCTTGATGAGAAAATCACGGCCGGTCGTGTGAAGAATAAACTCATCTGTGTTTTTGTAAAGCGTCGTCTTGTCTTATGATTCTTACAAAAAGGTAAAGTGAAAATTGTATTATATATCTGTGTTATAAAATGTCATTACATACACGTCTCGACATCTCATGTCTACACAATGTCTGAACAGTGAACACTATCTCATCATTCTAAGAGCTTTCTTCTTCTACACGTCTAAGGAATGAACATTTAAAATATAGGAATCGTAATAACATGAACAATCTCTCTAAGTCTCTTACAACAACATCTCTCTCTTCTCCTTCTTCAACAGCATCACTTGTAATAAGACTCTTACTCTCTCTCTAAGACTCTCTCTTTTAATGAAACCCTATATATAACACCTAGACATGGCCCCAAATAGTAGTCCCTTACATCCAAGTGATGATATGCTTTGTAAGGGGTGAACATGAGTAAAAAAAAAAAATTAAAAAAAAAAATTTAAAAAAAAAGGACGTTACAAAGAGAAGTGGTAATAACTAGACGCCGTATAAGACTCGCCTATGCCAGCAATTTACTGAAACAGGAAGAAATGCCAAGAACTATATGCAATGTACACAGTGCATCACATATTGACAAGTTGTATAGACTTTGAACAGATCTGACTGACCGAGAAACGACCAAAAAATAACCTAAAGAAAATCTTCAACAAGTTTGACCTAAATAAAATGTTTATATTTCTAAGACGAACGAAGCTATATGACAAAATATAGTCGCACGATTCCTCTGAAACGTTAATAACATTTAACTTCCATCCACCCATTCTAATTCAAACTAATGTTTCAGCATTAAATTAAATAAGGGTTGATATGCCGTAAAACAAATCCGACCCAAATAAATATTCGTCATTTTCTACTTCTTACACTAATCTAAATAAACTAAAAAAAAAAAAAACAACAGCCAATAAGTATCCCTCAACTCTTTCCTCACATTCACTTTTATACAAATCCGCCATTTTATTCTTTTGTTAAATTGTACATTAAAAGCAAATCTTCCCTGCCAAAAATATACACGAAAAATAAAAAAAAAACAATGACTGACTCATCTTTCCTTTTATTATACATATAACATATTACACACAATGCTTCAAGTAAACTACATTACATATATATAACTGGCTTCAGGTAGTTGCTTGTCTTGCCTCACTGATGAGCTGTAAAACAGCGAAACAGTACTGTATGTGGATGACTATATATATATTTGTATAATAAAAACTATCTATCTATATATATATATATATGAGAGAGAGAGAGAGAGAGAGAGAGAGAGAGAGAGAAAGTCTTTATTATACAAATATTTATAGGAGTTTCTCAATTAATAATAAGCCCTAACCACTCCAACAAAACCTCACTACCTAAATTTGATTCAAAATAACCTCGATTTTGTATCGAAATCTGCAGCTCATATTTTTTAAAATTAATATTTTTCTAGTGTGCACACAAGTGAGGAAAACGACGCCGCAGCAATCAATTCTAGATGATGCACTTCTAGAGATTGGATGCGAAATCCTTTCTATGAGCGATAATAAATACAGTATTTCTGCATTGATTAAAATATAATATTTATGCGTATTTTACAACCGGGCAACGCCAGGCGGCTTGCTAGTAATGGATAAATGCAAACATAAGTTTAATTTACTTGTCAATCACCATGGAATTTCTAAAGAATATGCAAATTTTAGAGTTAATTAAAAAGTGAGAGAAAAAAAAATGGAGGAATTCAGTACAATGGAAGTTTACGCGGATTTCGTTTGCTGAGATTTTTCCGCTTTTTTTTTTTTTTGTTCGCTCGTTCCGTTAGCTTCGTCAGATGTTCTTAGCACTCATTATTTTGGATTAGGCAGCGTCGTCGGGAAAGTGGAGGAGATCACGGGAATTAACGCGAATGCTAATTCCCTTCAGCTCTCAAATTGGATTGGCTGACAATGCAGTCGACGGATTTTCCAAGCCCTTCATCAAGTACCATTCAACATATGCTTTCCTTTTCACGCAACCCCCTCCTCCATACTTCACTTCCCTTCTATCCATCCGATTGACTGTCGCCGTTGTCACCATTGACCTAAAGACTTTCGTAATGTCCTAATGATTGGCTGCTTATTATTTATAGCAAAATGGTCCCTGGCCTTGGTAGAGGCCATCTTAGCCAACAATTGCGTCTTTGTGTATAGCCATTTAAAGGGGTCATTTGCGTTTTCAAATCTAAATTTGTGATTTTACTTTACTCTTTAAACAAGGAAGGGTGACATTAATATAGTTCCCTTTTTAAGCGAAATTATAGTATTGTCCCTGGCTTTGGTAGAAGCTATCGTGAAGCGTCTTTGTGTATAGCCAAGAATCGCACCAACATTTTTTATAAATAGAAGTATAAAAGAAAGAGAATGAAAGATTATATATGAAACACGCACGGATAATAAATTGAAAATAAAACATTAAGAGAATGGAAGGGTCACCAGTTAGCAAATGTAACCTAAAACAAACAGAATTGTATGAATAAAAAATTGGAGAAATATGAAATTTTATAAGAAAACATTTTATACAAAACATATCTACATACCTATACTGTAGAGAATAGGGACGACTGAAGAGATGGGTAGAAAAAAGTGGTGTTATAAATTCAGTGTTAGTCTTGGTTGGTTGGTTGTTTTTGTTTTACGGCATATCAACCCTTTTCGGGTTATTTAATGCCGAACCCGAAGATTTTGAAGAAAAATTGTTTTAATAGAATATATTTGTTGTTTTCACGTCGGTTTCTATTTAACCCATAGTTGGAACCCTAACAGGTACTACCACTCCGGGTCAGAGTCGACCTGGGAGCAATGGTAATTAAAGGGTGGCTCCACACTCCCTAAAGCCCACAAGCTGGGGCCTTACCATTGGATATAGTTTAAGGTCATATCCAGGACCCGCATTGAGAGATTTTTACCCTCTGCAGGGGGGGGGGCAGTCGATGTATTCTAATGCCCCACCGACAGTGCCCGCTAGTCTTGGACTTGGTAGACTTTTAAGTCCACTTTACATGGGGCTATGAGCAGGATTTATTTCTACAGGATTATTTTTATCCGATTATTTTTTTACTGAAATTTGAATATTAATGGCGTCAGGACAACGCGATGACGAACATTACAACAAGTTCAGCAGTTGCTAAGAAAGCAATGACCTCCCTGTTAACAAGGAAAATGTGTCGAACCTGCCCACACTAAAAAAACAGTCAGACCTGTGGTTACACCGACAGGGATTGAGCATTATTCATCAACACATGGACCCGGTACAAACAAAGGCACAGTTTAACTGACTCCATGGAAATACGCCACAAGTTTGCTTGAACAAGATAAACTGACTTTTGATTTTTTTTTTTTTTTTTTTACACAGTGATCACCACTTATCAAGGCCCGGAAGCCACTCAGGGATAAGGGTTATTGCAAGTACATTACGTTAGTGTGGAGATTTGATGAAGTGTTTAATTAAGGGGGCGGTTCATTAGGAATTTGTTAACATTGGACTTGAAGACATCCAAGTTGTAGTCCGGAGGGAAGCAGGCAGACGGAACAGAGTTCCACAGGCGTGCAGTTCTAAGAAAGAAGCTTTGTTCATGGAATCCGCGTTTTGATTTAGGCACAGATATAGAGTGGGGGGAAATTTTTCACAGTGGATTCAGCTAGACGGGTGTTTTTCGTGAAAGATTGGCGAGGGGGGACAAGAGATTGGAGTTCATACGAGCACCTGCCATGGAAATAACGATAAAACAAGGATAGGCTCGCAACGTCTCTTTTGTGGGAGAGAGGTTGCAGGGTAGAGAAAAGGGCATCCCCCACTAAGCCACGAAGTCTATTTTGTACTCTGTCAAGGCAGGATAGGCTGTTTTAGCAGCTCCTGCCCAGATATGGCAGCAGTATTCCATCCTTGGACGTACTTGGCTTTTATATAGATAGAGAATTGCATCAGTAGTGAGATATCTTCTGGAGCAGTAGAAGGATCCCACCATCTTTCCAGTGACCTTGGCAACAGACTTGATGTACGTGTTCCATTTCAGATCAGGAGTAAAGGTCAAACCCAGAAGCTTGTCAAAACACGGGGCCTCACCCAGACGAGAGCCATCACAATTGATGCCAGCTGGGGATCAGAGCGTTGATGATGTAAGGATAGGAGTTTGGTTTTGGATGCATTAAAGGTAACCAGCCACATCTTACCCCACTGAACCACGCGCTCGAGATCAGAGGAGAGAGAATCAGAGAGAACTTTGTCATTTACAGCCTTTAATGTGTTGCCGTAGATGGTCGTGTCATCAGCATAGATGTCAACGAATGATTTAAGTATGTGTTTAGGGAGGTCATTGATGTAGATCAGGAAGAGAGTTGGGCCCAGGATTGACCCCTGAGGGACTCCAGCATTTATATTGCAGGCCTCCGATTTTTGTCCATCTACCACTACTCTTATGAGCCTATCGGAGAGAAATGATTTAATAATTGAGAAAACATTTCCAGTTATACCGTAGCTGGAAATCTTGTGAAGTAGACCCTTATGCCATACCTTGTCGAAGGCCTTTGATATGCCAAGAGCAATTGCCCTAGAAAGGAAGCCTTTGTCAAGAGATTCACTAATCCTGTGGGATATAACCGTCAGCACATCTGCGGTAGATATTGCAGAGCGGAAACCATATTGTGTGTCACTAAGAAGGTTATTCCTGCTGAGGTGGTTGACTATTTCTCTATTTAATATGGATTCCAGCAGCTTACTCATTACACACAGGAGACTTATAGGTCTGTACTGAGAGGGAGATGACTTATCACCTGAATTCTTAAATACAGGGCAAACTGATGAGGTCTTCCAGGGAGTCGGAAAGCACTTCTCCTTAAGGCAGCGCTTAAATAGTTTCGTAAGTATGGGAGCAAGTTCTGGTTGAAGCTTTTTTAACACTATAATTGGGATGCCATCAGGGCCAGTTGCTTTACTGGAATCTAGGTTCTTTATTAGCTTGGCGACCTCATGCATGGATATTTGTATGTTACCTAGCTTGTTCTGTGTTATAGGAGGAAATATGGGGAGTTGATGGCCTTCGTCGCATAGGGTAAAATTAGCTGCAAAGTTCTTTGCAAATAGTTTGGCCTTGTCTGACGCTGACGAGATGACCTCTGGTCCATTGATAATGGTTGGGATAGAACGCACACTTCTGTTCAGGATCCTATTTGTTATTTGCCAAAACTGGTGGGATCCAAGCCGCTGATCAGCTACCTTGGATTTAACAGACTGGGCATATAGCTCTCTTGCATTTTTTATTACTCTTTTACAGTGGTTGCTGGCAGATCTGAAAGCAGCTTTAGTCTCAGTGCATCTATTACGTTGGTAGCTATGGAAAAAGTGATTTCTGTGCGCGATAGCAGCAGCACATTCTGGGGAGAACCTGGCTGTTAGGTTTTTGTTGGAATTTTTTAGATGGTATGAATTGGTCTATGCCTACAATTAACCATTCGGTCAGATCTGATACTATAGAGGACACATCCTTTTTAAACATGGAGTGCAGAGGTAAATCAGATATGAATGTACGGAAGCTATCCCAGTCAGCCATAGAGTATCGGTATACAGTACGGTGAAGGGGTACGTATGAGGACTTCTTACATTTCGTTTTTATCTTAACTTATACGAAGGAGTGGTCGGAGGATCCTAGAGGAGAATGAACGGAACATGAACATAGCTCAGGGGAAGTTGAAAGAAAAAGGTCTAAGAGGCTTGCATATTGATTGGGTGTATCGGGCACACGGGTGGGTTCACGAACAATCTGAGTGAGGTCATAAGCAATGGCAAAATCATGACAAAACCTCCCCTCATCATCTGTCTTATTTGAATAGGTCAGCCATTCCACGTTATGGACGTTGAAGTCACCACAGATGTGGATGTTAGCCGAGGGATGTGAAGACGGTATGTGGTCTATTTTCTCAGATATGCTCTTAAAGATAGTAACTCCACTGTTGTGGGGCCTATAGAGGGCAAATATAAATGCAGTGGTGTTAGCAAGTGCAACCCAGAATCAGATATAGGGTAAATTAGGATCTTCTCTACAGATATCCCTGCCACACGGGAAGCTATCCTTAATGTAGGCACATATTCCATGCCCATGGCGTTCTGTGGTGTCAGATTTAGCTGTTAAATTAGAGTATCCGTTAATTATGAACTCATCTAGGGAAGTGGTCGGCCCTATTCCAGTTTCACTTAGAAATAATATGTCCGGTTTCATCTCCTGAAATTGGGTTTCAACCTCTGGAAGGTTGGAACGTAGACCCCTGATGTTGGAGAAGGAGACCTGGTAGTAGGGGTCTACGTTGGAAGATGGGGTTCTAGGTTTAATCGAGTTTTTATTCTGGAGATATTTCATGTTGAGGTTTTGGGATTTGTGGAATAGGTCGGCATACTTGGTTAGAGCAGTACAGAGAGGGAAAGTAAGAGAGAAAAAGACAGGAAAATTTTTTTTTTTTTTTGTAGCACACGAAAAGGTAAAGCCGTAACAATTACCCACTAGTATGGCATCGAGAGGCCCCACCAGAGACTATTGCATGGTCCAGATCCACTCACCAAATGGCAATACAGCAGTCCCAGTACTTTGCTCCTACTGATAGGACAGCCTCCTTAGTGGTTAATCCAAGGTTCGGGTCCCTGACTATCAGGCGGATAACGTCAGCCCAGACAAAACGTTTACCTCCAGCACCCTTACTAGTGACATGGCCACAAGGACAGACAGAGACAGAAAAATTTCCGACATCTCAGACTACTGGTCACCAAGTACTACCGACCTTTAAGCAGCTTTTTCTTCACCCTTTGTCAGAAAAATCACTCATTGAATGAGGACTGAATGACAAAATAGGATTGAACTAGTAGGGCCCAAAACTCTCAATATAGCCACAGAAGAACAGCTCCTATAGCATATACGACTCGTTGTGGTGAAAGGTCTCCATTAAGAGACGATAAATTATTCCAAGGATATAGTGGCTGGCCAACTCGTAGCTGGACTTGTAAATACAGAATACCAGTGCAAGTTGTTGGCTGAAGCCAATATTTTGACGACAGTGGCACAGAAATTTCACAGACCGTTTAGTCTAGAGACAACGGATACGTCGACTCCTCATTTGCAAAGCAGCCTAAATGAACGTTCGACATTTGGCTCAATGATGTCTGAGAAAAAACGTCTCGGGAGGGAGAGGGACTCAGAACCCTTCAGAATAAACCGTGTGAAGGGTGTGGAAGAATATGACACCCAATGGGCTAAAAGGATGGAAACACTGTCCGTCGAGGGAACTCAGATGCCATAATCGTGGGATTACTTGACACTTATAAAAAGTGTATCGAAAACCAGAGAGGTCAACAACTGAGTCAACGAGTGATTCAACACGACAGTAGTCAAAAATACTTAGCAGGAGAGAAGGAGGAAGACCAACATTTTGCGAACGAAAACAGAAATTATCAGCAATTCAGATTCAAAAGAACCCATCCACCCCCAAACCGCTACTCTCCATAAAAGTAAAAATATCTTTGATACCAGAGTCTCATGCCAAATTTGGGCACACCTTAGATAAGGGGACTTGTTGCTGAATACATCATATACAGGCCGTTACAAATACTGGCGCTGAAATACTGGAAGCATTGGGATGCACTAGCGACATGCTAATACCAACTACCTATAGGATACATGGAATCGCAGATGACCTACTACACATTAAGGGAATAATTTTTACACATATTAAAGTTGGCCTTAAAGAAACCAGACAAGTCGTTTAAGTTTCAGAAAACATGTTGGGGTTTTACTTATCTGAGTCGGCACTGAAAGTTAATCCCTTCCGACTTCCCACACCAGTTGTCGAAAGTTGACATGTCGATCTCAAATAGCGGGATAACACCATGTGGATGTACCCAAGCTACAAGAATCTCGTTTACCCATATTGGAAATAATAGGGAACGTTTGGAACAATGGTTACGGGAGCATTTTAAATCAAGTGCATTCAATACCTCCATCGCCCGTTACAAGTGATGTCAGGGATATAACATTCATGCTGGGAGCGAAACTATCAGGTGTACACACACCCATTCATGTCCCCCATCATTGGAAAAAGAAGGTGAAGGAAGTTTTAGATAAGGATGTTGCATTGGGCATCATCAAGCCAGTACCAGCAGGTTCGCCTATGGACTGGTTATCAAGGATGGTGGTTGCACCAAAAAAGGATGGATCATCAAGAAGGACAGTGGACCTACAAAAATTAATTGCCGCAATGATGAGGGAAACTCATCATACTCCGTCCCCATTTAACCAAGTGTCTGTTGTGCCCACACGAACCAAGAAAACAGTTTTAGAGGCATGGAATGGATATCACAGTTTACTGCTCTCCCCAACGGCCCGAGATGCAACCACATTCATAACAGAGTTGGACCATTATCAGAGCCTTAGAGCAACCCAAAGTTTCCATGCCTCTCAAGATGGGTACACTCACTTGTTCGATGACGACATTATGGTAGATTATGCTATGAAGGACTCGTTGCATTAATGATACCCTTCAATGAGATAAAACTATGGAATCTGCTTTCTAGCACACAATGGACTATATCACCCATTACAGCAGAAATGGAATCGTCTTCAATCTTGATAAGTTTCAATTTGCATGCGACAAAGATTTTTAATAATTGCTGATCGTGTAAAACCAACTAAAAAAATGACTGAAGTCATTCTGAACTTCTTGACGCCAACGAACATCACCAACATGTCAGATTGTGGTTTAGACTGTTTAACCAGGTATCATATGCATTTTCACAGGCTGATGTCCCCATTTTGTGTAATGTTGCACATGAAAGACTGCAACTTTTGTGTAATGTTGCACATGAAAGACTGCAACTTTTGTGTAATGTTGCACATGAAAGACTGCAAATTTTGTGTAATGTTGCACATGAAAGACTGCAACTTTTGTGTAATGTTGCACATGAAAGACTGCAACTTTTGTGTAATGTTGCACATGAAAGACTGCAACTTTTGTGTAATGTTGCACATGAAAGACTGCAACTTTTGTGTAATGTTGCACATGAAAGACTGCAACTTTTGTGTAATGTTGCACATGAAAGACTGCAACTTTTGTGTAATGTTGCACATGAAAGACTGCAACTTTTGTGTAATGTTGCACATGAAAGACTGCAACTTTTGTGTAATGTTGCACATGAAAGACTGCAACTTTTGTGTAATGTTGCACATGAAAGACTGCAACTTTTGTGTAATGTTGCACATGAAAGACTGCAACTTTTGTGTAATGTTGCACATGAAAGACTGCAACTTTTGTGTAATGTTGCACATGAAAGACTGCAACTTTTGTGTAATGTTGCACATGAAAGACTGCAACTTTTGTGTAATGTTGCACATGAAAGACTGCAACTTTTGTGTAATGTTGCACATGAAAGACTGCAACTTTTGTGTAATGTTGCACATGAAAGACTGCAACTTTTGTGTAATGTTGCACATGAAAGACTGCAACTTTTGTGTAATGTTGCACATGAAAGACTGCAACTTTTGTGTAATGTTGCACATGAAAGACTGCAACTTTTGTGTAATGTTGCACATGAAAGACTGCAACTTTTGTGTAATGTTGCACATGAAAGACTGCAACTTTTGTGTAATGTTGCACATGAAAGACTGCAACTTTTGTGTAATGTTGCACATGAAAGACTGCAACTTTTGTGTAATGTTGCACATGAAAGACTGCAAATTTTGTGTAATGTTGCACATGAAAGACTGCAAATTTTGTGTAATGTTGCACATGAAAGACTGCAACTTTTGTGTAATGTTGCACATGAAAGACTGCAACTTTTGTGTAATGTTGCACATGAAAGACTGCAAATTTTGTGTAATGTTGCACATGAAAGACTGCAACTTTTGTGTAATGTTGCACATGAAAGACTGCAACTTTTGTGTAATGTTGCACATGAAAGACTGCAACTTTTGTGTAATGTTGCACATGAAAGACTGCAACTTTTGTGTAATGTTGCACATGAAAGACTGCAACTTTTGTGTAATGTTGCACATGAAAGACTGCAACTTTTGTGTAATGTTGCACATGAAAGACTGCAAATTTTGTGTAATGTTGCACATGAAAGACTGCAACTTTTGTGTAATGTTGCACATGAAAGACTGCAACTTTTGTGTAATGTTGCACATGAAAGACTGCAACTTTTGTGTAATGTTGCACATGAAAGACTGCAACTTTTGTGTAATGTTGCACATGAAAGACTGCAACTTTTGTGTAATGTTGCACATGAAAGACTGCAACTTTTGTGTAATGTTGCACATGAAAGACTGCAACTTTTGTGTAATGTTGCACATGAAAGACTGCAACTTTTGTGTAATGTTGCACATGAAAGACTGCAAATTTTATTGGGATGCTGTACTAAATGAACTCTTTGAAGAGTCAAAAAAAAAACAAAAAAAAACATTGTTTGGAAAATTGAGGCAGGGGTCAAAACATTCGAGATGAACAGGGAAACTTGCCTTTCAATGGACTATAGTAAGGTTGGGATCGGGTATTTTCTGTTTCAGAAACAGTACCAATGCCCAAAGGAATTAGGACCTAACTGTGGTAAAGACCACTGGAAAATGATTTTGGTTGGATTCTGTTTTACGAAGGATGCAGATCATAGAGAGAGAGAGGCTCTGGCATTGATATACTGATTGAAGACTTGTAGGATGTTTGTTTTAGGGTGCCCAGATTTATTGGTTGCAGGGACAACCAGCCACTGGTAAAAATATTCTCAGATCAGGCCCAGGAAAACAGAAAGAACTCTCGTGTGTTTTCTTTCAAAGATAGGTCGTTAACGTCCAGGTTCTGGATTAAACATGTTGCACCTCTTGATATCTGGGGCTGTCGAGACATAGCAGATTAAAGACCACCAATACTACTCAGCAGATTGAGGGGCCATGCAAGCATCAATCAGTCGCATAGGTGTATGACCCCAAATTTCAAGCTATAACCTGGGATAGAATCATGGCACTTGTGGTCACTGATGAAGAATGCTGAACGTTAGCGATATACAGGGTGGTTACAAAGTCTGGCTACATTATGTTGCCAGACTTTGTAACCACCCTGTGTGTATATATATATATATATATATATATATATATATATATATAGCAGCGGGCTACTTTAGTCTTGGACAGACTATGGATACCCACTCAAAGTTGCTTGCGCGTGAAATTTTTGTGGTTACAAAGTCTGGCTACATTATGTTGCCAGACTTTGTAACCACCCTGCATATACGAGACGAGTTCCCAAAGTCACAACACAAATTACCACCGAAAGTCCAGCAATTCTGGCTGATGACAGACCAACTATATTGTTTGGAAGAGGTACCCATAAAAGGGGATAAAATTCTGATACCAAAGCAGCTTAGAGCTGAAGTACTAGAGACATTGCACTTCGCCCATCAAGGAGTGAATGCAAAAATATTGGGTGGGTGTAACTATTTTCCTTTATTTTTTAATATTTTCCAGATAAATCTGCCTTACTTAAAAAATGCTAGGTTTATTTTTGGTGTCTTTTAAAAAAAAACACCCAATATTTTCGCTGATGAGGAGACTTTGTTTTAAAAACTATATCATAAAATTATTGTCCATGACTTAATGTCTATCTCAATAAAAACACTGAAACGATCGTTCAATTTATTGGCTTTGTTGGGTTCCTTCTTAGAAAACAGGTTTTTAATTTTTAATTTTAATTATAAATTATCAATCATCTTACTAAATATTAAAATAGCTCTAGGATATATATGCCTATTGAGCTTATTATATATCTACGTTACAACGAGCACTGTTTTTCTTGTATTTTAATTACATTAGTGGTTTTACTATCACATTAAAATACACTCTACTCTTTAGACTACTGTTCTAATCCCCTTTAAATTTATATATATATATATATATATATATATATATATATATAGAGAGAGAGAGAGAGAGAGAGAGAGATTTATTCATTTATTCAATAAAGATTATACTTATCCTACACCCTTAATTGATGTATCATCTTATTCTTATAACTCCCCTATATATCATTAACAAATCAGAATTATTTAAAATTTGCCATGAATCCAAATAAATGTAAGTTTAATTTTTCCTCAAAAAGAAGAACGCAAATAAACACAGAAAAAGAAAATCTTTTCTTTTTTTCAGATTTGAAATTGTCGATAATTTCAAAAAATTTTTTTTTTAATTTCTCTTCCAAACTAAAAAAAAAATGAAGTTATTTTTTTTTTTTTTTTAAATCGGAAGCAAATGAAATTGTAAACAAAAGATATTTTGAAGGAAGAAAAAATTCTCTTTTTTTTTTTTTTAACAACAAGAATTTAAAATAAATGATTTTTTTTTTTTCAGATGCTAAAGATGTTGAGGGAGGTGGAAGGGAAAGAAATAAAAACGAGAAAATTCAACGTTATGGGGAATTTTATTTTACAATTTTCAGCTTAAAAACAGAAACAAACATCTATATCAATAAAATGGTATGATAAATTCTTGCGTAAAAATCTTCAATATTGTCCCAAGTACTAATAATTGACCAACTTTCATCTCTCAACATTTTGCTATTGTTGTTTGTGAATGGCTAAATGTCCAATTCTATGGAAGACGAATGGGTTGTACGGTTCGCACAAATGACCAGTCAGAAGTCCTGACTGAGTGCCCTTCGACTTTTTTCTCTGGGGTTGGTTGTAAAAGCAAGTCTACTCAACCAAACCAAGAAATTTACAAAAACTTGAGGGCGAATACCTGAAGTTATGACTACCATTCTGCAAAAGTTTCTTGTAAAATAAGTTGATGCAATTCCTGATCGAGTCCATGCATTATAGTTTTTTTCTCATATTCATTAATTTTATAAATTATATTTAAACTAGCGGGGGTACCCGGCGTTGCCCGAGTGTTTGTTTCCGGGACGGGGAGGGGGGAGTTTTAAAAAATGTTATGGTAGGTAAGTAGAAAGGATCAAACCCGGAGTCATGAGTAAAAGTAGGAAAATAAAGTGTGAAAAAAACAAAAAAAAACATCTGCAACGTTAACAGTTCGGCCACCAAGAAAAGTCCATTCCAGTTGTTTAGGAAAAAAAAAAAAACGACTACGGTAGGTCAGCGCGAACGTGAAAATATAATGTGAATTGTCCAGCACGCTAACCACTACGCCACAGAGCACTGCAGCTTAGTTTAGTGATTTTAAATAACTTCACATGAAAGAACTACGAAGCCAAACCGGTGTTCTCTTCTCAACTGTTCCTTGTGAACGATCCCCAAACGGTGTTAAGTGGTGGCAGGGGGAGGAGGAATTTATAAGAGAGAAAATATTTTACCACTTCCATTGATCTTAACCGATTTTGGCCATGACTTCTCAGCAGAAAAAGTATAGAAATCTAAGATTATCGAGGAATTTGAGAAATAATAAGCCTATAACACACCTCAGATATTGTTCTGCCGTTTGTGCATATTATATTTGCATGAAATATCTTGATTTTTAATCCTATTAAGGTCAAAATCAGATGGGAAAAAATGAGTTCATTTTATTTATATAGAGAAGAGATTAAAAAATAAATTGTATGTCTTTTAAAAAGGAGTGTTACTTTTCAATCACCCTGTGTATACATGTAAATCAAACATATACACACACACATATATATATATATATATATATATATATATATATATATATATATATATATATATATATATATATATATACTTTGGGAATTAGAACAAGAGTCTAAAGAGCAGAGTATATTTTAATGTATTAGTGCATTCAATAATACAATTAAAATAAAAGAAAACAGTGCTCGTTGTAATATAGATATATAATAAGCTCAATAGGTATGTATATCCATATCCTAAATCTATTTTAATATTAAATAAGATGATTGATAATTTATAATTAAAATTAAAAATTAAAAATCGATTTCACAAGAAAGAACAAACAAAATCAATAAATTGTACGATCGTTTCGGAAACGATTTTTTTTATTGTGATAGACATTGAGTCTTAGACAATAATTTTATCATATAATTTTTGAAAACAAAGTCTCATCAGCAAAAATATCGGGTGGTGGGTTTTTAATTAAAGACACCAAAATAAACTTAGCATTTTTAAGTAAGGTAGATGTATCTTGAAATGGTTCGCATTTCTAAAATCCGTACGTATCATCGTCAAAGCATTTATTGGGATGGTAAAAGTAGTTTATGAGGAGACTTTGTTTTCAAAAATTACATGATAAAATTATTGTCCAAGACTTAATGTCTATCACAATAAAAAAAAAATCGTTTCCGAAATGATCGTACAATTTATTGATTTTGTTTGTTCTTCCTTATGAAATCGATTTTTAATTTTAATTATAAATTATCAATCATCTTATATATATATATATATATATATATATATATATACATGGCACTTTGTTCAGAGGCTCCTGGACTAAATATATTAAACTCTTTTACAAAAATAAAATGCATCATAATTACAGAATAGATTAAAAAGCTCTAAAAAGTATTCTAACTAATGAAAAAAGTAAAATTAACTATTTACTATAATAAAATTAAAACTTCCATAAGCAATAATTTGTTCCCTTTGACAGAGTCACTTGGTAAGATTAACACTGTATATGAATTCAACTGTCCATTGAGAGACTGTGTCTCTGACAGAAACATATACATAGGTATGACTACCACAACATTGTCTCGGATACTAACATTAGATCGCTCCGAACAAAGTGCCACGTTTAAATACCTGACGAACCAGCATTCCGTTCACTTGTCCAAGTTTAGAAAGCTTCAAATTGATAACACTAGGCTATGACAACAGCATATTCTTATTGTTTTGACTCTCTAGTATATATCCGACACAGTTAATCAACAGAGAACCACATCACTCTATATGAAAGCATATAAGATGTCAACAGATATACATTCGAGTCGAAACAAAAGAATATGCTGTTGTCCTAGCCCTTGTGATGAGATACAAAAGAGAGGCTCGAGATTCTTTTACTAATGTTGGCGACCATGTTTTTGGATATTGTAGGAAAGATGCTCTATTTATATGTTTTAGTGTTTCATTGGATTTGCGGAAGGGTTTATGTACCTTAGTTACAAGAGCTCGTGTTGAGTCTAGAAAATCTACTTTACTTAAACTTGTGCTAATAGTTATCTTAAATCCTAGTTCATAGAATGTTTTGGTTAAGCCAATATAGAGTGTAAAAGGCATAAGCAGTCAACACAGTGATTTGGGAATTTAGTTTCTAGCAGGAAAGGTTTGACTAAATCACACATTTGAAATATAGTACGCCCCCATTGCTACATCAATATCATGTTTAAGCGTATTGTATGATTGGGCAACACCGGGTGTCCAGCTAGAATATATATATGGAATAGTGCCCTCCCCATACACCTCGGTAGATCAGTTAATGAAAAGGTAACCTTTAGGTCGTACTCGACTATAGTCGGCTGACAAGATCAAAGTGTAGTATCTGTTCCGGCAGATGCTGCACTTAAGATAATTTGTACCAGTCAATGGAGAGGAAACCCTCTATACTGGGACAATTATTATTTTTGGTAACCAGAGTGACCCCTTTTTGCCTACTTTTAGGGGAGCTGGTTTTTACCTCACATTAAAAACGGCCTTGTGCCTAATTTGCTCAGTGGGGGAGCAAATAAACACCATCTGTTCCGGCAGATGCTGCACTTAAGATAATTTGTACCAGTCAATGGAGGGGAAACCCTCTATACTGGGACAATTATTATTTTTGGTAACCAGAGTGACCCCTTTTAGGGGAGCTGGTTTTTACCTCACATTAAAAACGGCCTTGTGCCTAATTTGCTCAGTGGGGGAGCAAATAAATACCATCTGTTCCGGCAGATGCTGCAAGCTTTGACTAGCAAAGACCAGATGTGGGGGCAACCCCACGCCCACATGCCTGACCATTAACCAGCTCCCATTTCCCACCTGTCGGGAGCTGGTCCCCTTTTTCCCTTCCCCCTCCCTTCACTCCTCACATTAAAAATCGGCCTTGTGCCTAATTTGCTCGGTGAGGGAGCAAATAAATACCATCTGTTCCGGCAGATACTGCAAGCAAAGACCATATGTGGGGGAAACCCCACATATAAGACCTTGGTCAATGTAGGGGCAACCCTTCATACCAATTGTCACTATCCAGCTCCCCTACTCCCCGGGGAGTTGGTCCCCATTTCCCCTTCACTCCTCACTTTAAAAATCGGCCTTGTGCCTAATTTGCTCGGTGGGGGAGCAAATAAATACCTCAAAGTGTAGTATCTGTTCTTCAGATGCTGCACTTCAATTTCTTGTTCTCTGTCAGTGGAGGAGAAATCCTTCACGACTGAGACAATTTTTATTTTTGTTCCTTTTCTCCACGTTAAAAAACGACCCTGGTGTCTAACTCTGTCCCGTGGGGAGGCATTGTAAATAGGGACTATAGTCGGCTACTTAGCGACTATATATCTATAATATAAAGCTGAATGTCTGTGTGTGTGTGGTCACGAATAGGCTCCTATATGGTTGACTATTTTAAAAAACTGATTACATATAATGATAGAAGATGTATTGAGACACAGGAATGGGTATGTTTGATCTGGCAGAACGGTGGTTCATTAAAATTGTGGGGTCTGGATTCATGCCTGGTCCAGAAAGTATGGAAATAAAAAATTTAAAAATTTAAAAAAAAAAACGTTTACAAATGTTTTTGATATAGATATTCGTAATAATACTTTGATAAGTATGTTTTAACTTAAATAGGGATGGTATAATAAAATTGTGGAGTCTGCGTTCGCGCCGGCCTCCATAGAATGGAAATATGTCACAAACTTTAATAAAGACTTTTCATATCTATCTCCGTAAGTATACTTTGATAATTATGTTTCAGTTTGAAGAAATATGGTATAATAAAATTATGGGGTGTTCGTTCGCGCCTGACCTCCATAGATGGAAATATGTCACAAAGTTTAACAAGGTGTTTGCCCGGGTGTTTTTGGGTGTGTGGTCGGGCGGCGTGGGGGATACACACATTTTTCGCTTGTATATTTATAGATGAAAAAAAAAAGAAACAAAAACCTTAACTAAAATTGTTAAATAGAAAGAGACTTAGCATTTGCATAAGCCGATTTCTCTAGTCTTCAATTTTAAAACAGAATTTAACTATATGAGGATGAAAAGAGAAAACCTTAACTAAAATTTTGTAAATAGAAAACGGGGATCCTCAGCTTCCTACCATTAGCTGTTTTGGAGATTTAAAAATAGGACAGCTGTTAAATACATTGCTCTGCCCAATAAGAATATATATATATTCCCCAATAAGAATATAGTAGCTAGTCTATATAAATGTTTTTTTTTTCTGAGGATAAGATCCACTTCCCCAATAAGAATATAATATATATATATATATATATATATATATATATATATATATATATATATATATATATATGAATAAAAAAGAATACGAAAAGTATGAAAGCTTATAACTTTTCTTTATTCGTTTTCAATTGGTGACGTGCAGGAATACAAAATAATATTATGAAAAAAAATTAAAAAACTTTTTTTTATAAGTACATAATTTTCGACCGATCCTTCAGTCTTCATCGGTGTAGTGAAAGATGAAGACTTTTCGTATTCTTTTTTATACATTTCCATTCATATATATACTTTCTAAGGAATACACGTGGATACAACATGCAATTCGGACCAAATATATATATACTAGCATTTCAGCCCGGCGTTGCCCGGGTGTTTGGAGGTGTATGCTGAGCAAAAAAAAAAAAATGAGTAAATTTTTTTTAATTTGACCCCTATTATGACCCCTTAAAATTTATAGTTTCGGGCTCAAATCACTTTATTAAATTAGATCCAGGTTCAAGGAACCTATATCTAAAATTTCAAGTGTCTAGACCCAAAATTGTCGGAGGAGTTTGGTAGAGTTCTTAAAGGTCAAATCGTTGAAATTTGACCCCTTAACAGCCAAATTTCTGGCTGACACCCGTCACATCGATTTTCCCAAATCTCAGTACCCGGTATTTCAAATTTCGAGTCTATAGACTAAAAATTGACAGAGTTATTGCGTAGGGAATTGTACACAGACAGACAGACAGACAGACACGTTCACTTTTATAGATATATATAGTAATTTATAAAATATATAAGTCTATTTCTATTTAACAATTTTAGTTAAGGCTTTTTTTTTTCTTTTTTTCCATCTATAAATATAAAAGCGAAAAATGTGTGTATCCCCCACCCCGCCCAACCACACACACCCAAAAGCACCCGGGTAAACACCTTGTTAAACTTTGTGACATATTTCCATTCTATGGAGGTCAGGCGCGAACGAACACCCCATAATTTTATTATACCATATTTCTTCAAACTGAAACATAATTATCAAAGTATACTTACACATTTTATAAATTACTAACTAGCTCTACCTACGTATTGAGCACTTTTGAAGTAAATACTTAAAGTTTACGCATAAATCTATACTTTCATATATATATATATATATATATAAAATAGAAGTTAAAATTTTGCTAATTAGAATTTACATTTATTATTCGAAATAAGGGGTACAGATTAAAAATTATTTTCTTCTTTCATGGCGTTTCAAAGAATGGATCTTATCCTCAGAAAAAAAAAAACATTTATATAGACTAGCTACAATTTTGCTGAAATCACTATCAATAGTTTTCCCCCACTGTTTATCTGTGTCTAAACCTAAATGTAGATTCCATAAACAAAGCTTCTTCCTTAGAACTGCACGCCTGTGGAACTCTGTTCCATTTTCCTGCTTTCCAACTGACTATAATATGGTAATCTTCAAGTCCAATGTCAACAAATTCTTGATGAGCCATTCCCTTAAATAATTAAATTTACCAAATTTCTACTGCTAATGATTACTGCGATATTTTCCCATTGACTACTGTAAACTCATTAACCCTTATCCTCGAGTGGCCTCCGGGCCTTGATAAGTGGTGACTCCTTTGTGTAAAAAAAAAAAAAAAAAAAAAAAAAAAAAAAAAAATTTTGGAAACTTCAGAATATCAAAAAAAAAACAATGTTTTAAAGATAATATAGATCACAAAGGATATTCAACTTGAAGTCTAAGTATCAGAATGAAAAATATGTAATAAAATCCAAACAAAGCAAGGTTGGTTGAAACTTGAATGGTATTGTCAATAAATCCAATGGTGGAAGGTCCATACTTGAGAAATCCAAATCATAATTCTTGCATGACGTGTTTGGTACCATAAATGTCTTAAAAGATTAAAAGAAATTAGTTTCAAGTTGAAACGCTAACATTGACATTAAAATCACGTGAGGGGATAGTCTTCCACAATCCAGCTTCCATCGTCAGGATTTGAAAAGTGATTAAAATTGGCAGAATGTGACGGTGGAAAAGTGATTAAAATTGGCAGAATGTGACGGTGGAAAAGTGATGAAAATTGATGCTTAGTATGACTGGTTACTGAGTGGACAATCTCACCTGTCTGTTTAAATGTATGCATGTATGTATGTATGTCTGCCTAAAACTTTCGACAGAGACGACGGATTTTCACGAGATCAGTATCATTTTGAAGCTCGACCCTTCGGACGCCAAATATAAAAAAATTGGTGACAAACAATTCCTTCATCCTCAACTGGGCAGTTTTCTACTGGGAGGGTCGGTTTTTTCGCTGACATTTTTTGCAAGTCATTCAACCCTTGACGTCGCATAAAACGCGTTATTTCAACTGCCCGTAATGTCACAATCACAGTAGGCACATCGGTAAGACCGTTTGTTTGTTTTTTTCACCTCTTTCCTCTGGCGCGTTACAGGTTCGAGCTTGCATACTATTCCTACTTTTTTTTTTTTTTTTTTTTTTTTGCTCAACCAACACCCTAACCCAACACCCTTACACACACCTCCATTTTCTTTTCCGCCTTCGCGTCACGGGTTTGAGCCTGCCTGCCTACTACAACTTTTTTTCTTGCTTTTTTATTTTGCTCAACACACATCTCCAAACACTCTGGCAATGCCGGGCATCCAGTCTAGTATATATACTAGCTGGCCACCCAGCGTTGCCCGGTCATACAATATGCTAAAGCATATTTTAATTTATGCAGATTGAGTATGTGTTCTTATAGAATCAATCCTCTATTGAATAGTATATATTACGAGGAATAATTTGCTCGCTAGACTAATTTGCAAAAAAATATATAAATAAATAAAAAATAAAAAATAATAATGATAATGTCGTTCATCAAATTTCGTCTGTGTTTGTTTACAATATCACGTCAGCTGATATTTGGGCTTGACGATGAATGCCCTGAAAAAGTCATTTCTGATCAATGTTTAGTTTTAAAATATACAAACAAAAAAATAATTTGCTGCGATTTTAAATAGTACTGTAGAACCCAGGGATACGGTGGCCCTAGGATACATTTTTTTCAGGTTACGATGTGGAATACGATACTGCATTGTATTTTGTTACTAATTTTTTATGCCATATTCCAGAATTCCACTGTACCTCTTCTTTAATAAGAAATTAAAATAAAATTGTAGGTACACCCGGGCTTGAACAGGGGACCATTCAGTCTGTAGTGAAATACTCAAAAACACCAGATGACAATAGTTCTGTTTTTTTAAGCTGAGAATTGAATTTTGCTTGCTTTGCTCAGAATTATCTCCCATGGCCGGTGTAAGGTAGAATATTCCCCTGTAAAAAATTCTTTTTTATCTTATAGAAAGAAAGACTATTTTTTAGGATTGGATTTTTTTTCGATTAGATGAATTTCTTTTTAAAACATATCTAGGAACATTGCCAGACAGATAAATTAGCTTTGTTTAAAATTTGCAAAAGATAGACTCAGCCGTTTCAGAACCTATGAGGCTTTCCTCACACAAAGTTACATATTACATATTTAAAAAATCGGCCTCGGCAGAAGCGTCTTAAAATCTCTCTATTTCTTCATTCAACGCACAATTCATTTTTCTTTTAATAATATTTTAAACTCACTCTTTTTTTCCTTGTGTCCATTTGTGAATTATTTTACAGAATTCTACATTTTGGATTACATCGAAATATCTTCCAGTAACGCGATTCCTTTGGATTTTTCCTTGTGGATACGGAACTTTAACCAACTTTTCTTGGATTTTACCGTTATTGGATATTCTACTCTTCACCCGACCATCCATTCACGTGAAATCATTTTTCTTTTCTTTTTTTCCCCCCATTTCCTCTGCTTCACTATTTTTTATCAAGTAAGCTCTATGGGTAACTTGTAGTTTCATTAAATACTTTGCAAACAAAATCCAATTCCGCATTTTGCTAATTTCTACCATCTGATGAGAAGGAAAGTATTTCTTTCGAAACTCTGCGGATTAAGTTAAGGACTATCCACTTAATTTTTGTTTCCTTTTTGAAAATTAATATGTTTTTAACGCTTCTTAAAGTGTTTTAACATATTTTTTAATTATTTGTTATATATATATATATATATATATATATATATATATATATATATACACACACACATATATAAGTACATTGCAATCATTTGATGAGTATTGGGAAAACTCCATATACCTCATTTCACAAGACAAACATAATTGATGACCATAAATGTTATATCAAATTTATTCATAGAATTCCCTACAAAAATATATCCACATCTCAACAACTAAAATAAAAGGGAGCCTTGTTTTTAAAAAAATAATTTACACAAATTCATTGCATAAAATCAAAAAAATAAATCCAAATAAATTCATGTCATGTAATAATATTTTGTGTATAATTTTTTTTGTGTTTTTTTTTTGTTGGTTTACAGTCTTCCTGATAAAATATTTCATTTTTGAAATTCAACAAAGAAAAGTTGAAAGATATCAAATAAAACGTCAAATAAGAAATTCAGAGACAATTACTATTTTTTCTTCACGACAAAATAATTTGTGGCTACAAATGGCATTTTGGTTATTTCACCAGCAATCTTTTTCTTTCGGATATCAAATATAACTTTGCCGCCTATAGAAGAAAATTCTGGCTTTACGTAACCCATAGATATATTCTTTTTAAGAGTGGGAGACGGACAGCCACTGGTAACAATACCGATTTCAGTTTCGCCGCTTTCATTGAATATTTTACAACCGTCTGAAAAAAACAAAAAAAAAAAAAAAAAAAAACAAGAAATCAATCATATTTAATCAATTGAAAATCTATTATTTAAATAACTTAACAGTAAACATTCAAAGTCTGCAAATAAGTCTCCCCCCCCTCTCAGATTAGAGGTCATTTTAAATATTTTCTGCTAAATTTTTATAGTGTTTTGCAAATACAAATTGCTTTATTTGAAAGACTATCATCATCGTTATAGGTTTAACATCCATTTTATATACTGACATTTGTTGGATGGATTTAACTGGAGTGGATAAAAACGAAATATATATATATATATATATATATATATATCTTATTAATTTTTTTTTACCAAAATTTTTTATACATTAAAATTTCGATAATGTCCATATACCAATAAAATCAAAGTTAATATAAATTGACTCAATTAATTAAGCTTCATGATTATCGTTTTTCATAATCAAGCGTGTGTATAATACTTTTGCAAAAAATCAGACGAAATTGCAAGGAACACAAGCAGGAGCGAATTCTTGCGGCTTGAGATTTTGAATATACTTCCTTCCTGGCTTGTCCAATCAAAAGCCAACTCTCAGTCACATGACCGGGATTAGAAAAGATTAAACTGGCGACATCCACTCTCTCTCTCTTTTTGTTCCCGGATCTTGGACTGACAACAGCTCTACATGGAACAGACCTGTCCCCAACTTCTCTCTCACGCGGCCTTTGACTAAGACGTGAATACAAAAAAGCCAACATGGCTATCTTCACACCCAGGACATCATTGTTTCTAATCTTTCGTGACGCACGTTTTTACTACTAACTTAAAGGAGACAAATAATCCATTATGGCTACAGACCATAACTTCAACACATTCACACAAACTCTTTCTCTTTCAACAAGCCTGTCTAATCTTTAATCTACGTCTCCACACAGGAACACTTTCCAAGACTGACCCATTTTCTACACAATCCTTTTCCTTACTAACGAAGATAACCAATTAAGGTGTTTTTAAAATGTTAGAATGACATTTCTTGTCTTCCATCAAGGTAACCCTAACCCTAACTCTTTCAACAAGCCCATCTAATCTTTAATCTACGTCTCCACACGACTGACCTGCTTTCTATACAACCTGTTTCCTTATTCTTATAACAAAGATAATCCAATAAAGCTGTTTTTAAATGTTAGAATGAGATTTCTTTTCTTGTCTCCTTATTCTACAAGTTAATCCTCCTGAGAAGCAGCAAAATCCCACCTCTTCACTGTAGAGATCCCTAGAAGCCAGAAAGCCATTTACTCTAATAATTTCTTCCTTCAAACTGCTAGACTTTGCAATGAGATAAAAGAATCTGAAAAGAATTCTCCTGAAATTATGCAGTCATTTTAATCGGTTAGATGAAAAGATGCGAAACAAGAAGTCCGCAGCCAAGTAGAGGTCACAATGATTACCACTGATGAACGCCATCTTGTTCACAGACGTGAACAAACACCCCAATGACTGAAGTCAAAAAGAATCTACCTCAGCAATGTTGATGCTCGAACAACATTTCAGGAGAAAACCAAATCTATGGATCAACGAGTTAGAAAATGATCCCTTCCTACTGACATCGTAAAGTTTCGTTTCAAGGTTGTCGAAAACTTCAAGTATCTTGGAGGATGGTCAGAGAGCACTGAAAAAGATTTTGAAGTGAGAACAGCACTGGCATGGAGTGCATGTCACAAGTTGAGAAAGATATGATCATTCACTCTCCCAGAAAAGTTGAAAGTAGAAACAGTTCTTCGCTATGGTTCTGCGACATGAACTCTTACAAATGTGCTGAAGAAGAGACTGGATGGCTGTTACACTTGGATGCTCAGGATGGCCCTCAATACATCATGGAAGAGCCATGAAGCAAACCAACAACTTTATGGTGACCTACCACCAGTATCACTGAAAGTACAGCAGAGAAGGATGAGAGTAGCCGGTCATTGCATGAGACACAGTGAGGAGGAAACCAGCAAGCTAGTTCTCTGGATACCAACAGATGGACACTCAAACCGTGGTAGAAGAATGACCTAAATTGAAAACCTGCTACAGGGCACAGGATTGGAAAGTGTTTGGGACCTGCAAACTGTTATGCGAGATCGAGAGAATTGGAAAAGTTGTGTAGATTCGGTGATGAAGCGTCCTGAAATACGACGGAGATGAAATGAGAGATGATCCTACTGACATAAGAATCTCCCCTTCTGAAGCCCTTTTTATGACTTAAGAGCACCCCGAGTTCAGTGGAAAGCACACAACTGCCTGAGAATAGGAATTAGGGCAATTAAAAATTCTTATAGCCGCTTCTACAAAATCAACTCAACAACCATAAAAAAACCGTACGATGTAGCACGGCTTTGTTTGACTTGTCTGTTGTCTACTGCCCAACCAGTGCAGCTGAAGAGATTTTGCACAATCAAAAAAAAAAAAAAAAAAAAAAACGTTGTAAAGGATTGTGTAAAAAAAAACAAACAAAAAAAAAACGTCGTAAAGGATTGTGTAAAAAAAAAACGTCGTAAAGGATTGTGTAAAAAAAAACGTTGTAAAGGATTGTGTAAAAAAAAAAAACGTTGTAAAAGGATTGTGTAAAAAAAAAAACGTTGTAAAGGATTGTGTAAAAAAAAAAAACGTTGTAAAGGATTGTGTAAAAAAAAAAAACGTTGTAAAGGATTGTGTAAAAAAAAAAAACGTTGTAAAAGGATTGTGTAAAAAAAAAAACGTTGTAAAGGATTGTGTAAAAAAAAAAAAACGTTGTAAAGGATTGTGTAAAAAAAAAACGTTGTAAAGGATTGTGTAAAAAAAAAAAACGTTGTAAAAGGATTGTGTAAAAAAAAAAACGTTGTAAAGGATTGTGTAAAAAAAAAAAACGTTGTAAAGGATTGTGTAAAAAAAAAAACGTTGTAAAGGATTGTGTAAAAAAAAAAACGTTGTAAAGGATTGTGTAAAAAAAAAAACGTTGTAAAGGATTGTGTAAAAAAAAAACGTTGTAAAGGATTGTGTAAAAAAAAAAAACGTTGTAAAAGGATTGTGTAAAAAAAAAAACGTTGTAAAGGATTGTGTAAAAAAAAAAAACGTTGTAAAGGATTGTGTAAAAAAAAAAACGTTGTAAAGGATTGTGTAAAAAAAAAAAACGTTGTAAAGGATTGTGTAAAAAAAAAAAACATTGTAAAGGATTGTGTAAAAAAAAAAACGTTGTAAAGGATTGTGTAAAAAAAAAACGTTGTAAAGGATTGTGTAAAAAAAAAACGTTGTAAAGGATTGTGTAAAAAAAAAAACGTTGTAAAGGATTGTGTAAAAAAAAAAACGTTGTAAAGGATTGTGTAAAAAAAAAAAACGTTGTAAAGGATTGTGTAAAAAAAAAACCTTGTAAAGGATTGTGTAAAAAAAAAAACGTTGTAAAGGATTGTGTAAAAAAAAAACGTTGTAAAGGATTGTGTAAAAAAAAACCTTGTAAAGGATTGTGTAAAAAAAAAAAAAAACGTTGTAAAGGATTGTGTAAAAAAAAAACGTTGTAAAGGATTGTGTAAAAAAAAAACCTTGTAAAGGATTGTGTAAAAAAAAAAACGTTGTAAAGGATTGTGTAAAAAAAAAACGTTGTAAAGGATTGTGTAAAAAAAAAACCTTGTAAAGGATTGTGTAAAAAAAAAAAAACGTTGTAAAGGATTGTGTAAAAAAAAAAAAACCTTGTAAAGGATTGTGTAAAAAAAAAAAACGTTGTAAAGGATTGTGTAAAAAAAAACAACGTTGTAAAGGATTGTGTAAAAAAAAAAAGTTTTAAAGGATTGTGTAAAAAAAAAACGTAAAGGATTGTGTAAAAAAAAAAAAAAACGTTGTAAAGGATTGTGTAAAAAAAAAAAAAAACGTTGTAAAGGATTGTGTAAAAAAAAAAAAACATTGTAAAGGATTGTGTAAAAAAAAAAACGTTGTAAAGGATTGTGTAAAAAAAAAAAAGAAAAAATGTATGACCACCACAACCTTTAAAAACATGCAAAAAGTAAAATATAAAAACAAATGGTGAAAAAAACTGGTTTATTTTGTGATAAGACCGACCACATCTCAGAGAACTGGTCTGAATAATAAAACATCAGCAAACGAATATTATTATTTTAGTGACTAACCTGAAGTGGAAAAAAAGGGATTTGACAGTTAGACCAAAAGCAGAGAAAAGTGAAACATGGTTTGATCAACCAATGGTTGACTATCCTAACATCTAACAAACAAGGAAAAAAAATCTACTTTGTGGAGAAGATCCAATGATTGAATGTTGTGCAAATAACAAATTTCACAAAAAACAAGCCGAGCATGCAAACTCCCCATCCACAAGTGAAAAATTTACTTTCACTATGACTAATGTTTGTGCAAAAAATTTTTTTTTTAAATTCAAGGCGTGGTAATTGAGAAAGTGCAAACAAATGAACGGACAAACGATTTTGGTCAATTTTATCCCTAAAATGCTCGCTAGGTGAGCAACAACAGTTATCCTGGAAAATCTGTTCTAGCAAAAATTTACTTTCACCATGACTAATGTTCGTGCAAAATTTAAAAAATATCCAAGTTGTGGTTATTGAAAAAAGTGTGAACAAATGAATAGGAATTAATTACTAGGTCCAATTCCTCCTTTTTCAGTCGACCAACAAAAGTATACAAAAACCTTTAAAAATAGTTAATCAAGGTGTGGCAGTGAGTTACAACAGTTGATTGGTCGGAGCAAATGGGGAAAGAAAGCATGACAGACAACTAAAATGTGAATGTTAGTGTTTAGAGTGTTGTTTTCTGTGATGGTGTTACACATTCACACAGAATGCAACTGATATCTACAGAATGCAAAGTCCAATCCTTCTTTTGTCAGGAGATCAACAAGAGAGAAAAACACACTTACTTCTTGGAGAAGGTCCTGCTGATAGAAATCCAACTCTTATTCTGTTGGGTGGATTTTTCACGTGTTCCAAAACGATTGAAGCGCCAGGAAAATCAGCTTGTTGCCTTCGGCGTTTACCTGCACGGAAGATGTTAAACAAAAGAATTAAAAATAAAATTTTTTTTTTTGAGATGAGGATTGATAATTTGGATGTTTTGGACTACTATTCTCATCTGGATTGTTTATTTCTCTTTCACAATTATTCGGCCACTGTAAACTCTGATCATCTTCAAATGCATTTTTTTTAAACTAGGCAATCTTTATGTGAACTTTGAAAATCCACAAGGAATCTTTGGATGGTTAACAATTAACAATCAGTTCTGAGTGATGGTCTTCTAGAGGTCAAAGTTCAATCCTTAATAACAAGTGAGAAAAATTAACAAAATAATCAACATTTCTATCTGGCCTTTTATTTATTTTTTGTAGTGTAGCAATCTTTAATGGTGTAAAATTGGGTAGAATTTGATTATTTATGAGGATTTGAAGGTAACTATGTTGTATCCAACCGGGAAGAAGAACAGCAGAACAGTGTTCCACAGGCAGGCAGTTATAGGAAAGAAGCTTTGTTCATGAAATCTGCGTTTAGATTTAGGCACAGATAGAGAATGAGGAAAATCATTTATAGTGGTTGTAGCTAGTTGAGTGTTTTTTTGTGAAAGTTTGGCAAGGGGGAATCATAGATTAGAGTTCTGTCGAGCACTTGCCATAAAAATAACGATAGAGCAGAGAGAGTCTCTTCTGTGGGAAAGAGGCTGCAGGGAAAAGAAAAAAGGGCATCACCCACTAGGTTTCGAAGCCGGTTTTGAACTCTATCAAGGTTGGATGAGGCGCACCAAGCAGCTCCTGCCCAGATATGACAACACTATTCCATTTTAGGGCATAATTGGTTCTTAGACAGAACAAGAACGATCTACCTTTGTGGACTAAATAAGTGATTCAGTTCATGGTTTCATATGAGTTTCCAAGTTCAAAAGAAAGATTTCCAACTTCAATAAAAGTGAACCTAAAGCAGATGATTAATCTCTTCCATTCTCTCATATTGACTGAATCGTTGTGATACCACCACCACACCCACCACCAAAAAACAAAGCAAAAAATTAAAGATGAGAATAATAGTCTTAAATAAAACAACTATGATTTAACTTTTGGGATTTTTTTTTTGACATGGGATGGTTTGTTTGTTTGTTTGTTCTGTTTTACGGCATATCAACCACTTTGGGGTCATTTAATGCCGAAAGGTTCGTTATATTGTGTTAAATATTGGTTTGTTCTTAAGGTTTTTTTTGGGGGGGGTCTTTCCTTATATTTTTGAGTATATTTTAGTCTCTTTCAGAAAATTAATAATTTTTTGGGGATCAATCTTGTTTAATATTGTTTTCAGATTTTTTTCTTGGTAATACTTTGTTCGGATTTGTTCAAGGTCAATGCAGTTTGTCAGTATATGGTGTATTGTGTAGGGTTCTTGACACGTTATACAGTTTGGTGTCTCCTCCCCTTTTAGTAGATGTGAGTGAGTGATGTGAGTGTGACCTATTCGCAGTCTGGTCATTACTACCTCTTCCTTTCTTGTTAACTTTTTGGTGTCTCTCGTTCCAATATTTGGTGTTATTTGGAATAATTTGTTTTTGGTGCATGAGCTCCAGTTTTCTTGCCATTTTCTCTTCATATATATGTTTATTTTAGTCTTTAGGTCTGTATAGAGGATTTTTCCACTTATGTGGTTTTGTTGCAGAGTTTCCTTTGCTGCCTTATCTGCTTGTTCATTCATGTAGATGCC
Organism: Euprymna scolopes; assembly: GCF_053919585.1. Lineage (NCBI taxonomy): Eukaryota > Metazoa > Mollusca > Cephalopoda > Sepiida > Sepiolidae > Euprymna > Euprymna scolopes. The sequence goes on along the minus strand of NC_136496.1, from coordinate 2,428,458 downwards.
GATATGGCTTGGTATCCAGCAAAAGATAATGTTTTTTTCCATGGTTATGGCATCTATTTTGTTTAGCAATTTTGTAATAAGTGGGTTTGTCATTTTTTTTTTCTTTTAGAGATATGAGTATTGAAAGTGAGTCAGTAAATATGATATATTTTTGATGGTCATCATTGGTTATTATATTCAGTGCCAAATCTATGGCTGTTGCTTCTGCGCTGAAAATAGAAGATTCGTTTGGGAGCCTTTTCTTTAGTTTTATTTTTTTGTGGATGGCTGCGCATCCTACTTTATCTCCATCTTTTGATCCGTCAGTGTAAATTTGTGTATATTCTTTGTATGTATTCTGGATGATAAGTAGTTCTTCATGGAAGGTTGATGGGTGGGTTTTCGTTTTGGGATATTTATTTAATTTTAATATTATGTGTGGTTGTTTGATCATCCAGGGTGGAGTTTTTGATTTGTTATATTTATGTATTTTTGTAATGTCCATTTGGGCTTCTGTGAGAAGGTTTTTTATCCAGAGGCTGTAGGGCTTGATGATATTTTCTTTCTTGTTGAAGAGATGTGTGTATTGTGGGTGGAGGGTACATTGGTATGCAGGATTTGTTGGACATGATACCAGCTTTAGGTAATATTGTAGCGCTAACTTCTGTCGTCTCAGAATCAGTGGAGGCTCATGGGCCTCTATATAGAGGCTTTCTACTGGAGAGGTTCTAAATGCTCCCAAGGCTAATCTTAATCCTTGATGATGGATTGTATTTAGTTCTTTTATGTAGGACTTCCTTGCTGCTCCATAGATGAAGCATCCATAGTCCATTTTAGATCTGATTAGAGTTTGGTATAATTTCAATAATGTGACTTTGTCTGCACCCCAATCGGTGTGTGCTAGGACTTTGATCAATTGCATTGTCTTTTGGCATTTTGCTTTTAAATATTTTATATGTGGTATGAAGTTCAATTTTTTATCGAATATAATACCTAAATATTTATGTTGGTCGATGAGTGGGATGTTCTTGTTATCCAGTTTCAGGTTGGGGTCGTGGTGGAATTTTCGTAATTTGCAAAAGTGGATGCATTTAGTTTTTTCCTCTGAGAATGTAAATCCATTTTCTATGGCCCATTTGTTTATTTTATTCAGACAAAGTTGTAGTTTGCGTTCGGCTGTTTGTATGTATTTAGATTGGTAGTATATAAGTAGGTCGTCCCCGTATAGGGCGTTTTCAATTCCTGGGTCTATGGTTTTTATGATATTGTTTATTTTAATGTTGAAGAGGGTGACAGACAGGATACTGCCTTGGGGGACCCCCATTTCTTGATCTTTTTGGACTGAATAAGTGTTGTCCATCCGTACTTGGAAGTTTCTATTTGTTAAGAAATTTCTGATAATTTCTGGCATTCTACCCCTAAGTCCTAGTTCATACAGGTCTTTTTGGATTCCATATTTCCAAGCGGTGTCATACACCTTTTGCATGTCAAAAAAAATTGCTATTAGATGTTCTTTTTTTGCAAATGCTTCTCTTATGCGTGTTTCCAGTTTTATTAAGTGATCGGTGGGGCTTCTATTTTTCCTGAAACCCGACTGGCTTTCTGTAATTAGATTTTTGCTTTCCAAGTACCAATTTAACCTTTCGTTAATCATTCTTTCAAAAGTTTTGCACAAACAACTAGTTAGTGCAATGGGTCGGTAGTTTGTTGGGTTTGTATGATCTTTTTTTGGTTTGGGTATTGGGATTACTGTTGCCTGCTTCCAGTTTTTTGGAATGTTGTTAGTTATCCATATCTCATTGTAAATTTGTAATAAGTAGTCCAGTGATGGTTTTGGTAGTTTTTTGAGGAATTGATAATGGATCTCGTCGGGGCCGACTGCTGTATCAGGAGATTTGTTTATTGCCTCCTCTAGTTCTGCACTGTTGAATAATTGATTGTAGTTTTCTTCATTTTTTGATTTAAAGTTTATTTTTATTTTTTCTTCATTTTTCTTTATAGCTTGGAATTTTTTATTCTGGTTTTTTGATGATGAGTTCATTGAGAATTGTTCTGCTAATTTATTTGCGATATTTTGTTTGTCGGTAATCTTCGTGTTGTCGCATATAAGGTGTTTAATAGGGTTCTTTGTATTTTTTCCTGCTATTTTTCTGACCATCTCCCATACTTTTTTGGGTTTTGTGTTTTGATTAATTTTTGTTACATAGTCTTTCCACGTGTTCCGTTTTGATTCTTTGATAGTTTTCCGTGCTTTGGCTTTGCTGTTTTTATAGGTGTCCAAATTTTCTTTCGTTGGACTGTTTTTGAATTTCCTTAGGTTTGCACGTCTGGCTCTTATAGCTTCTTTGCATTCTTTATTGTACCAGGGTTTGTTATATTTTGTAGTAGTGGAACTTTTTGGTACGTTCTCCTCGGCTATTGTGAGTAGGGTGTTGCTGAAATATGTGATGTGTTCTAAGTTAGGATTCGCTTCAGGTATTAATCTGTGTTGACATGTATTTTGGAAATTTTCCCAATTTGCCTTTTGTAAATTCCAGCGGGGTGTTTTGTCTTCTAGCTTGGGATTCTCGTTTTCTATTATGATTGGGAAGTGGTCACTTCCGCATGTATCCTTATGTGTTCTCCAGCTATAATCCATGTATATAGTTGGGTCACATAGTGTTATATCGATTGCTGATAGTGTTCCCGTTGGTGGGTGCATATATGTATTCTCTTTGTTGTTGAGTAGGCATAGATCATTTTGGTTAATTATTTTTTCTATGGTTTGGCCTCTTTTGTTGTTTTTTTTACTGCCCCACCATATATTGTGACTATTGAAGTCTCCCAAGAGTAGAAAAGGTTTAGGTAGTTGTTTGATTATATTGTTTAATTCTGTTTCGTTTATTGTTTCGTTTGGTGGTATATAGAGTGAACACAGGGTTACTGTTTTGTGTAGTGTTGCAGTTATTGCAACAGCTTGCATATTTGTTTTTAAGTTCACTGTGCTGTGTGGAATGTTTTCGTTTATCAGTATTGATGATCCACCGGTGGCTTTGCATAATAATTTGTTTATGTGGTTGTATATTGAGTAGTGTTTTATGTTGATTTTGTCATTTTCTTTTAAGTGTGTTTCCTGTAGGCAAATTATTGCAGGACATAAGGATTTGATAAGTATTTGTATTTCTTCGATATTAATTTTTAATCCTCTTATGTTCCACTGTAGGATTTTGTTAGTCATGGTTTATATTTTCTTTCTTTTGTTTTGGGTTGTTGGATTCCTCAATCTCCATGACTTCATGGCTTTCGAGGGTTTTTTCTTTTTTTTGTTTGGATCTGGATGTTGATCTGGGTCTTGCTTGGGATGTTGCTGTTTTGGGTTCTTGCTCATTTTTTCCCTCTTGATTGCTTGTGTTTGGTTTCTTTTTTTTTTCCAGGGTGTTTTCGGTTTCCATTTTTCCTAGAATTTGGAATCTATTTTGAATGTCTACTGTTTGGTTTTCTTCTTTTCTGGTTCCTTTGCGGAGGGTACTAGGCGAGTGTTCTTTTGATTTTGGGATGTTTTCGGTTTGTGTGGGTTTTTTGTTAGAGGATTGTGTTTGGTTTTTTGGATCTGGTGAGATTTTACTCTCAATTGTTTCATAGTTATTTCCAAGTACAGCTGGAGTTGACGGCAGTTGCCGTAAGGTGGCCCTCAATGTCTCAACTAGTTCACAAAGTGATTTTATGAGGGTAGAGATTTCCTTTAGTTCAGTGTTTTCTATTGTTTTTAATTGATTTTTGGTTGCACCTGTGTATGATCTAGTTGGTTCTGTTGTGGTGGTCGTTTCAATAATTTTCCTGGCTTCAGGAAAACTTATGTTTTTGGTATATTTGAGTTCATTTATTTTTTTTTCTTTGATCCAGTTTTGGCAGAGCGATGAGTATGCTGGATGGTTCTCTCCACAGTTTGGGCATTTTATATTTCCTTGGCATTCTGTTTCCTGGTGTTCGTTACTGCTACACTTTGGACATACTGCTTTCCTGGTGCAGTATTCTTTGAAGTGGCCAAATTTTTGGCAGTTTAGGCAGCGAAGTGGTCTGGGGATATATGTTTCTACTTTAATGTTAATATATCCAATCTTGAGTTCAGTTGGTGGAGTAGGAGTATTAAAAGTTAATATGTATGTGTTGGTATTAATTGTTTGTCCGTTTCTTTTTATTGTAATTCTTTTAGTATCTATAACTTTTTGATTTTTTAGGTTTGTTTTTATTTCATCTAGAGAGCAGGTGTTTAGTTCTGGACATCTGATGACTCCCTTTGAGGTGTTAAGGGTTTTGTGAGGGTAGGCATTGATGTTTATATCATGGAACTTTGTCCATGTTAAAATTTCTTCGGCACTACTTTTAGTAGTTACTTGTATAAGTAAAGTTCCATTTTTTAATTTTTTTATTTGTTTTGTGTTCAGATTTTTGTTGATAATTCTTTCGATTTTGAATGGGGACATTTTTGTTATTTGTGTGTTATCTTGCGATTCCAAGATTATATATTCCGGAAAGTGTGTGTTTTCATCTTCATCGCTTTCTGGATGGGGCCTTTTAATTTTTTTGGAAGCCATAGAATATTTTTTTGTTTTTTCATCATCCTTGCTCCCCACCCTCCTCGGAGCCCTAAATTGGGAGATGGTTGGGGGGAAACCCATTCGCCCAAGCATCTCAGGGATACAATGATGATATACTCAAACAGTGAGTATAGCTGCTTATGACGATTTTTTTTCATTTCCTTGGACCCAGCAAGGTGCAGAAAGAGGTAGTTGTCAATAGCATCAGTTTTCACCATCTGATTGGCCCTTGCCATCGCCTTCTAATGATAGTATGTGTGTGTGTGTTTTTTTTTTTTATATGAGTATGTGTTTGTGTTTCTCTTTATGGGGGTTTACTATTATTAGGGACTGTCATGACTAGCCGGTTGGTCGGGTCGAGCCTGCCCGACCGCCCGTGTAGCCGAAGTAAGGGCCAAAGTGGAGTGTTGCTAAATCACGGCCATTTGGTTCCAAGGTCGTGAGTTGCTCAGCCACCAGGATCCCGTTCTAAGGCATTACGGGTCGCCACCTACGGCCAACAGGTGGCCCCATTGAGGGACTTTTACTCTCTGCAGGGGGGCAGTCGGTGTATTCTGATACTCCACCAACAGGGTCTGGGAGGGGGGGGGGGAGATAAAAAAGGGGGGGAGGGAGGGGGGCTGTTGTTTTTGTTTTTGGTTTTGCAGAACAAAATTAAGTTTTACAAAAAAAGGTCAGAAAACAAAAAACATCAATGTAGGTGCATTTCGTCTCAGGAAGCCAAAAGACAGCCTGATCTGGTAGCACCAGGACATGGGATGGAGTGGGAGATCATCATTTATAAAGATCCAAAGGCCACTCAAGGGTAAGGGTTAATGAGTGTCAAGTGGTCGATGAAACAAAACCATAATCATCAGTTATGGTGGAAATTAGGTAACATTTGATCATTTAAGAGGATGGCTCAATAAAATCTTGCTTTCATTGGACCTGAAAACAACCAGGTTAAGTCAGTTGGAAAGCAGTCCCATAGTATAGAGTTCCATAGGTGGGTAAATCTTGCTCATTCATGGAATTTGTGTTTAGATTTAGGTACAGATAGCGAGGAAATTGTTGACAGTTGTTGTGAATGTGGAGGGGAAGCTCAGTCGAGCATCTGCTATGAAAATAATGAGAAAACAGAATGTCTCTTCTTTGGGAAAGAGATTGCAAGGAGGAGAAAAGGATATCGCCAACTAGGCTTCGAATCCAGTTTTAAACCCTATCAAGGCAGGAGAGGGTGCTCTGAGAAACAATGTGGAACAATACTTCATCTTAGGACGTATTTGTCTCTTCTACAAGCGAAGAACTACATTTGACGTTCAGTGTTTGAAATGCAAAAGAAAATACGATCTGAAATATCAAAATTGCAATTTGGATTTGTCGTAGACAAGGGAACAACAAATGGCATATTCACAATGATGATTGATGATGCTGACAGAATGATGTATAGAGATGCAGAAAGATGAATATAGAGATGCAGAAAGACCTGTGTTTTATCGATTTCTCAAAAGCCTTTGATAAAGTAAGACATGAAGACCAATTCAAAATGCTAAATAAACTAGACATTGATGAGAAAGACCTTAGAATTCTGAGCAACCTTTATTGGAAACAAAAGGCAACAATTAGAATAGACGGAGAACAAAGTGAGGAAACATTAATAAGAAGAGGAGTCCGCCAAATCCATACGTCCTTTTTCCTTTTTCGTACAAAAAAGACGTTGTGACTACCAGATGCTTAACTCTTTAATCTATGGTCCCTCACCTCCCGTAGAATATTCATGGAAAACGTCTTTCTACAACCACTCTCAATAGTTTCCCTTGTTCTCTCTGTATCAAAAACTAAACGAAAATTCCATGTGCAAAATTTTTTTTTTTTTTTTTTTTTTTCACATAGGAGTCACCATTTATCAAGACCCGGAGGCCACTCGAGGATAAGGGTTATAGAGCGTACAGTAGTCGATGGGATAATATTGTAATCATTAGTAATGGAAATTTGGTAAATTGGATTACTTTTCCTAGAGTTGTCCGTTTATGGAACACAATACCACAGGGATGTTTCCCAGCTGAATATAACCAAATATCCAATTTCCAGCCAATGTCTAACATTACTGATCACCACAGTGTTCATTCATTAATCATTAAACTTGAGTTGCCTCCGGGCTTTGATAAGCAATTTCCTAGTAAAAACAAAAACAAAAAAAATTCACATGAGTATCAATACAGAACGCATAAGATAGTGTCTCCAGAACCATGACGAAGAGAAGTGGGCAAAATTCTGAGCCCTAATGAACACCAACACCTGCATTGGCCATTCTTTTTTTTTTTTTTTTTTTTATACAGTGATCACCACTTATCAAGGCCCGGAAGCCACTCAGGGATAAGGGTTATTGCAAGTACATTACGTTAGTGTGGAGATTTGATGAAGTGTTTACTTAAGGGGGCGGTTCATTAGGAATTTGTTAACGTTGGACTTGAACACATCCAAGTTGTAGTCCGGTGGGAAGCAGGCAGACAGAACAGAGTTCCACAGGTGTGCAGTTCTAAGAAAGAAGCTTTGTTCATGGAATCCACATTTTGATTTAGGTACAGATATAGAGTGGGGGAAAGTTTTCACAGTGGATTCAACTTCAAATGTTTGTGTACATGTCCTGGACAGCACTGACCGCACAGTCTTCCAAACCAAGATTTCTCATTTTTTATTCATTTTTTTATTTTATTCGTGTTCACCCCTAACGAGGCGTATCGACAATTGGATGTAAAGGGTTATTATTTGGAACCATGCCTATGAAAGATTAACAAGACATTCGTTTATGTGACACTTAAACTTCTGCATATCAGTACAGTCAGAGAAGCAGGTAGCAGGAAGGGAATTCCAAAGTCTAGCTGTTCAAGGGAAGAAACTATTAGAGTAGCTTTCTGGTATTCAAGAACCTCAACAAGGAAGGGGTGTATTTTTTTATGTTAAGTGGCTTTGTCGGGGATATGTACGTTGAGGGGGTACAAGTGAAACGAGTTCATCAGAACACATTCCATTAAAATATTTGTAAAACAGGCAAAGTGATGCAACACTGTGGCGATGGGACAGGGGTTGGAGCTTAGTTGACAAAGTGGAATTTATTAGATTGAAAACTTTTTTTGACCCTATCCAAGAGGGAGAGACTAGCGGTAGATGCATCATCCCAGATGCAGCAACAATACTCCATGCATGGGTGAATGGTGGTCGTGGAGGTACAGGATACTCTCAGGTGTGAGTAGTCTTCCAACACGATATTGGGGACCCACCTTCTTTGCAGCAGCCTTTGCAATGTTCTCAATATATTTGTTCCAGTTCATATTGCCTGTGAATATTAATATATATGGATATAGGAGAATGTCAACACTTCCCTGCAAGAACTGCAAAAACCCAACATCGTTATCATCCCTGATGGGGGGGGGGATATACATGTAATGGGTGATCGTTTGTGTTCGGTCTGATCATTTTGTTTTATCGCATATCAACCCTTTTCAGGTTATTTAATGCTGAATCCAATATGAAAAAGTTTTGTCTTCAATCATTTATTCATAGCGTTTAGATGTTTCTTTGCAGGTGAAAATTGTTTTTTCGGTTTTGGCTTTCGAAACATGATTGAGTTTTCCAAAGGGGAAAAGATTAAAAAAAAAAATCAATAACAACAATGTTTGGTTCACTTTAGGTTGGGAAGTCATTATCTTTAGACAGCCTGATCTGGTAGCACCAGGTGGACCACTTGTGAATTTGATATTCACATGAAACTTCCTCCTTTGGAGGAAACTAGTTCAACCCACCTCGGGTGAATGCTGCTTCGGCACGTTACATGCTCAAATGCCTTTTTCATGATGAACAGCAAGTACAGAGCACCTCCTTTAAACAATATACAAAACGTGCTTTCACTTTTTTCGTATGAGCACTTTTATTGATAGCCTTCAAAGTAATCTCCTCCGGCTGCAATGCACTTGTACTGTTCCAACAACTTCTGGAAGGCTCCATATAAGTCCTCGTGTGTGAGCATGTCAATGACCCTCGTCACAGTCTCTTTAATCTCTTCCATTCTCTCATAACGACGACCTCTAAGGTTTCCCTTGAGCTTAGGTAATAACCAAAAGTCATAAGGAGCAAGGTCTGGATAATAGGGAGGGTGAGAAACTGTCTTGATGCCCATCTTGATCAAATAGTCTGTGACAAGGATGGAGTTGGGGACTGATGCATTGTCCTGCTGGAAATGCCACCGACAGAATCTCTTCCTGAACTCCCTTAAAACCTCAACATAATATTCCTTGTGGACTGTCTGTCCAGTGGGAACTCAGCACAAGTAGATCATGTCCATGCTATCAAAAAACGGATCATCATAAGTTTCTGAGTGGATTTGCTCTGTCTGGCATTCTTGGGTCTAGGAGAAACAACATACTTCCACTGGGAACTCTTTGTCTCTGGGTCATAACAGTAGATCCAGCTTTTATCCCAAATCACCAGAGCATCAAGAACTGTGGGATCGGAATTGATCAGCTCGATCATTTCCTTGCTGTCATGACGTCTTTCTTTCTGATCTTATTTCCCTTGGGGGAAACTTCAAGCAAATCTTCTGCATCTTCAGTTCCTAGCGCATAATTTTGTGCACAGGCACAGTTCCCACACTGATATCAAACTGTGCATTTATAAAAACAGAATTTTATTGCATATCATTCTTCTAAAGTATACTCACGTTCAGATCATTTTTGAACCTGAAATCATAAAACTTGGTCAGTCATCTCATAAGATGTATAGCAATAACATACTGAATTTTCAAGAGTCTACGACAATTTTTAAATGTCTGTGCAAAAAAATGTCTGGAAACGTATTAAAAGGCACCTCATATATTTTATAACGCCATGCAATAAAAATGGTATACGAGGTGCATCTGCCCAACACAAAATAAAATTGCATTTCATCGATGTTCGACATACGATGAATGTGAGAGTTTAAAATATGCTCAAGCATCTTCGTTACCTGATCAATACGTTTAAGACGCCGATAGTTGCTGTGATTCAAGACACCCCCCCCCATCTGGTATTTTGGTGGTTAGTTCCCAGACTTTGGAATTCCACCATTACAAAAGGTAAGACAATTCGCTCCTCGCCAGCAGCTTTGAGCATCTCAATAACAATGCGATAAGGAAAAAAGTAGACATTTTTCTTCATTTAGATCAACTTTTTGGGAAAAAAAATTAATGATCGACCATGACAAAAAAAAAAAATGAATTACATTGAGACCAAATGAAAGCAATGGGAAAATAAAAATATTTTTTTTTATTCTTTATTGATAGTTGTTTCAAAAACAACACTGAAACGAGGTCAAACAGTCAACACCGTCCTTTTTCTTTCTTACCTTCTGTTTTCTTTGTATTATATTGAACCAGTTGCTAATAAAGAAGATGGTAGAAAGAAGTGCAGAAAAAGATATTACATTTTTATCTAACTCTTCCATTTTGTTATCAATGTTCCGTGGAAACATCGAATAGCCCTGCTAGTGAAATACGTCAAACATTACAATTTGTGATTAAAATTAAAATCAAATATGTTTGACCTTTTTGCCATGAAAATGCCATTTCAAACATAAGCATGACCTTCAGATGAAGTCTGCCAAATTGACCTAACAATAAAACTGACAAAATTTGAATTGACAAAAAAAAGGGGGGAGGGAGGATAGAAAAGATCAAGCAATAAGAAAGAAAACGAGAAAAAGAAAAGAAAAAGAAAGCCTCACCGATGAGCCATCCCAAAGACGCTTCAATAGGTGTGGTCGTCTCATCCATGTCATTGCCATACAAACACAGGCCTGCTTCTAAACGCAGAGTGTCACGTGCACCCAAACCAGCCATTCGAACTTCATCAACTTTTGAACTTAACAATTCATTCAACAATTGCAAAATGTGATCACATGACACAGAAATCTTTAAACATGAAAAAAAGAAAAAAAAAAAAAAAATCATTTGAGTTTTTTTTTTTTGCAAATGACATAAACAACATTGCTTCATATATATATATATTGAAAACTGTACAGAAATTCAGAAAACCATTGGTACCGTCGGTTTCAAACCTAACATAAGGGGACCAGTTAATGGAAAATAATGTTAGGCTCTCATCAGCCCAGCCTATATATATATATATATATATATATATATGGTTCAATTAACTGTCTTTGAAAACATTCTAAAAATTAACAAATATATTTATGTCTATGTTTTTAACTTTATATATTTACACGGTCATTCAAAAGTTACTTTATCGATGGACGGCATATAAAAAGGCAGAAATTTTTCACCAAAGTTGTATTCACAAAATACTGATACTACATTTATTGAACGATCAAATACCAATGAAATGAAAATCATTCAAAATCAGATGCGTTGATTGTTAGAATAGAGGATAAAAGACTCCCTAAACCACTTTTTATGGTGAAATAGATAGAAAAAAAAAAACCCTGCGACTCCTATTGTGGTTGAACCTGCGAATTATATTGTGGTCTAATCTACGAATCCTATTGTGGTCTAACGTGCAAATCATATTTGTGGTTGAACCTGCGAATTATATTGTGGTCTAATCTACGAATCCTATTGTGGTCTAACCTGCAAATCATATTTGTGGTTGAACCTGCGAATTATATTGTGGTCTAATCTACGAATCCTATTGTGGTCTAACCTGCAAATAATATTTGTGGTTGAACCTGCGAATTAAATTGTGGTCTAATCTACGAATCCTATTTGTGGTCTAACCTGCAAATCATATTTGTGGTTGAACCTGCGAATTATATTGTGGTCTAATCTACGAATCCTATTGTGGTCTAACCTGCAAATCATATTTGTGGTTGAACCTGCGAATTATATTGTGGTCTAATCTACGAATCCTATTGTGGTCTAACCTGCAAATCATATTTGTGGTTGAACCTGCGAATTATATTGTGGTCTAATCTACGAATCCTATTGTGGTCTAACCTGCAAATCATATTTGTGGTTGAACCTGCGAATTATATTGTGATCTAATCTACGAATCCTATTGTGGTCTAACCTGCAAATCATATTTGTGGTTGAACCTGCGAATTATATTGTGGTCTAACCTACGAATCCTATTTGTGGTCTAACGTGTAAATCATATTTGTGGTTGAACCTGCAAATTATATTGTGGTCTAACCTACGAATCCTATTTGTGGTCTAACGTGCAAATCATATTTGTGGTTGAACCTGCAAATTATATTGTGGTCTAACCTACGAATCCTATTGTGGTCTAACCTGCAAATCATATTTGTGGTTGAACCTGCGAATTATATTGTGGTCTAACCTACGAATCCTATTGTGGTCTAACCTGCAAATCATATTTGTGGTTGAACCTGCGAATTATATTGTGGTCTAACCTACGAATCCTATTGTGGTCTAACCTGCAAATCATATTTGTGGTTGAACCTGCGAATTATATTGTGGTCTAACCTACGAATCCTATTGTGGTCTAACCTGCAAATCATATTTGTGGTTGAACCTGCGAATTATATTGTGGTCTAACCTACGAATCCTATTGTGGTCTAACCTGCAAATCATATTTGTGGTTGAACCTGCGAATTATATTGTGGTCTAACCTACGAATCCTATTGTGGTCTAACCTGCAAATCATATTTGTGGTTGAACCTGCGAATTATATTGTGGTCTAACCTACGAATCCTATTGTGGTCTAACCTGCAAATCATATTTGTGGTTGAACCTGCGAATTATATTGTGGTCTAACCTACGAATCCTATTGTGGTCTAACCTGCAAATCATATTTGTGGTTGAACCTGCGAATTATATTGTGGTCTAACCTACGAATCCTATTGTGGTCTAACCTGCAAATCATATTTGTGGTTGAACCTGCGAATTATATTGTGGTCTAATCTACGAATCCTATTTGTGGTCTAACGTGTAAATCATATTTGTGGTTGAACCTGCAAATTATATTGTGGTCTAACCTACGAATCCTATTTGTGGTCTAACGTGCAAATCATATTTGTGGTTGAACCTGCAAATTATATTGTGGTCTAACCTACGAATCCTATTGTGGTCTAACCTGCAAATCATATTTGTGGTTGAACCTGCGAATTATATTGTGGTCTAACCTACGAATCCTATTTGTGGTCTAACGTGTAAATCATATTTGTGGTTGAACCTACGAATTATATTGTGGTCTAACCTACGAATCCTATTTGTGGTCTAACGTGCAAATCATATTTGTGGTTGAACCTGCGAATTATATTGTGGTCTAACCTACGAATCCTATTTGTGGTCTAACGTGCAAATCATATTTGTGGTTGAACCTGCAAATTATATTGTGGTCTAACCTACGAATCATATTTGTGGTTGAAAATGCAAATCGTATTGATGGTCTAATCCATTAAAATACTTGTAAAACAGGCATAGAGATGCAACATTGCAACAATGGCTTAGTTGACAAAGTGGGGCCTATTAAATGAAGACTATTTTGGACCCAATCCTCTTTGCCTGGTATACAAAAGAAATTAGGATGGAATTTAATGTTAATCATGTGCACCTGCTATATATATTATGAGGTTAAAATTTTAATGTCATTTTTTTGTGGGATAAATTTCTCTAGCTTTATAAGCTTAGAGATATATTTTATTCATTAATGTTGTAAGCAAAGGGGAGTAACTCTTTCGATTCAAAAAGGCCGGTAAACAGTTACAGAAGAACATCAGAAAAAATTCTATATGGAGTAAAAATGTTTTCTTTTGTTGTACATTACTAACCACCAAGCCGCCCGGCATTACCCGCCTTTAAAACACGCTTAAATATATTTTAATTCCTGCAGATTTCATATTTATTATTATATTGTACCCAATGCTCTCTTTATTATTATATTGTACCCAATATATAGTTGTGATTTTAAAAGTTAAAAAAAAAAAAATTATGACTTGGGTGCTATCAGCTAAAATCAAAACTCAAACATAGCTAGCTAGCATTATTTATTACTGTCTAAGCTAAGTCCATACACATAGAAAAAAATTGAAAAAATGTTGTTAAAGATATAAATGTATATTTGTGCATGTGTAGAAGATACTCATCTAGTCAACTTACGTTTACCAAGTTTCAATATTTTAAACTTGACTTCTTAGCAGCTATTTTTACCAGCTAAAATCAATTTAAATTTGTTCCATCAGTTCAAATCCTTTATATATCAAGTTTCAAGTCTGTAGACTAAAACTTGATAGGAGTTTGGTAGAGACCATTCCTCAGAGAGACAAGCAAGGGCACTTATATAGATTGAGAAATCATTTCCTTTTAAAATCTATTTAGTATTATGCATGTAAAATTGAGAAAATCATGCTTGAAATGTATCAACATTATATGATATGCCAAAGCAAACCAAAATGGTGATTAAATTTTACCTGATACCGTGTTTATCTAAAAACAAAGCATGCTTTTCTCAATTTTATATGCATGATACTAAATGGATTTTAAAAGGAAATGCTTCCTCATTTAGTAAAATATAGAAAAAAACTTTTTTCTTTCAATCTTCTGACCACGACCTTTAACATTTATTGAAAGGCCATAAAAATAAGGACAGAATAACTTTTTCATATGCATTTACAAAATATATTTTTGTCTTCTGAAACGTAAATATGTTAATTGGAATGACCAAGACAATACAAATAATTCTGAAAAAAAAAAAAAAAAAAAAACTCACCTCGACTCCATCTTCTCCTGTGTAGCCACATCGGGTTATCCTGCAATCTGGTATTCCAAACACGGAAGTCATCGTACTCCTCATAAATGGTAGAGTGCTGAGGTCAAAGGGCAGGCCAGGTTGTAATACTTTCACCATGGATGGACCTAATAACAAAAAGTTTAGAAAGTGTTTTATTAGACAATGCAAAACAGAAGATAAGTTAGAAAAATATTGCACGATTCAAACCCTGAACTTCGCCCCATTATTACTTGTGATATATTTTTTGAGGCACTACAGGAATTTCTTAATAAAAATTTCTTTATTATTATTTTTTTTAAATTATGTCAGATATTTAGGATGCCATAATGATGTCCCCTTTTTTTTTTTTTTTTAGATATTACATTATTCAAACACGATGTGTCTTTTTTTAGACTGTTACAATATTAAAACACAGATGTGTCTTTTGTGTCGACTATCAACTTGATGGTTGTAGGTTCGATCCCAATCGCACTGAAGAACTGTGATACAGCGAAATAGTGTCTGCGGATAACTACTATATATACTAGCAGAATGCCTGGCGTTGCCTGGTCGTACAATACACTAAAACATGATATTTTAATTCATGCAGATTGCATATGTATTATTATAGAACCAATCTTCTATTGATTATTATATATTATGAGGAATAATTTGCCTGGTGGATTAATTTGCAAAAAAAAAAATCTCATCAAATTCCATCTGTGTTTGTTTACAATATCATGTCAGGTGATATTTGGGTTTCACGCTTTTATAAAGTTTTTCTTCACTTATAGATGAAAAAAAAAAAAAGAATTTTTACAGGGGAATATTTGACATTACACCGGTGTAACGTAAAATAATCCCCTGTAAAAATTCTTTTTTTTATCTATAAGAGAAGAAAGACTATTTTTAAAATCATATTTTTTCGATTTTCAATACTTATCGGATGTACAAAACATATCTAAGAACACTGCCAGACATATAAATTAGCTTTGTGTGAAATTTGCAAAAGATGGGCTCAGCCGTTTCGGAACCTATAAGGAAGGAACGCACACACATACACAAAGTGATTTTTATACAATAGTAGATATATACATGATAGAGAGAAATCTCAAATGATAGATTGAGAATTTTCTAACATTGTCAGATCTTTTGAGGGAGAGATTTTTCCCTTATTGTCGTCTTTAAAGTGAGTTTTTCATGTTTTTGAAATAGTTTTTTTTTTTTTTAAATCATCTTTCTTCCTTTATGCTTTGTTCCAGAATACTGCTTGATTTTTTTTTTTATTGATAGTTGATGGTTTTCTATTAAAAGCAGTCTACTAAACTAAAAAAAATATTTTCATTATGGGTTGAAAAATGTGTACAAGATTAAAAAGGAAAAATATAGATATTTGCTGAAATAAAAAAAAAAATTTATATTTTTCCTTTTCTTATTGGGATATAATTGGATGATCTAAAATTACTTTTTTTTTCATTGAAATTTGCCAGGAAAACTTTTTTGCTTGTTTTTTTTTTCTCCTTTTTAAAAAAAGGAAGCCCTTAACTTTGGGGTCAGTTTTTGAAAGTTTTAATTTATTATTTTTTTTTTTATTACATTTTCACTCCAAACAAAGCACAATGCCACTTTAATGTAGGGGGCTACTATCAGGGACATAGGTATCAGGGTTACTGTGTAGGGAGTTGGGCAGCAAGCTGTCGGTTCACTTTACATTTGAACTTCTGCATGTCAGTACAGTTGTGGAAACAGGGACCCGAAATAGAAGGCTCTTACATCTAGGGATCTCAGCTGTGTAGGGATGAGATTTAGCTGCTTGTCGGATTTGTCGGGGGTATTTATGTCAAGGGGGCACAAGTGCTTGCAGTTCGTCAGAGCATTCACCATTCACCGTTAAAGTACTTGTAGAACAGGCAGAGGGATGCAACATTTCGTCGATGGGACAGGGGCTGAAGTTTAGATTACAGTTCAGGACCTATTAGATTGGTGACTCTCTTTTGAACCTTATCTAGGAGCGAGAGACTAGTGGCAGATGCACCAGCCCAAATATGACAGCAATAATACATACATGGGCGAATAGTGGCCTTATAGAGTTTTTTTTTTTCTTTTTCTTTAAAAAAAGGTTTAATTAAATATCAAAAACGACTAGAAAAGTTTTTAAAACTTTTTTTTTGGGGGGGGGGTCTTCGGAGTTTTTTTTTTTTAATTTTTGGTAAATGTTTACTTTAAACCTTTAAATAAGCAAATTGTTTTTGATCGGTAGTCTGTTGTAGTTAAACATTTACCAAACCCTAACTACAACAGAACACCGACCAATAAAATTTGTTTTTGGTAGGTTTTTGCGGTTGCCAACAACGAATCTGATATTCAAACCCGTCGCAAATTTACCATTTGCATGGTATTAACCCCTGGACCCTTGTACTATTTTGCGCCATATCACTGTAATCATTAACACTACACGTGAGCAGTTCTTATTGAAATGTACACATGGTGTACAATCGTTACATACAATCAAGCAAAAATAAATAAAAATCCGGGTCGGCATTTTTTTTTTTTAACAAAAGATTTATTACCGTTACTTTCCTGTCTCAACACAACTCAAAAGTCTCTCGTCATCATCCATCTCGCCCAGTCTACATTTTTCTGCCTTTCTTATTCCTCCGGCCGCACGATGGTCACAGATCTTTTGAGGGAGAGATTTTTCCCTTATTGTCGTCTTTAGAGTTTTTCATGTTTTTGAAATAGTATTTTTTTTTTTTTAAATCATCTTTCTTCCTTTATGCTTTGTTCCAGAATACTGCTTGATTTTTTTTTTTATTGATAGTTGATGGTTTTCTATTAAAAGCAGTCTACTAAACTAAAAAAAATATTTTCATTATGGGTTGAAAAATGTGTACAAGATTAAAAAGGAAAAATATAGATATTTGCTGAAATAAAAAAAAAATTATATTTTTCCTTTTCTTATTGGGATATAATTGGATGATCTAAAATTACTTTTTTTTTTTCATTGAAATTTGCCAGGAAAACTTTTTTGCTTTTTTTTTTTTTCTCCTTTTTAAAAAAAAGGAAGCCCTAAACTTTGGGGTTAGTTTTTGAAAGTTTTAATTTTTTTTTTTTTTTTTTACATTTTCACTCCAAACAAGGCACATTGCCACTTTGATGTAGGGGGCTACTATCAGGGACATAGGCATCAGGGGTACTGTGTAGGGAGTTGGGCAGAAAGCTGTCGGTTCACGTTACACTTGAACTTCTGCATGTCAGTACAGTTGGGGAAGCAGGGACCCGGAGTAGAAGGCTCTTACATCTAGGAATCTCAACTGTGTAGGGGTGGGATTTAGCTACTTGTCGGGTTTGTCAGAGGTATTTATGTCGAGGGGGCACAAGTGCTTGCAGTTCGTCAGAGCATTCACCGTTAAAGTACTTGTAGAACAGGCAGAGAGATCCAACGTTTCATCGATGGGACAGAGGCTGAAGTTTAGATGACAGTTCAGGACCTATCAGATTGGCGACTCTTTTGAACCTTATCTAGGAGCAAGAGACTAGTGGCAGATGCACCAGCCCAAATATGAAAGCAATAATCCATACATGGGCGAATGGTGGCCTTATAGAGGTTTTTTTCTTTTTCTTTAAAAAAGGTTTAATTAAATATCAAAAACGACTAGAAAAGTTTTTAAAACTTTTTTTTGGGGGGGGGGTCTTCGGAGTTTTTTTTTTTTTAATTTTTGGTAAATGCTTACTTTAAACCTTGAAATAACCAAATTGTTTTGATCAGTAGTTTAAGTAAACATTTACCAAACTTTAACTACAACAGAACACCGACCAATAAAATTTGTTTTTGGTAGGTTTTCGGGGTCGCCGACAACGAATCTGATATTCAAACCCGTCGCAAATTTACCGTTTGCATGGTATTAACCCCTGGACCCTTGTACTATTTTGCGCCATATCACTATTCATTAACGCTACACAGTTCTTATTGAAATGCACACATGGTGTACTACCGTTACATACAATCAAGAAAAAATAAATAAAAATCCGGGACTGCATTTTTTTATTTTTTAACAAAAGATTTATTACCGTTACTTTCCTGTCTCAACACAACTCAAAAGTCTCTCGTCATCATCCATCTCGCCCAGTCTACATTTTTCTGCCTTTCTTATTCCTCCGGTCGCATGATGGTCACAGCCAGCCCATTTTCGTTCTTGACTTTAAATGTGAAAACTATTTACATCTGCATGAATATTTGTTTAAGGGCACTTTAAACCTTTTTTTTTAATACTTGAGCATCACCACTTATCAAGACCCAAAGCCCACTCGAGGATAAGGGTTTATGAATGTAAGCCAATAGTGTAGTAATCGTTAATGACGTAAATTGAGTAGAATTTGATTATTTATGAGGACGGATCAACAAAAACTTGTTTACATTGGACTTGAAGGCTACTACTATGTTGTATTCAACCAGGAAGCATGACAACGAAACAGTGTGTGTCCACAGGTGGGTAATTCTGGGAAAGAAGTTTTGTTCATGGAATCTGTGTTTAGAGTTAGGCACAGATAGAGTGGGAGAAATCGTTTGTAATAGTTGTAGGTAGTCGAGTGATTTTTGTGAAAGTTTGGCAAGGGGGGGGGGGGATCATAGAGTGCAGTTCAGTCAAGCAAATAACTTGAATATGGTAGTCATTACTTATATATAGCATTATCACATTTGACACACCGGTTGCTGTCAGATCACCAAAGTTAAGCAACAATGAGCCTGGCCAGTACCAGATGGGTGACCATTTGGGAAGGCTAGGTACTGTATGTGCTCTCTGCTTATCTGAGTATTGTTTCCAGTCATCCTGGATTTCTCCTTGCCACTGGACTCGAGCAGTATCGATTCAAGAGAGGTGTGGGTGGAGATTTCACAACATTTACCACATAATTATCTACGCAGCTGCCCTTACAGGGGGTATCCTTTGTCTTTCAAGACTGAACAAAGTCAGTAGTAAAGATCCACGCATTGTCATTTTGAAATGTTGGGAACGGTGCGTTGGCTACGCGATATTAATGTCAAGGGTGTGAGTTCCGTTATCTTTACTACTGACTTTTCTTTCTCCAACTTTACACCAGATGGCAAGAAAGAAGAAGAAAACAAAAAGAAACAAAATACTGAGGATGAAGTTTGACTATGAAATATATTTAAATTATAAATTTCAAACAAGTAAAATATTTGTTTATTTTTGTAATATTGCGTTGTAATTTGGCTTTCAATCGCACTTGATGAATATTTTATTTTATTCAAATTAAATCAATGTTTCTATAATGGAAATCACACCCCTGACATACAATTTATTTATTTTTTTTAATTATTTAGTTTGGACCGATGACAGATATGTATACCTGATTAAGTAATAAATGAATGTTAAAATATTTATTTTAAAAACTTATATAATATATAATATTGTTAGAAGGAAAATGGCCGTTGAATTTGAGTTTTATATAAAAACTGAAAGAAATCTTTATTCCACAGCTAAATTAACAATAAAAGAAAACAATTGTTTGTGAGAAAAGTTTGATTCACTAAAAAAATTAAAACAACAAAATTCATTTTTGGAACATTTCCAAACTTTCACAAAAACATTCATCTAGCTACAACCACTATCAATAATTTCCCTCACTCTCTATCAGTGCCTAAATCTAAACGCATGTTCCATAAACAAAGCTTCTTTCCTTGAACTATCCACCTGTGAAACACTGTTCCACTGGCCTACTTTCCAGTTGGCTATAACATGGCCGTCTTCAAGTCCAATGTAAACAAGTTCCTGTTGAGCCGTTCCCAAATCAAATCATGCCAAATTGCCATTAACTAACAATTACTATACGGTTGTACTGATGACTACTGTACACTCATTAACTCTTATCCTCAAGCGGCCTCTGGGTCTCGATAAGTAGAACCTTCCTTGTAAAAAAGAAAAGAAAAAGTTCACTATGTGATCATGGTGATCTAAAGCTGCTTCTGTTAAGAGTGTAAGCCGTTTGTGGTTCCAGTGATGGACCTCATAAAGGTGAGGCCCCAGAATCATTTCAGCATCCTTCTTCACTGTCCTGAGTCAGGTTTTAAGTTGGCCACCATGATATTTGTTCCAGTCTGGTGGTGGTGGTGGTGCTGGGTCGATGACATCACAGATGAAGTCACTGTAGTGTCGTCAAAGAGCATGGTCAAACCAACAAAGGCATCTGGCAAGAAAATATTGGGGGGGGGGGATGGGTGATCCTGGATCGAATGCAAACTGTACCATTGGAGAAATTGTTGCCAGCAGACACAAAGAATAGTGTCGGCAGTAATGGTTGAATATGTCCAGTTTGCATAGAGATGAAAACAATGGTGGAAACTGCAACTTGACGCTGGGGTGGAAAACTCCTCCATAAAACAAAGATTCATGACAGATTGTTTTGATAAATCTTTCACATAATTCCATGGATGAAAAAAATCTGAAAGCAAAGGGTAAGGGTGAGTGTGAAGTTCATTCGGGATCATACCTCAGATCACTTATATACGACAATTGTACAACAATTGTATGACAATTTACTAAATTTTCACTACTAACGATTACTACGATATTGTCCCATTGACTACCATACATTCATTAACCCTTATCCTTGAGTGGCCTCTGGATCTTGATAAGTTGAGACTCCTTTGTAAAAAAAGAAAAAAAACTCCTGCTGATTTGAGTCATGTGATATTTAGACATAACAAAATATTCTCTTGCTGTTTCGTTTTTTTAGCTAAAAATGCTTGTAAAAAAACTAGTAAAAAACTAGTAAAAAAAAAATCTAGTAAAAAACTAGTAAAAAAAAAAACTAGTAAAAAACTAGTAAAAAAAAAAACTAGTAAAAAAAAAAACTAGTAAAAAAAAAAACTAGTAAAAAACTAGTAAAAAAAAACTAGTGAAAAAAACTAGCGAGACCTGTGGAAATTCCACAGGAAACCGATTCACATGTAATATATTGATGTTGACATTCTGTAGATGTTCAGCGTAAATAGAGACGCTTTGATATTATTGTAGGTTTTTTGTTAAAACTGCAAAAGTATTTATCTAAGCTAATGAACCGTCCCCTTAAGTAAACACTTCATCAAATCTCCACACTAACGTACTGTACTTGCAATAACCCTTATCCCTGAGTGGCTTCCGGGCCTTGATAAGTGGTGACCACTGTGTAAAAAAAAAAAAAAAAAAAAAAAAAAAGCTAGCAGAGATCCCCGGCATAGCCAGGTCATAAAATACACTTAAATATCCATGAATATCACTAAACGATCAAACTTGTTTGAGCTCCAATCTCTGGTCCCCGCCTCGCCAATATTTCATGATAAACACCAGTCTAGCTGAAACCACTGTCAATAATTTTCCCCACTCTTTATCTGTGCCTAAATCAAAATGTAGATTCCATGAACAAAGCTTCTTTCTTAGAACTGCACGACTGTGGAACTCTGTTCCGTTTGCCTGTTTCCCACTTGACTACTTGGATGTCTTCAAGTCCAATATAAACAAATTCCTGATGAATCGCCCCCCCCCCCAAGTAAGACACTTTATCAAATCTCCAATACTAACGATTACTATGACACTATCCCATTGATTACTGAACACGCAATAACCATTATCCCCGAGTGGCTTCTGGGCCTTGATAAGTGATGACTCCATGTAAAAAAAAAAAAAAAATATATATGTATATATTTTAATTCTTGAAGATTTCATATATATTATTATAGAGTTAATGTTCTATCGATTTATTATAAAGTTGTGATTTCGAAAATAAAAAAATATCTATATGACTTAGGTTCATCAGCTTGAATCGAAATTAAATCCCAAACTTATGAATATATATAACTAGTTTCTTCAGCTATAATCGAAATCAAAACCGAAACTTATGACGAATTCTTGATAAAATCATTTATAAAAAAAATAGATTACTAAGGTGCCATCAGCTAAAATCGAAACCAAAACCAAGACTTATGACGAATTCTTGATAAAATTATTAAAAAAAAAAAAAAGATTATTAGAGTATCATTAGCTATAATCGAAACTGAAACCAAAACTATGAGGACTTCTTAGTAAAATTATTTATTACAAGAAATGGAAATACATAACAATTAAACAACCTGGATGTAAGCGTGACAGAAAATAACACACACTATCATATCAATATATAGATTATATATTAAAGAGTTTTTTCTTTTGTTTTTTTTCTGACTTACGGCGAATATATATATAATATTCCTTAAGTTAAAAGAAAAAATATTTACTTTTTTACCCCCCAAAAATGCCAAAGAGTAAACATCGGATGTTTCTTGTTCTTGACAGAAGAATCCCAGGTTGCTTGAATGTCGTGCCTAAATATCACACAATCAGTAGAATCAGTTATCCGACACTTGTCGACCCTTATTTTTTCATACTCAATTAGTAAAACCCGTTTACGTACGAGTTTCTCACCTAGATGTGACTTACACATTTTTTGGCATTATAATTAATCGTTGGTCATGCTATTTCACGCCTTCATTTGTCATACATAATTAGTAGACCATCAAGCTGATAATACGATCACCAAAACGAAACGTCTCCCATATCACTGAACAACGCTAAACCTGTTGAACATACATGACGGAAACTTGTTGAATTTTATTTGTATCAAATATGATTATATTGCATAAAAGATTATGAATTTTATTAACTGTTGCATGAGTGGCATTTTGGGGGTCAACCTAAAAATGTTTGAAGTTTTGAAATTATTTTTGTCAGTTTTTAGTATGAGAGAGGTATTTTTTTTTATTATTTAATTGGAAAAAAATGTGCAAATTTATTAGAAAAAATATTTCAATAGTAAAATTAAAAAACATTTTTGTAAAGCATATTAACAGTTAGAAACTGACAAGTATTTTTTTTATATAAAGCAAAAGCGTTTCCGTTAGGTAAAAAAAAAAAAAAAAAAATCATTATTTCTCTTAGACTGAAGAAAAGGTTACTTCCCTTGGATTGAAGATAAAGTTATTCCCCTTGGACTGAAAAAGCCAGAGTTATCGCCCTTAAGAAAGAGGTTCGACATGAAAGTTTTAGGTAAACAAAACGCGTTGCATCAGATTTTAATCATCACGCATCCAGCGTCTTGTGCAATGTAAGTTGTTGAATAAACTTTAACAAAACCACTCAACTAGCTACAACCACTATAAACGATTTTCCCCACTCTCTATCTGTGCCTAAATTAAAATGCAGATTCCATGAACAAATTTTCCCAGACTGCCCGCTTGTGGAACGGCGTCGTTCCACGGGCGCTGTTTTCGCTGGCATGCTTCCCGGTTGAATACAACATGATAGCTTTCAAATCCAATGTAAACAAATTCTTGTTGAGCCGTCCTTATAAATAATAAAATGTTATCCAATTTACACCATTAACGATTACTATACTATTATTTTACATTCATTAATCCATATCCTCAAGTGGCATTTGGGCCTTGATAAGTGATAACTCAAGTAAAAAAAAAATCAGTCTACTTCCTCTTCTGCTAATTTTTAAGTTAGTATCAAACTAAAAACATATCCTTACACGTAACAGTTTCATATATTTTGGAGATGAGGATTGATCATCAAAATGATATTCTGTTTCTTCCTTGGTTCATTCATACCTTTCAAATAAGCCAAATACAATTTTTTAAGGCAAAACTGATTAAAATAAAAAAAAAAAAAAAAAAAAAAAATGATTTTAAATGCCAAATTCGTGAAATTTTGCTTTTAAAAAGCCAATCTGACAACTCTGGAAAGAATATGAGAGTGACCTCCATTTGATGTTGCCTCGTTTTCAAATATCATTATACTAATATATGATTATTGTTGTAAATGATGGCAAAAAGATATTTGCAATTTCGACATGCAGCAATTCTCCATTGGAGAAAAAAAAAGTCAGTAAAACATTACATAAAAAGGGAACATTCAAAAGAAACAGGGGAAAAAATATTGTCTGTCAAGAGATGCTGGACACAAATAAATTAAAGATTGCCTCTTACAATGTGATTTTATTATTTGTCTTGAACTATGTAGCACAATATTAGTTTTTGAGTATTTATTAATACTTATTAGTTTATCTCATTTTGATTAGTTTTATATTTAAAATTCAAGCGACACTATTTGTATATTATTAGTTTTTCTGTCTAAAAAACTTCTTTTTTATGTTATCTTGAAAAATATCAGTTTTATCAAAACATTTGTTCATTAAATATATTTCTCATTCCATGGAATTTCCACGGGTCACACTAGTCTATATTAATTGGATTACTGTTTTTATCTCGGATGTAACCTCTGACCCTTTGTCTTTTGTATTATTTGGATTCATCGGACGACCATTCTTATCTTGAGTGTCATTTTCATGACTTTTCAGCCGATGTAATCTCCGACCCTTTTCAGGTGTATCTTGTCAAACTCAGGAATCTGGACAGAATTTCGAACGGAACCCTTTACTTCACGGGGGTAGAATGCTCTTGTTCCGTCAGCCATGACTGGATAGAGGTCCTAAGTAATTCGCAAATGTATTTTTTCGTCGCCCACACTGAGAATTGAACCTTCAACCTACAGGAGAATATCACTTTTACAATTGAGTCCCGAGTTCAACAGAAACATTTCCGAGTTTGACAAGATATACCTGAAAAAGGTCGGAGGTTACATCGACCGAAACGTGAAAATCACACTCAAGGAACAGTAGTTTGATGAATTGAAATAATACAAATAATTAATCCTTATTTCCAAAATTCAGAAACATTTTTCAGGTCTTGTTTAACTCGGGAATTTATACAGAACTCTTTTAGTCCACAGAGCTAGCTTTCTCTCATTTCGTCATTCATGAGGTCCCGTTTAAAATTCTTTCAGATTCTCAGAGTTCAACAAAAGAAAGAAGGTCTTAAGTTATGTCAGCCACAGATGCAAACAATAGAAATCCTAATGATCCAAAACGTCATTTGTTTTCTATTTATTTTACACCTCATTTGGCAAACTGGTAAGAGTGTTTACTAATGGGCCAGGAGTTCAAGGTTCAAACCTCAGTCGAGTCATATCAAAGACTTGACAAAAAAAAAAAAAAAAAAAAAAAAAAAAGGCACTTGATGTCCTCTTGCTAAACGCTCAGCATTATAAAGGAGAGGATCAAGGGCAAGTGGAGTAATTCTGAGAATGGAGTGGCGCTTTTCCTTTAGATCTCTTTGTAATAGCTAATGAAAAAGGTGCCTTTCGGTTGCCCTCGACTATGGTTGACCACATAGCTCATTTTTTTTTGTTTTGAAATGGTAAAAATAACGAGATTTTGTTTACCTTGAACAGCAATCAAAGAATGGGGCAACCGTTCTATCGTTACGTCGAGGCCCTTCGCATGAAATTCAGCAACACGTTTCTACAAGAAAAGGAAAAAATTTCTGATCGATGTTTGTTCAAGAGTCAGCAAAGTAATAAGTCAGCAATCAGAGGTGGCAAAATGTGATTAAAGTCAGTTTTCTTTTGTACAAAACAGGAGACTTTGTTGGTTTTGTTTGTAGATGTAGAACAGTTGAAGTAACATGATCAGTTGGCAGAAGAAAGCCAAAGAAAATAAGGGAATAAGAATGGATGAGAGAGAGAGGGGGAATAAATAAGAGACAATAATTACTCGACACTTGTTTACGTATGATGTCATATATGCTGATGGACAAAAACAATAACAAACACACACACTTTATACATTGCCAACTGAACTTACTTCATCGCAGTGACACACATGTAGGACAAGGAGAAATTAAAATTTAAAATAAAATTCTAATTAAAATTTTTAATTCAAAATTTAAAAGTTTAAAATCAAAATAAAATTTAGATTAAAATAAAAAAACTTTCAATAATATTTTGCTCAAAATATGGTTGATGGTATTGATTTCAACATGTTTAGAATTTCAACATTTTTTTTAAAAATCAAGAAATTTTTTTGCTTGTACATATAAAAAATATCCATAGATTTTTTTATAAAAAAAAAAATCTGTAGACAATTGTTATAAACAAAAATTCCAACTTACTTCCATGTTGGCATAATCTTTGTGATCACAGGCAGCATTGGAGACAACATACAAGTATCCATCGTCCATGTTGGTCACGATAAGGTCATCATTTATTCCACCCTGCTCATTCGTGAAAACGGTTAAAGAACCCATTCCAGGCTTGAGAATTTTCGCATTAACCACAGTCAAACTCTCAATAAAGGGAATTCGATCTTTTCCATAAATCTTTGTCTGCATCATGTGAGAGACATCAAAGATTCCGACGCGATTCCGCACATGATGATGAGAGTCTTGGATGCTGTCTTTGTACTGGACAGGCATTGACCAACCACCAAACGGCACCATTTTGCCGCCATGTTCAATATGAAAGTCGTAAAGGAAAGTCTTACGCAGAGCCTGAAAAAAAAAGAATAAAATTAATCTTTAATTGAATTTGTAAATACAAAGAGAAACAACAACAAAACACTGCTAGAGTTTTAATCCAGGCTAGCAGGACCCATGAAAATTCCACAGTTAACCCGGTGTTAGTCACTTGGGTGTTCCAAACATGTTTAGTCTCATGACGTGTTTATACATTCCAATACAAAAATGTTTATGTTATTATTTTGTAATATAGTTATCCTGCTGGTCCAGAATATATCTACAGTTTCTGTTGAACAGTTTGAATCACTTGTAGCTTGTTGATATTAAGCTTTCTCTCTCTCTATATATATATATATATAAGTAGTAGTGTGTGTGTGTGTGTGTGTGTGTGTGTACAACTCTCCTACAGTCCAAACCACTGAACCGATCATGACCAAACCTGGCATGATGAAGGTCCTCTATCTAGGGACAGTGCAGACCATTTTTCAAGGTTATGGTCAAAGGTCAAAGGTCCTATGCATATATACTCTCCTACATCACAAACTAGTGAACCGATCATGACCAAACCTGACATGATGATCACCAACCTATGGAAGGTGCACACTACTTTTCAAGGTCAGGGTCAAATGTTAAGGTCTGGACTTTACTGTACGCTTGGGTAACCATTGATTGTACCAGAGGATCAACACAGTTCAGTACATCCAGGTACATTTTGGTGTTGACTTTCAAACCGACTTTGAAGATGTGAGGTGGCATGATGTGGCTCTCACTTGAAACCAAACCAAAGACCATAACTGTGACTAGAAACTTTGTTTTTATCACCATGGGCACAGCCCTGTTATTCATAGCAATGCATTTTGAGGGTGTTGGCAATGGACCTGTTGTCATAACTTCGATCGGCAGAGAGCACGAGTTGTACAGAGCCGTATTTTCAATCTCCCTCGTTGAACATTGCGTCACTTTCAGACATGATAGAAGGGTCCTATCACTCTTGGGATCTGTACACAACTGGCCGACTACTAGATGGTCTGCAACAAAAAAACGGTTTTCATTCATGTCTTTTCTCGGGCGACAATTTTATCATTTCACTCTGTAGTTTATTATTTCTGCCTAGATGTGCTTTTATATTTGTAAATGTACAAGAACCGTGAAGATTTATGGGATGTATAAGATTACCGCTGTATTTCCTTGATAAAGTATTTTTACGTTTTCTGAAAACCCGATTTCTGTTGCAAGTTTCATGTCTATGTGCACACATATGCTTGCTGACATCTGAAAATTTTTTTTTTTTTTCTTCCTTTGAAGATTTTAACTTTGGGCATGGGGCAGCCAAACCAGCTGCCAACATTGTCCTGCTTTTTATTGAAACCAACCGATAGCTCCTTTTAGTATCCTCGCTGTTCCCTTAAGTGCAATTTTCTGAATCTCTTTTGCACTTGGTTCACCAGGAATATTAGTTAAGTAGAACTTCAGGTCCTTTTTCATAAGCCCTGTGGCACCTATGATAATAACTGGTATGATTGATACCTCCCTAAGATTCCAGTTTTTATACATTTTTACTGCATTGAACAGTTAATTCAAATGCAATTCAGATATCTAAGCCTCGCATCAACGAATGTGGCTAATGCGAAAAAGACATGCTATGAAATACCCCCCCCCCCAAAAGCACCATCCTATAAAATTTAGACGAGGAAAGCCCTAGAAAGACGCTTTATCTCTCTCTTCACATTAACTTTATCCGAAAAGAAAACAGCTAATAAACATAAGTATATACAAGCCTATAAGGTAAGCTGTTTCGCTCAAATATATCTTCTGTTGTTCGCTTGCTTCATAGCGACTTTCTATTACTGTTTCGGTAGTAATTTTTATTGTCAATTTCTTTTCATATCATACATGAGAGCTTGATATTTGGTCTGTTTCTCTCTTTCAGCTCTGTTCAGACCTACATCATTAGGAACACTCACTTCAACAAAGGTTGCAAATCTCTCCGACATTCCATATAACTATGTCAGGTTTCACAGTAGCATTTTCAAGGTTGTAGGGATTACATAGTCGTAATGTATTATCTGAACATGTGTATGTGTTCGTGTGTGCCCATTCTCCCCCTGCCCCCATCCAAGAAGTATGGCCCCATGATGCCATTCTCCCCCCCCATGATGCCATTCCCCCCCCCCCGCATGATGCCATCCCCCCCCCATGATGTCATTTCCTCCAGTGGCTTCTGCCCACATGATGTTCTATTTTACCTTTTTCTTGTCACACAAGTTCACACACACTTGCTTTTTTTTTGGCTGCTGCTGCTAATATCTTCGCAAGTCTACAGCTCCTGCTGATATTTCCCAACGTGGTCGTATGCGCACTGTTACATATCAACTCCCCTTTTCCTCCTCAGTGCAAAAAATAAACTTTGTCTGCACAAGAGTAATATAGCAGTCTATGTCCATCCTTATCTGATTCTCATCACCCCCCCCCCACCCCCAAGAAACCTGGCTCCATGATGTCATTTCATCCGATGGCACACCATACAGTTACTTTCTGTTTGTAAAGAAGGTGATGGGTATGTTCATGGAGCTGAGCCTGAATTCAGAAAAGCATAAATATACGTCATCACTAAAAAAATTCTTTTTTTTTTTTTCAATCTTTGATGAGTATCTTCACAAAATTTTCTTGCTCTGCTTTATTGTGATCAGTTTCGCCTTGCGCAATCCTCAAAACTGAGGTTCTCAAGATGCCAGTGTCTTGTGAGAGATGGAATGTTAATTTTCTAGAAGAGTCCTTAAGGCGTTCCCATGAAATCTGAATATTGTAAAGAATTCCGGCTGAAAAATGTCAACAACTGTGGGTTCTGTAAGCATGTGCTACATTTCCTGTCACACACAATTTGGCTGGCAAATGTGGAATCGCACAATGCCAAAAACCTTCCTGTATTGCCGCTGTCAAGTTAGAAATTCAATTTGTTTGATGATGTATGAATTTACATAAATGACTCTTGCAATACTAAACCACTATATTATTGCCAAAATTGCAATAGTAAAACACTATATTATTGCCAAAATTGCAATAGTAAAACACTATATTATTGCCAAAATTGCAATACTAAACCACTATATTATTGCCAAAATTGCAATAGTAAACCACTATATTATTGCCAAAATTGCAATAGTAAACCACTATATTATTGCCAAAATTGCAATGTAATTCTTTGTGTGAACTAATTTGCTATTCACCATAAAGTGTAAATTTTAGCCTGTTGATTTCTAAAATAGTTCACACACTATCGATCCAGTAGATATCTCACTGCTGATGCAATTCTCTACCAATTTATAAGAGCCAGGTACATCCAAGGATGGAGTATTCTTGCCATATCTGAGCAGGAGCTTCTAGAATGATCTTATCCTGCCTTGACAAAGTTCAAAATAAACTTTATAGCCTAGTAGGGGATGCCCTTTTCTTTTCCCTGCAACCTCTTTCTCACAGAAAAGACATTGTGAACATGTCTCTGCTTTATCATTATTTTCATGGGAAGTGCTCATCTGAACTCTAATCTATAGTCCCCCCCCCCACCAAACTTTCACGAGAAACACTATCAATAATTTCAACTCTTTATCTGTGCTTAAACATAAACGTAGATTCCATGAACAAAGCTCCTTTCTTAGAACCACACACCCGCGGAACTGTCTTCCCTTTGCCTGCTTTCTAGCTGATTACAATTTGGTCGTCTTCAAGTCCAACATAAACAAATTCTTGATGAATCGTTCACCTTAAGTAATCCAATTTACCAAATTTCTACTACTAATGATTACTACGATATTATCCTATTGACTACTGTACACTCTTTAACCCTTATCCTCGAGTGGCCTCTGGGCCTTGATAAATGGTGACTCCTATGTAAAAAAAAAAAAAAAAAAAAATAGCCAGTGTTCGAGTTATAGGAGTAAGTATTTCACCTTCTAAATTAAATAACTTTTTTCTTTCATTTTGTGTATTTTAAGTCTCGACAGTAAAAAAAAAAAAACAAAAAAAAAAAACTTAACCTTTTACCGCCATTTATGCAATAAATAAATGTTTTAATCACGAGACTTACATGTGATGGAAATTCGCGCGCAACTGATGCACGAACATAAACAAAGTCCTCGTTCACTTGTTGAACCATTCATAAACTTGGACTTAAAGACCAGTTGGACTGTGACAAGCCATAAGAGTAAAAAATATTTCCTATACAGGTGTTTTTTTGAAAGGCGACTTGAAAGTACAATTTGGTGATAAAGGGTTAATGGGTTCATAAAATAAGGTTTTTTTTCTTATAATATTATAATGATGTCTGTGTTTCAACCATACCAGAACTTAGCCAAATATTTCACCTTCAAAAAAAATAAAAAATAAAAAAAAAATAAAAAAAAAATCTTTATACACAAGTATGTTTGCACTTGCTTGCCATAAAGTTGTGGTTGCCAAGCAAGCTTTGTAAGCCGACACGAAGATAATGTCAATCTTCAGTGGACACTTCAGACTTGCGACCAAATTTGATAAATAAGAAATGCTGACCTTTTAAGACGAACATGATGTCACTCGATAAGAAACGTTTAACGATTTTAGTCAAGTTAGATAAAGAGTTCTATTCTTTTCTCGAAATGTGGAGGTCAGTCGAAAACTTATCTCCAACTAAGCGCGTGGAGTAAAATAAAGATGTTTTCTGGAAACAGCAAAATCTTTTTGCGATAAAAGCGTTTTAAGATGTAGGTCAACAAGTGTTGCCGTTGATAGCTCAGAAAAGAATGGGTGGAAAGTTGGTTGGTTGTTTTTGTTTTACGGCATATCAACCCTTTTCGGGTTATTTAATGCCGAATCCAAAGATTTTGAAGAAAAGTTTTTTTAATATATTTGTTGTTTTCACGTCGGTTTCTATTTAACCCATAGTTGGGACTCTAACAGGTACTACCACTCCGGGTCAGAGTGGACCTGGGAGCAATGGTAATTAAAAGGTGGCTCCACACTCCCCAAAGCCCACAAGCTGGGGCCTCACTACTGGATATAGTTTAAGGTCATATCCAGGACCCCCATTGAGGGACTTTTACCCTCTGCAGGGGGGCAGTCAGCGTATTCTAATGCCCCACCGACAGGGCCACGAGTGGAAAGATTTTAGACGACAAACACAAAAGGAAATAAGAAATAGTTATTTTGTTTCTTTGACATATCAACCCTTTTGAGGTTATTTAAAGCCGAATTTAGTAATTTTGAAAAACGTTTTATGTTTCAAGTGGTTTATATCTGCAAATATTTATTCATGATTAGTTTAGGTGTTTTGTCGGGAAAATTTTTGTTTTTGGCTTTGCAGAACATGATTGAGTTATGCAAAGGGAAAGGAAAATAACATCTGTAACAGAGTGCGTATGAGCACGTGGGAAACTATTAGCAGGAGCTGTAGGCTTGTGAAGATATTAGCAGCAGTAGCCGAAGAAGCACATATGCAAATTAGAAAGTGTGTGCAGGCTTGTGTCGGAAGAAAAAGAGCAGAAAGCAGAGAAAAATACTCTGCATGGTCAGACAGAAAGAAAAACATATACCAGGTGAGATGGACATGTGACTCTGCAGTGACAGTAATCTAATATATAAAAAGGTTATAAGTCTGTCTGTCTGTCTCCATATTTTCAAACTATCTCTTCCAAAAATAAAAGTTGCAAAACGGCAGTAGAGGGCTCAAATGATTGGATTTTTTATGGACTGTTCTCTTATGGGTCTTTAGCCGGTTAAAATAGTTTTTTAGGGGGGTCAAAAATGGGTCAAAATTAAAAAAAAAAAAATGTTATACATTTTTTACATTTATCTTATTTTTAATCAGTTCACGTGCGTGTCACGTTGATACAGTGATAACGTCACTGGCTTTGGATGCTACAGTTTCGGTTTCGATTCTAGATGATGGCACTTCAATTATTATTTTTTTTTTTTTACTTTTGAAATCACAAATCTATAATATATACAAATCTGGGCAAATAAATATATCATATTTAAGCGTACTTTATGCCGGGCAAAACCGCCCACTCTCTGCTAGCTTTGGAAAAAAAAAAAAAAATTATGCTTCAAGTTGTTTATATTTTAAAATATTTATTCATA
Organism: Euprymna scolopes; assembly: GCF_053919585.1. Lineage (NCBI taxonomy): Eukaryota > Metazoa > Mollusca > Cephalopoda > Sepiida > Sepiolidae > Euprymna > Euprymna scolopes. Next base: position 2,395,699 of record NC_136496.1, on the reverse strand, counting down.
ATGTTTAGTTTGGTTGTTTTGTAGAGAAAAAATTCGTTTTTTTGTTTTTGGCTTTGCAGAACATGATTGAGTTTTTCAAAGGGAAAGGGAAAAAAAACAACATGAATGTTTGGTGCATTTTAGGTTAGGAAGACGATATTTTTGGACAGCCTGAACTTGTAGCATCAGAGGATTCAACTTTCCAATGATAGGTGTTAGATGGAATAGATTCTGACCCAGAAAACAGCAATTCTTCTCTCTTTGTCGAAAATATCGCTCTTAGAAAATGAGGACTAAAAAACAAAAGAAGGAAAGCAAGAGTTACGAGGCTGCCAAAAGTAAAATCAAGATCTTCTTTCTACGCTCCTTGAGTTTATTTTTTAGTACAGATAGAGAAGACGGGAGATTGTTGACAGTTGCTGTAGCTAGACGAGTGCTTTTTGCAAATGCTTTGTAGAGGGAAAGACAATAGATCGAAGCTCAGTCAAGCAACTACCATAATAATGATAAAACACAAGTAAACTTGGAAAAAATGCCACAGAAACGTATGGACTGCTTCAGACTGTTTTTGGACCATCTTGCATAAATCGAGCATCAGTTTTTGAGCGGCATAAGAGATTCAAGGAAGGCAAAGAGTCTGTGAGGGATAATTAGAGGTGTAGGAAGAGTAAGGAAGTCAAAACACCAGACTAAATAAAGAATTTCATAGATAAAGACTCATGCATCTTTAGAGATAGTAAGTGCACAGTTTGATGTCAGTGTGGGAACTGTACACAAAATTATTTATGAGGAACTGAAGATGTGGAAGATTTGCGCACAGTTTGTCCCAAGGTTGCTCAGAGAAGATCACAGACTATTTGACCAAAATGGACGTCAAGACAGTTCCTCACCCTCCCTATAGTCTAGACCTTGCTACCAGTGAGTTTTGGTTATTTCCTAAGCTCAAAGAAAACCTTAGAGGCTGTTGTTATAAGACAAGGAGATAAAAGAGGTTGTCATTGGCACGCTCACACAAGAGAACTTTCATGGGGCATTCCAGAAGTTGTTTGAACGGTACAACAAGTGCATTGTGGCCGGAGGAGATTACTTCGAAGGTGACTAGAGTTTCATTTGTGTACTATCAATTAAAATGCCCACATGAAAAAAGTCTGGAAACTTATTGAAGGCACCTCATATGTGCCTCGTCAAAGCAGGAAAGGATACTCTGAACAGCTCGTCCCCAGATGTGGCAACAGTGTGTGACGGGATGGGTACTTATACAGACACAAAAAAAAAAAATACACATTGGTTTTTATTATAGAGCAAAGGATGCTATGGAAAGTAAAGGCCTAAAAGTGAATTGCTGATCAGTGGTTGTAGCATCGGAAAGTTCTCCAGCTCAATTTAGAAGAACTCCACTTTTTTTTTTTTCGGGTACTCATAGTTTTTAAGTACCCCCTCCCCAGGATATTAAAAAGCACACACGAATTACAGCTAGGTTAAGAAATGATAACCAGTTTGTGTGTAAATTGCTGAAGACAAGAGACGAATGAGAACTCGGGTGTGGAGAAAGTATATTTGGATGGTGAGACTATTGTGGTTGTCGAGAAGTTTTGTTAGCGTGTTGATATCATTGAAGCACAGGAAGATGCTGGCATGATTACAAGATAAAGTTCACAGAACTTCTATCATTACTAACCAGCAGAGCATTACTGCCATCGGCCAAGGGAAGAGTCTATTAAGTATATGCACGCAGTGCGATTACATATGGAAGTAAAACCTAACCCATAAGGGTTGAGGATATGTGTTGCATGGTGAGAAATGATATTAGAATGATACAATGGATGTATGATACGGACAATACATGTGTGTAGAACAGGAGACTTAATTGGTATGGTCATGTTGAAAGAATTGAGAGTTTTTAGCTTAGTAGATGTAGAACAGTTGACATAGCAAGGTCATTTTGGCAGAGATGGGAAAAAGTTATGAAAATGGATTTGGGAAAAAGACAAATAAAGACCTGGCCAAAAATAAACAAATTATAATGATTGAGAAATAGAAATATAAAAAAAGAAAATATCCATAGTTAAAAATTTCATTAGAAGCAGCAGCAGTGAATGTTATTTTCATGTTTTGTCTCTTTATTGGACAAAATCACTAATCAGCAGTTTTTTTTTTCAATCAATCATAGCCATGACAGTATTTGCTGCTGAAATTTTGCACAAAATAAAACACCAAACAATTTTGTTTTTCTCTTTTTTTATGGGTTTTTCTTCCACAGCAGACTCATGCGAGAATGGTCTTCACAAAATAGCCTTGTGCATATTAATAGCAAACAGAACATACAGACACTCACAAACTATTATTCTCTCACACACACTCACTGGCAAAACATGCACACTTCTACAATGTTAAACTCACACAGTGTCAATCAAAAATGGACGTCTTCTCAAATTCTCCTTATAAATAAAATACTTTCCTTTCATCTAGAACGTTCTTGGTACACTCTGAACCCTCAAGCTTTACCAACCCTTCATTAAAAAAAATGTTTGTATTCATATTAACCCCAAACAAGGCAAACTGCCACCATGACATAAGGGGTAACAGTGAATTAGGGACCATGCCTATAGAGAAACTCTAAGTGGGGAGTTGAGCAGTAAAATGTCCGTTTACATGTTAGTACAGTCGAGCAAAACAGGAAACAGGGAGGGAATTCCAAAGTCTAGCAGTTCAAGAAACTTTCAGAGTAGAAGGCTTTTCAGCAATGGAGGACCTCTACAGTTTAGGGTGGGATTTTGCTGCTTGAGTTAGTCCGGGGTATTCATATTGAAAAAACACTATGATTTCGTTGCATTCCATTAACATACTTGTATAATAAATATAGTGATACAGCATTGAAGTGATGAGACAGAGGTTAGAACTTGGTTGACAGAGCGATATCTAACAAGTCATTAAAAATTGCAGGAAATGAGATCAGCAAGGATCAACTTGAGGTTAGATTGTGAGTTTTAGAAACAAATATGATGTCACACGGCTCAAAGAGAATGTAAGAGAAAACAGTGTGATGCATGCCCATGAAAAATTAGATGGGCTAACAAAATATGATTAAAAAGTGATTATTGATCTCTTTATCTCTAGCTAACTAGTCAGTAATTCAGAACAAAGATCAAGTCAAATAAACCTTCTTTGTTTTCCATCAGTTTTATTCTTGACCTTGTTCTTTATGAAAGTACTAGCCTTGTTGCCCGGGTGTTTGGAGGTGTGTTGAGAAAAAAAAATTTAAAAAAAAAAAAAAAGTGGTAATAGGCAGGCAGGCTCGAACCCATACCACGAAGGAGGAAAAAAATGTAACGTCTTTGCTGTTGTGCCCTTCGCCAAACCAGAAGTGGCAAAGGTTTAAATTAAGGCTAGTCAATTGAAAAGAGGGGATGACTTTCGAAAATATCGGCAAAAAAAAGCGACCCTTCCTTATAGAAAATTGCCCAGTTGGGGGTGAAGAAATTAAGGTTTTTAGTCAATTTTTCGATATTTGTCATCCAAAGGGTCGTGCTTCTAAATGATACTAATCTCGTGAAAATCAGTCGCCCTCTGTCGAAAATTTTAGGCAGATATACAAACATACATACATACATTTAAACAGACAGGTGAGATTTATATCAAACTAGCAGGGGTGCCCGGCGTTGCCTGGGTGTTTGGAGGTGTGTGTGTGTTTGGTAGATAAAAACAAATATGATAAAATAAAAAAAAAAAACGATGTTAAACTTCTTTATAAAATCGGAAAAACAAAAAAGTTTTGGTAGGTAGGTAGGATCGAACCAGAAGCCTTGAGGCAAAGGTGGCAAATAAAGTGTGAAAAAAACCTGACACGTTACCACTCGGCCAGTAAGGAAGAGTAACAGAAAACCATTTGAAATTAAGGATTAAAAACTCAATTGACAGGTGCGTGAATTTAATGAAGTCAAATATAACGCCACTCATGGAATGAAATCCTACACTTAAGTTTTACTGCGAGGCAGTTTTTTTGGGTTTGTTTCCCCAAGATGTTAGGGGGGGGTAGTGTCCAAATGAATAGCAATTGCCTGATATAAAGAGTTTCTCCCGCATTGATCACATCTTGTTGCTTTTTGGACGTTCCTGACACAAAAGCCAGGAACCACACCTTCACTTCAGATTAGTTTCGCTTTTATACAAAAAAGCTGAATGCGCACGAGCCGAAATAACAAGAATTTTGTAAAAGTCAATGTAAATAAATCTAGATGCAACGCGCATTCACAAATCCTAGATATTACGATCTAGACGGTATATAAAAAGTTCTAAAAAGTAATAACCCCACGGAGACCCCCCCCCTTAAAAAAAGCCTTTGCTGGACATACATAAAATGTGTACACACATTTTGCCTTTTATGTATATAGATATAGATTACTGCATTCTAACATATAAATATAATATGATAGATAAAGATAGATAAAGAGTTTTGATTTCAGGACGTCACACCCTCAGTCTGGAAGGATCACTAAAATGTGAGGATTAATAGAAACATGTCACATGGTTAATTCATTCTAAGCATGTGAACATGAAAAATTGACATTAAACAATCAGTATCTCTATCTTTGTCTCTCCCAACTTCACTGGCCAGTGATTTATAGTGAAGATCAAGTTGAATAAACCTACTCTGTCTTCCAATAGTTTTGTCTCAATTTTGTTTTTATGAAAGTAGAAATAAGGAGGTTTTTTTTTTTTTTTACTCACGTTCACCCCTAACAAGGCATATCGCCACTTGAATGTAAAGGGGCTATTATTTGGTACCATGCATATCAGTACAGTCAGGGGAGCAGGAAGGGAATTCCAAAATCTAGCTGTTCAAGGGAAGAAACTATTAAAGTAGAAAGCTTTCTGGCACTTAGGGGTCTCAACAGTGAAGGGGCGTGACTTTGTTGCTAAGTGAATTTGTCGAGGATAAATACGCCGAGAGGGCACAAGTGCAACGAATTCATCAAAGCACATTCCATTAAAATATTTGTAAAACAGGCACAGAGATGCAACATTGTGGTGATGGGACAGGGGTTGGAGCTTAGTTAACAAAGTGGGACCTATTAGATTTCATAATATCTAGCCGTTAGTCTGGAGAGATCATTCAAGAGCACATAGAAGGAGAATACACACTGCTACCAAGGTATGAATTCAATTCATGAACTTTGACATGTTTTGCCAAATTAGTGTTCGACATGTATGACACAAGGTTGAAACAACACTTTGTCATTCTTTCATTTGATGACGTCATCAACAACTTTGAAAGAAGCGATTAAATTATCCCTCATTCCTTTCTCTAAGTGAACTATTTTTAGATTAGAGTGAAATCTTTCAATTTCTACAAAGTTCATCAGATCACAATAAAAAAATACAACTAAAAGCTTGACACGCGAATAGTCTCTGTTTGACGACTCAAGGTCAAATAGAGACTTTCCACTTTATATTGATCCTCTAATGAGAACTTTATTGCCAAAAGAAAAGGAAAAAAAGGAAAAAGAAAAGAGAGAAGAAAAAAAAGAAAGGAAAACAGAGAAAAAAAGAAAGAAAAAAAAAAGAAATGCAAACAAGGAAAAAGAAAAAGAAAAGGAAAAAAATAAAAAAGGAGAAAAAGAAAAAAATGGAGAAAAGTGGAGGGGAAGAAAAAAAAGAAAAAAGCAATTTGATGTACACGCTTCCATACTAACAAAAAAGAGCAATTTTGCTCACACACACTTTTTTACATCACGAACATATATTACAGTGTAACTCAATGGACGCACGTCTTCTTAAACTAATATATACTTTCTCCTTATAACATTGTCACGGGTGTAATTATGGACAACTCCTTCAAACAACACGTCACTGTATCGAAATGGCAAAGTCAAGAGAGTTCTTTAATTTATCTGAAGATCTTTTTTTTCTAAATTGAACAGTAAACACTTTTTGTCTTCTAACGCTGGTATGGTCGGTTCTTGTATATGCAATCCGAGCAACAAATCCTTATCTTCAAAAAGATGGTGCACACATGGAGCGTGTTTGACAGGTGACAACTTGGATGATGACAGGATTCAACACACTTACAAAGAATGGATTTAAACACTATATCTGTCCCCACTTGAGCATCGATCGATGTGAGGAGACCTGATTCTGGCATACAGCATGATCAACAGGAATGTTAATCTATCTTTAGAAGTTTTTCCCCTCCACACAAACTTTGCGGTCATTCACAAAAGATGTACTATCATCGATTTTGTCTCAACAGAAAGTGCCATCCTCTCTTCTCTTGTTTCAACTCATTGGAACAGCTTCTCAGAAGAGAATGTGATGATGTCAACTATATCTAAGGTGAAAATTACATTGGACAAACAAACATTCAGACTTTGTATATAACAATATCTTTTGGGTTTTTTTTATTGTTACAGGACTTGTTGCACATAGTACGGCATAATCATAGTAACACACTGGTTCTCGTTAGATCAACAGAGTTAAGCAACGTTGAGCTTGGCAAGTACCAAATAAGTGACCATTTGGAAAAAACAAATTTTCTTTAGAGTTTTGAAAAAATAATTCCTCAATTTAGCAGAAGATGCAAGGAGACCTGATTCTGACATGCATCATAATCAACAGAAATATCAATCTACTTTTTGAGAAGTTTTTCACCCCGACACCTACTTTGTGGTCATCCAGAAAAGATGCACAGTCTTCATTTTTTTGCCTCGGCATAAGAAAGGCAACATGCTAGGTAAACGTCAGGCGACGCCGGGTAGGAAGCATTTTTTCAGTTATCTGTTTATCTATCGGTCTATCTATCTATCCATAGGTCGAGCGGAGTAAATAACAGATTGAATCGTGGGAAACAATAAGTTGAGCGAGCATGCAGGTGCAGAAAGGGTCATGTTGCGACATATATCAAACTTGGTGACCAATCAGTTTGCACCGGAAGTATCCGAATAGAAACCAGATGGGACATGTTAAGTGTTCCGTTTGAATAAGCTTAGTTAAGTTTAGGGAATTGGATGTGAGACGCCGAAAAAGACAGATGTGCTAAAACGAGTTTCCCCATTAGGGAGGGGACGGTCTCAGAACGGAGACGTAGAAGAACTCCCCCCCCCCTCAAGCCAAAGATCATCAGTCACTCCATTTCTGCTGACGGAATGCCTGGGAGTGAATAAAATATATATAAAAACAGAGGTCATGTCTTAAAGCATTTCCTTTAAACATGTTCCAGCTCCCCCAAGGACAGTTAGCGAATTTGACACACATACGACCACGACCACTAGATGAATCACGGGCTGTTAAGTAAATAAACATTAAAGTGTTTGAGGAAAATAGTCTGTTAAATAAGTCGTTAGTACAAGTTTAATGTTTATTTTGTTTACGATGAATTCAATATTTTAGCACCGGGCGTAATTTATTTCTTTGAAATATATTTAAAACTTTAACTTTTGTTTTTTATAACATTTTAACTGTAAATAATTTACATGTCTGAAACGGGAAATGAAATAGGAAATTTTTTATTTTCTCGTGAGATATACGAACAATACAAATTAAAAATTCATTAAATAATCAGTTTTAATTAGTTTTGATATGAACTAAAAATAAAGAGTACATTAAATTTTAGTTAACATATTTTCTTGTTTTATCTTATAAATAAATGTTGTTTGCACCATGCGGAAATATTATTTAGAAAGCTATTTTTAATGGGGGGGAGGGTTCTAATTATTCTACACTTTCACCTAAGAATTTAATGAAAAAAAAAAAAGGGAGTGGGTTTGTTTTACTATAATAACTAAATATAACACAGATTAAAAAGTTGTCAAAAAACAAACATAACAAGCCTTGTGGCTTGCATCCACGAACATCCGTGGGCTTAGAACTAATTTAGCTGATGTTGAAGCATTTCTCCTAACAAATGCCCCGGATATCTTAGCACTAAGTGAGACTAACCTACACTCCGCCATCCCCTCTAACTACTTTAACATGCCTGGATATCTCCCACTCTGCCATAAGGACTCTGACAGACATATGCACGGACTTGGAGTTTACATTCGTAATACCCTTCCCTTGACTATAGAAAAAAACCTAGAATCGGACGATCAAGCCTTTATGTGCTTTAGACATAACATGCAACATAACATTAGCTACTTTTATTTTCTCTACCGCTCTCCCTCGACCCAGAACTGCACCATAATAAACAAAGTCTCTGACAGCATAGACACAGCACTCTCCCTCGACACTAGCACACAAGTACATGTATTTGGAGACTTTAATGTCCACCACAAAAACTGGCTTGGATTCTCTACTTACACAGATGCAGCGGGCAGCACAACACATAGCTTCTCTATATCTCACTCCCTATCACAAATGGTTACGTTCCCAACCCATTTCCCTGACCAGGAAGAACAACATGCATCACTTTTAGATCTGTTTTTGACCACAGTTCCCGATGATTGTATAACGAATGCCAACAGCCCACTTGGGAACGCTGATCATGCAATGATAATAGTTGAAATCGCCCTAAACTCTAGACCGAAAACTGAAGAGCCAGTGTTCAAAACAATAAGATATTATAAAAAGGCTGACTGGGAAGCCATCATAGATCTTATCAGAGACGCCCCATGGGGTAATATTTTCTCTCTTCCTGCTGAACAGTGTGCAAATGAGACCACTGAATGGTTCAAAACAGCAATTGAAGCACATGTTCCCATGCGGAAATTTTATAGCAAGCCCCACTTTCCCCAATGGTTTACTTCGACTTGCGCAACTGCCATTGCTCAAAGGTAGCATGCATACCGCAGATTTAACTGACATAAGTCCAGTTCAAACAGACAAAAGTACATAGAAGCTAGAAGTAACATTAAGAAAGAAATAGCGACAGCTAAAAGAGAATTTACGGAAATTACTAAAAAACGCACCGAAGCATAAAAACTAGGAACTCATGACTTCTAGAAAATCTACAACAGTGTAGTAAACAATGGGCAATCAACAATTCCCCCACTAACCGAAAAATCACGTGGTTGTTTGCTCAGCAACCGACAAGGCTAACATGCTTGCCAGTCAGTTTGCGTTAAACTCCACACTGAACCCTCTCAACCACCCCCTACCTAACTTCCCTATGCAGACAGACACCACGCTAGACGATCTGAAAATCACCCCTGCTCATGTGCGTGCTATCATAAAAAACCTTGACACTTCAAAAGCATGTGGACCTGATCTTATCCCAGCTGTATAATTAAAAAAGTGCTCAGCTGAAGTAGCTCCAGTTCTCTTCAAACTCTACAACAAATGCTTTAATGAATCTTGCTTTCCGCGCTGTTGGAAAACTGCTTCTGTGGTACCAGTATTCAAGAATTCTGATGAAAGAACTGACTCATTAAATTATCGCCCCATTAACCTCCTCCCACTTTTTGCCAAAATATTTGAGACCATAAGTAACCATGCTCTAGTCCGGCATCCTACATGCTAAACTTCTGACCGACCAACAATATGGATTTAGACAAGCCCGTTACACAGCAGACATCTTAACTGTAATCTCTGAACGTATATACCACTCTCTGGACAAAGCCAGGGAGGGCAGAGCGGTAGCTCTAGATATATCTAAGGCTTTTGACAGGGTATGGCATGAGGGTCTCCTCAGGAAAATTAGATCATACGGTATCACTGGTAGAATACTTAACATAATTAAATCCTTCTTAGATAAGAGAAAAATCCAGGATGTCCTCGATGGTCGTATATCTAAACAATATGATATAAATGCGGGAGTGCCCCAGGGGTCTATCCTTGGACCTCTGTTGTTCCTAATATTCATAAATGACCTCCCCGACAAAATTGCCTCTGAGATAGGTATATATGCTGATGATACCACACTCTATAACAGGCACGACAGGAAAACAAATGAACACATATCTAAAGAAATGGCAGAAACACTAGAGGATGACCTCCAATCTGTAGTGGAATGGGGACAAAATTGGATGCTCACGTTCAATGCCGCCAAGACTGAACTAGTTTCCTTCAATAATTACAAGAAACCTTTTCTACCACCTATAGCAATGGCCAACGACACTTTATCTGAGAGTACATCTTTCAAACTCCTTGGCCTAACGTTCACAGGAAACATGAGTTGGAACAATTACATTGAAAGCATTGCCAGGACCGCTGCAAAGAAGGTAGGCTCTCTCTACCGTGCTAGAAAACTACTAACACCCGAAAGTATCCTGTACCTCTATAAGGCCACCATTCGGCCATGTATGGAGTATTGCTGTCATATTTTGGCTGGTGCATCTGCTACTAGTCTATTGCTCCTAGACAAGGTTCAAAAGAGAGTCGCAAATCTGATAGGTTCTGAACTGGCATCTAAGCTTCAGCCTCTGTCCCATCGACAAAACGTTGCATCCCTCTGCCTTTTCTACAAGTATTTTGATGGAGAATGCTCTGACGAACTGCAAGCACTTGTGCCTCCACGACGTAAACACCCTCGACAAACCCGACAGGCAGCTAAATCCCACCCCCACACAGTAGAGATCCCTAGATGTAAAAGATCTTTCTACTCCAGTAGTTTCTTCCCCAGAAGTGCTAGACTCTGAAATTCCATTCCAGGTCCTTGCTTCCTCGACTGTACTGATGTGCAGAAGTTCAAGTGTAACGTGAACAGACATCTTGCTGCCCAAACCCCTACACAGTAACCCAGTTAATGTTACCCCTGATAGTATCCTCCTACACCAAAGTGGCAATGTTTGGGGTGAAAATGTAATAAAAAATAAAATTTATCAAAGGCAAGATAAATTACTTTTCTACCTAACTGGATAAGTTTTTAGCGTTTTTATTTAATGTAAAATGTTTATTCAGTTTGAAAATCATACAATGTTTATTGGTGTATTTGAAAAAAAAAAAATGGCGGCGAGCTCGCTGTTGAATACGTTAAGTTTGGGAAAATAAGTTCAAACCAAAAATCTGTACAAAATACTGTTAGAAACTTACTCAATATATATATATATATATATATATATTTATATATATATATATATACGAGCAAACAGTTAATAAAATATGTTAAAAAACACTTTGAAATGAGTTAAAAACATATTTAATCTGAAAAGGAAACACTAGATAAATGGATAGTCCTTAATCCGAGGAGTTTCGAAGAAATACTTTCCTTCTCATCAGAGGGTAGGAATTAGCAAAATGCGGGATCGGATTTTGCATACAAAAGTATTTGATGAAAAAACTACAAGTAAGTCAAAGATCTTACTTGATAACAAAAAGTGAAGCAGAGGGAATATGGTGAAGAAAAGGGTGATTACACGTGAATGGATAATCTGGTGAAAGGTAAATAATCCAATGATTGTAAAATCCAAAAATATAACTCCAAGAAAGTTAATTGAGTTTCCATTTGCACAAGTAAAATCCAAGGAAATCCCGTAATTGGAAGATGGTCCAAAATAATCCAAAAGGCCGAAATCCATTAATTTTTAATATTTATAATATACTTTAGTTTTACTATCTTGGATCATTTTGGTAAATTTAATTGTAATTTTTATTTTATATATTGAGTGAGTTTCTAACATTATTTTGAAACACAACCCCTTAAATTTTTATAGTATCTTTTGGGGGGGTTTGTTTTACTATACACAGATTCTAAAAACTATACAAAATAATAAATATGCTACATTAAATAAAAACACTAAAAACATATCCAGTTAGGTAGAAAAGTAACTTATCTTGCCTTTGATAACATTTATTTGTTATATATTTGTTTTCTGACAACTTTTTCGAATCTATGTGTATAGTAATACAAACCCCAAAATTAATTTAACTTGGAAATAATATTTAAAATACATGTGTGTACACTGCACAAGCACCCTTATTATTATCACAATAATAGTAAAATAATAAAAAACTGATGTAGATGACATCGACTGGCGCCACACCAACTACTTGTGAAGGGTCAGGGAGGATGGAAAGACCGAGGTGGGAGAGTGCTAACCAAATCTTCACTGGAAGTGTGCAGTTCAAATCTGGTACCTTGAGGAGGCATTTTGTCACCCAAACCCCAGCAAACACTAATGGCTGATGCCAATGAGAAATCAATGACAACGGCTGTTACAATAACATGCAATCATTTGCACAAGTGGTCAAGAGGTGAAGAACTCCATGGGCATGGAATATGTGCCTACATTAAGGATGGCTTCCCGTGTGGCAGGGATATCTCTAGAGAAGATCCTAATTTACCCTATATGTACTTCAGGGTTGCACTTGCTAACACCACTGCATTTATATTTGCCTTCTATAGGCCCCACAACAGCGGAGTTACTATCTTTAAGAGCATATCTTAGAAAATAGACCACATACTGTCTTCACATCCATCGGCTAACATCCACATATGTGGTGACTTCAACATCCATAACGTGGAATGGCTGACCCATTTAAATAAGACAGATGATGAGGGGAGGTTTTGTCATCATTTTGCCATTGCTTATGACCTCACTCAGATTGTTAACGAACCCACCCATGTGCCCGATACACCCGGTCAATATGCAAGCCTCCTAGACCTTTTTCTCTTAACTTCCCCTGAGCTATGTTCATGTTCCGTTCATTCTCCTCTAGGATCCTCCGACCACTCCGTCATATCAGTTAAGATAAAAACGAAATGTAAGAAGCCCCCAGACGTACCCCTCCATCGTACTGTATACCGATACTCTATGGCTGACTGGGATAGCTTCCATACATTCATATCTGATTTACCTCTGCACTCCATGTTTAAAAAGGATGTGTCCTCTATAGTATCAGATCTGACTGAATGGTTAATAGTAGGCATAGACCAATTCATACCATCTAAAAAATTCCAACAAAAACCTAACAGCCAGCCATGGTTCTCCCCAGAATGTGCTGCTGCTATCGCGCACAGAAATCACTTTTTCCATAGCTACCAACGTAATAGATGCACTGAGACTAAAGCTGCTTTCAGGTCTGCCAGCAACCACTGTAAAAGAGTAATAAAAAATGCAAGAGAGCTATATGCCCAGTCTGTTAAATCCAAGGTAGTTGATCAGCGGCTTGGATCCCACCAGTTTTGGCAAATAACAAATAGGATCCTGAACAGAAGTGTGCGTTCTATCCCAACCATTATCAATGGACCAGAGGTCATCTCGTCAGCGTCAGACAAGGCCAAACTATTTGCAAAGAACTTTGCAGCTAATTCTACCCTATGCGACGAAGGCCATCAACTCCCCATATTTCCTCCTATAACACAGAACAAGCTAGGTAACATACAAATATCCGTGCATGAGGTCGCCAAGCTAATAAAGAACCTAGATTCCAGTAAAGCAACTGGTCCTGATGGTATCCCAATTATAGTGTTAAAAAAGCTTCAACTAGAACTTGCTCCCATACTTACGAAACTATTTAAGCGCTGCCTTAAGGAGAAGTGCTTTCCGACTCCCTGGAAGACCTCATCAGTTTGCCCTGTATTTAAGAATTCAGGTGATAAGTCATCTCCCTCTCAATACAGACCTATAAGTCTCCTGTGTTATGAGTAAGTTGCTGGAATCCATATTAAATAGAGAAATAGTCAACCACCTCAGCAGAAATAACCTTCTTAGTGACACACAATATGGTTTCTGCTCTGCAAGATCTACCGCAGATGTGCTGACGGTTATATCCCACAGGAGTATGTGAATCTCTTGACAAAGGCTTCCTTTCTAGGGCAATTGCTCTTGACATATCAAAGGCCTTCGACAAGGTATGGCATAAGGGTCTACTTCACAAGATTTCCAGCTACGGTATAACTGGAAATGTTTTCTCAATCATTAAATCATTTCTCTCCGATAGGCTCATAAGAGTAGTTGTAGATGGACAAAAATCGGAGGCCTGCAATATAAATGCTGGAGTCCCCCAGGGGTCAATCCTGGGCCCAACTCTCTTCCTGATCTACATCAATGACCTCCCTAAACACATACTTAAATCATTCGTTGACATCTATGCTGATGACACGACCATCTACGGCAACACATCAAAGGCTGTAAATGACAAAGTTCTCTCTGATTCTCTTTCCTCTGATCTCCAGCGCGTGGTTCAGTGGGGGAAGATGTGGCTGGTTACCTTTAATGCATCCAAAACCAAACTCCTATCCTTACATCATCAACGCTCTGATCCCCAGCTGGCATCAATTGTGATGGATGGCTCTCGTCTGGGTGAGGCCCCGTGTTTTGACAAGCTTCTGGGTTTGACCTTTACTCCTGATCTGAAATGGAACACGTACATCAAGTCTGTTGCCAAGGTCGCTGGAAAGATGGTGGGATCCTTCTACCGCTCCAGAAGATATCTCACTACTGATGCAATTCTCTATCTATATAAAAGCCAAGTACGTCCAAGGATAGAATACTGTTGCCATATCTGGGCAGGAGCTGCTAAAAACAGCCTATCCTGCCTTGACAGAGTACAAAATAGACTTCGTGGCTTAGTGGGGGATGCCCTTTTCTCTACCCTGCAACCTCTCTCCCACAGAAGAGACGTTGCAAGCCTGTCCTTGTTTTATCGTTATTTCCATGGCAGATGCTCGTCTGAACTCCAATCTCTGGTCCCCCCTCGCCAATCTTTCACGAAAAACACCCGTCTAGCTGAATCCACTGTGAAAAATTTCCCCCACTCTATATCTGTGCCTAAATCAAAACGCGGATTCCATGAACAAAGCTTCTTTCTTAGAACTGCACGCTTGTGGAACTCTGTTCCGTCTGCCTGCTTCCCTCCGGACTACAACTCGGATGTCTTCAAATCCAATGTTAACAAATTCCTAATGAACCGCCCCCTTAAGTAAACACTTCAGCAAATCTTCTCACTAACGTAATGTACTTGCAATAACCCTTATCCCTGAGTGGCTTACGGGCCTTGATAAGTGGTGATCACTGTGTAAAAAAAAAAAAGAAAGAAAAAAACACTGGAAATCAGGGGAGACTTGTTGTCACTCGGTCTCCAGGGAACACCACAGGTTACTGCCAGTGAGCAATCACTGATGAGACAACTCATAATGAGTGAAATAATAATAATGTCCCTTCCCAAATTCATCACGACCTTGATTTAATATCGTAGATGTTTACTATATTTTCTTAGTTTTTAACTAATGTTCACATTATGGTATGATTGTCTTTTAATAGTTATGTGAACTCATTTCCGTATTCATGTATTCTGCACTGATATGAAAATGAAGACTATAGTGGAGTATAGGATTCCTAACCATGTAACTGATGAAAATACGCTACACATTTTGATGAAAAACATGGGAAAAAATGGACATAGAAGAACAGAAAACCAAAACTTTAAATATAATTTCTGTATTTAAAGTAATAGTTTTTTAAATATTTCAACATATAATCTTGTGGGGAAAATCTAGCTTCCCAATAAGGGGCACTCTGGATAGGAACAAAAATAACCTCAGTCATGAAAGATTTCTCCTCCACTGACCGAGGACAGAAAAGGAAAAGTGTAGCATCAAAACAGATACTACACTGTAATCTTGTTCCAAAGGCCAAAAAATATTTGTTTTTAATATGTTTATTTAATTGTTTGTCCCCTAAATTCATAATTTAGTTTTATCAGTATTAGATTGTATATTGCTTTAAAATTACGTAATTTTACATAGATAATATTTATATTTTATCTTCTCTATATAAATAAAATGAACTCATTTTTCTCGTCTGATTTTGACCTTAATAGGATTAAAAATCAAGATATTTCATGCAAATATAATATGCACAAACGGCAGAACAATATCTGAGGTGTGTTATAGGCTTATTATTTCTCAAATTCCTCGATAATCTTAGATTTCTATACTTTTTCTGCTGAGAAGTCACGGCCAAAATCGGTTAAGATCAATGAAGTGGTAAAATATTTTCTCTCTTATAAATTCCTCCTCCCCCCTGCCACCACTTAACACCGTTTGGGGATCGTTCACAAGGAACAGGTTTGGCTTCGTAGTTCTTTCATGTGAAGTTATTTAAAATCACTAAACTAAGCTGCAGTGCTCTGTGGCGTAGTGGTTAGGGTGCTGGACAATTCACATTATATTTTCACGTTCGCGCCGACCTACCGTAGTCTTTTTTTGTTTTGTTTTTTTCCTAAACAACTGGAATGGACTTTTCTTGGTGGCCGAACTGTTAACGTTGCAGATGTTTTTTTTTTTTTGTTTTTTTTTTTTCACACTTTATTTTCCTACTTTTACTCATGACTCCGGGTTTGATCCTTCCTACTTACCTACCATAACATTTTTTAAAACTCCCCCCCCCCGTCCCGGAAACAAACACTCGGGCAACGCCGGGTACCCCCGCTAGTATTGAATAAAGTTCAGTTTCATTATTAATTGAATTGGGTTCCTTTCTTTTCTTTTTTTAACATGTTTTAAATCTTTTTAAAAATGTTCTCATAAAGTATTGACAGTGATAGTCTGACAAATCTTACCTACATTGCCTGCAGACATTTTTCAGTTACCAAGCCTTCTATATCTCGGTGATCGTGCCTATACAAACCGTTACCATACGTAGATAACTTGTAGGAGCTTTTGATGCCAGGATTTGATTTACGGCATATAGACCTTTTTCGAATTATTTAATGTCGAATCAGTCATTTTTAGGAAAAAATTTTTTATATTTTAAGTTGTTTATATCTTCAAATATTTATTCAGGGTGTTTGGTTTGGTTGTTTTGTAAAGGGAAAAGGAAAGGATGGGAAGGTGGGGCTGTTGTTTTTGTTTTTGGTTTTGTAGACCATAATTAAGTTTTGCAAACGAGAATAGAAAAACAAACAAAAAAAAACATCAATGTTATGTGCATTTTATCTCAGGAAGCCAATATCTTCAGACAGCCTGATCTGGTAGCACCAGTTGCTGTCAAGGACTCCAGCACACAAAGGTTAACAATTAAAGTGCAGTAACTGTTCCAACCAACACGAAGCTTCAGTACATCAATTGCTTCTCTATTAATTCCAGCTGAACACCACAGATTGCAACCATTACCACTCTGCATGCGCTGCAAGTCAAACTTCGTTTATAAACTTTCCTTTTCAGGACAAATCTTAAGATTTAATGTTCTTTTTTAAGACAATTTTAATCACTGGTCAAGAAGGCCGTGCTATTCTCTCATCTTTTCGGATACATTTCGATTTTGTAAATCGGAGGTTATAAGTAAATAAAATAAAAAGATATAAATAAAATAAAGAACCCCCACCCCACACATCAACCCTTTGAATGTAGATATGATTTTAAAGTGTAAAAATGTGACTTATAAATTGAAGATATGAAAAACTGCAGATGTGGGGTAGAGTTTCATGTTTCTGGGGGTGATAGGAAGGTAGGTAGCACCCCCAGTCACGTGCGTGCATGCGTGCATTGGCATCACCAACATTCTACTATCTAGGTTATGAATAAACAAATAAATAAATAACACTAAGTACTAGTTACAGGATGAGACGACTCCGGAGTGAAATAAGCATTTGAAGAGATTTTATTTTTCATTAATAAATAAATTGGCTATGTTTTACAATAGACAACAGAATGCAAAAATTTGGTCAGAAAACAAATATATAACAAATAAGTTTTACCAAATGTAAGTTACTCTTCTGCCGAGTTGGATAAGTTTTTGGTGTTTTAACTGGTTTTAAAGCGCGTTTTAAGAATCGCAACTAGTCTTCAGCGCTTATGTTAAAAATAAAAACAAAATCTGCGCCATGATTTGAAGACTCGAGAAGAATTGGTCAAAAACTCGAAAATAAACAAAAAAACTGATAGAAATCTACGAAATAAAAGTATTGGGTGGGTTTCCACAAGTATTTTGTTTAATTTTCTATTTTTTAGTTATTATCGAGGCTTTAAGAGTCTCATCGCGGTCATCTTTTCTTGTTCTCACGTAGCGTTCGACATTACATTTTTTTTTTCGAAGCGAATAAACGTCTTAAAGTAAGTAAGTAAAAAAGAAAAAACAAACTATCCAGATAGGTAGAAGAGTTACATATCTTGCCTTTGGTAAGATTTGCTATATATTTGATTTTTTGACAGCTTTTTCGTGCCCGTCTATTATAAAACAAACCCAAAAAGTTTAAAAATCAAATTACTCAGAGTTTTTTTTTTTTTTTTTTTTTTTTTTGCGGTGGGGAATGAGAGGGTGGGTAAATATATCCAAAAGAAATTTGAAAAATTGTTGCTACTTCGGTATTTGTTGACAACTTAATAACACTGAATAAATGTGTCGTTGTAGAATGGTTTAAATAAATATTCAGTGCTTGTACAGTTTAGCCCCCATGGCTATGAAATGTTGGCTCCGTAAAATCCAGTAATGGGTCGCAACAGTTGAAAGGCGATTATATATGATAGCGATTTAAGAGACGAAATTTAATTTAATAAAACAAAAACATAAGTAAAATATATATATATATATATATATATATATATATATATATATATATATATATATATATATGTACCTATTTACTATGCCTCCCCACGGGATAGAGTTACAGTTACACCAGGGTCGTTTTTTAAATATATGTAATACAAATGCTTTTCGGTGCTAATGCAGAGAGTGATATCCGCGCTATTTTTTCAAATCGTATTTCCACGTTTAATTAAAATTTTATGTTTTTATTCAATTGTAAGGTTAAAGTACAGAATAGGTACAAAACACCCTCCCCATGTTAAGAATGGCTTTTTAAATAATAACGTTATTATTTCAGCACGGATCACTCTCTGCATGAGTACCTGCTTTTCATTTAAAATCAATTTCCGTCCGTCTTCGTTTACATTCTTGGTCAGCTGATCATTCTGCTTCGCAATAAATTCCGTGTAAAAGACACTTCTGATTAATGTTTACCAATTTTAAAATTCTGAAAAACAGACAAGTTCGTTTGTATATTTTAAAACTGGTAAACATTAATCAGAAGTGACTTTTCCGGGACATTCGTTGTGAAGGAAAATGATCAGCTGACGACGAAGAATGTAAACAAAGACGGACGGGACTTGATTTTAACCGTGTTTTTCTGTTTCAGAAACCCGGGTTTCAGTTTGTGTCGTTTTGTCTTTTTCGGCTGTTGTTCTAATTCGATACAGGTATTTTACGGAGCCAATATGGACAATGCGGAATAAGCTCTGCAAATCTGCATAAACTAAAATAAAATAATTGAAGCAGAGCCCCCCCCCCCCAAAAAAAAAAAAAAATGTCTACTATATTTTATTATTAGTTTTGTCTACTTTAAAAGCGGCGACGGGGCAAATTTATCGATACTACTAATTAGTCCGAATTTTGAGGATGGATTGGATGAATCAGTTCACCATTATCAAATTATCCATCGTAAACAATTCTATATTCAACTTGGATAATATGAGGTTTAATTTATAATTCAATATCATGTTTAATAAACACCGTTTTCGTTTTTTTTTTTTTCTTACAAAACAAACTTTTTTCTTAACTCTACTATTAACCCTAAGTCCGAGCGGTAACGCTTCTTCAAAAACTCTCCTAAAGAATCAAGAGAGTAATTGCCACCAGAATTTAGAGTTAATGGACGATTTTGGTGCTAATGCAGAGAGTGATCCGCGCTCTTTTTCAAATCGTATTTCTACGTTTAATTAAAGTTTTATTATATTTTTTTTTATTCAATTGTACAGAATAGGTACAAAACACACTCACCTCCCCATATTAAGAATGGCTTTTTAAATAACGTTATTTCAGCACGGATCACTCTCTGCATGAATACCAAAAAAATTTTTTTAATGTCGAAAATCAGTAATCACATGCTAGGATATTATTAGCAAAAAGAGAAGAAAAAAATTCGCAGAAATCAGACAAATTTATGCGGTGGAGAAAAACCAGTCGCTAACATTTGGCAGACATTTCGGGGACAACTGCGTCAATAATCAAACTTTAAAAAAAAAATTTTTTTTTTAATTAAAAGTACTTATGTAGAATACGGAGCGTACTGAAATAATAATATTATTTAGATATCCATTCTTAAGGGAGGTTGTTTTGTATCTATTCCTTACAATTTAATAAACAAAAGATGGCGTAAAATTTAATTTAAACTTGAAAATCTTATCTAAAAATAGCATGGTCCGTATTCTTCGTAAGTACTGAAATAAGTTATTTAGGAGAAATGTTGAGACCCTTTTCATTATAAATAATTTACGTGACTGAAATAGGAATTACTCCTCCCATCTTATATATGTATGTGTGTGTGTGTGTGTGTGATTTCATTTCTATATAAAATTTGACCTCAGGACAACATTGGAAAACACATGCAAGTTAACGACAAAAAAGTTTTTTTGTTGTTGTTGTTTTTTTTTTTTTTAAATAAATGTAATTCTGAATGTGCACCGTTAGCTTTTCTAATCTAATTACAGAAAAGAAACGACGTTAAGACTAAAGAATTTTTTTTTTTAATTTAAGTTTTGCATAAACCAAAATAATAATAATAATAATAAAATTGGGTTGTCAGGTGAAGACATGGAATCACAAAACACGTGGAAAAACCTTCCAACTTCTTGACTTTGTATTTGTCGAATAGTAGTAAAAAAATATACAAAACAAAAAAGTTGTCTTCTTTTTTTACCTCAGAAGTCGATGCCGATCGTTTGATAATTGGTAAATCGAGAAGACATTTGGAATGTCGCGCGGAAAACCTGACAAATTGCTGCGTGAAACTGATCATGTTTTGAAGGGAACAAAAACACGTGTTTACAAAAGCGTGCAATTAAAACAACTTCGGCTACGAAACTAAAATTGTCAGCTCTATTTCAATTTGACCTCTGACATCTCTTTAGTTCATTTCGAGAGTATAAAGTATTTTTATTATTATCATTAGTTTTAGAAATTTTTAATTCATACATTTTTATATCAATCGCTTTAATTTTTTAAATAAATGCATTTATTTAAATTATATTCTGATATAAAAAAAATAATTTCTGCAAAAAAACTATTAGCTTTATTCCGATGTGACCTCTGACATCGCTTCGTTTCATTTCGAGAGTACAAAGTTTTTTTTACTAGTATTATTACTTAGAGAAATTTTTATTTCATACATTTTATATTAATCGTTTTAATTTAAAAAATAAATGCATTTAATAAGCATATATATCACTATAAAATATTTATTTTGGAAAAATAACAAAAATAAACTTTGGTTACTTAGATTTAGCGGTTGTGTTGGAGCCTCGCCGAATCAAAATGAAACACTTAATTTGATTGGCTTAGAGAACTTACTTTCACTAAGTACGGAATCCGAATTTAAATGACTCAAATTTAATTTTTTAAACTTAAAACTCAACTTGAAAAATCGTAAATAAAATCTAGATTTTGTTCAAGACGTAAGACGTTAGACAAAATCTTTTAGATTTAAATAATATATCTGAAATATACCTTTTAAGCTTGTCCTTAACGTGAAAGGATCAGCCAATCAGAACTGATTTTACAAAAGCCGTTTTTCATCTGTCGGTAGTTCCGGCAGACATTTTTTGGGCACGAGGTGAATTCTTATTTAGGGAGCAAAAATGTTGTACCTCGAAGATTATTTGGAAGGTAAGTTTTATCGGAAATAAATATCGTTGCTTTGACTATAGGACTCGCGGGATAAGAGTTGGTTCGGTCGGTTGCAAAAACTGCTCGTTTTCGCGACCCCAACTCGAATCCGATGTCTGTTAAGAGATGGGGATGCACGCAATAAAACCCCGGCAGTTTTGTCGTCCAAAGAGACACTCAAGGCGAATTAAACAAACAAAATGGTGTGTAATTAAATATTGAAACATTAATTACTCAGTCTGGTTCGTGAAAGTATCACGGAAAAGCCTGAAAGCAAACTGCAGCTGAAGTAACCTAATAACTAGAAATTGTTTTAATGTAATATCGTGCTATTTTTTAAACCATATATAAGTAACCCCAACTTCACTCCGAAACGAAAGGTTCATAAATCAATCCGGCATTGAATATGTTATAAATCAGTTGTTAGTTACGCTAATATGAAATTCGCGTTTAAAAGTGAAGATGAAAAGTTCTTAGATAATAATAATAATAATAATACAAGACCTACCACTATCTTGATTCGAACCCTCTCCGCTTTAATATATAGGGTGACAGAAACCCCATCGATTTATTACAACAGCCCTTAACCGACCCAATCCATTCACGTACATCCATTCGCACCTTTTTCTTTCCGTAGTTTCAGGATGTCAATGTTATTGTTTACTTAACATTGTCAGTTCGTTGGATGATGTCTTGCTGTGCGCCAAACATTTCGTAAACATCTTCCCACTTTTGAACCATTTTTGTGGGTATTTCTTACAATAACCAATAAAACGAAAAAAAGGGGGGAGGGCGACAATATTAATATTAACGGTGTCTTTTGTTTATTAAATTGTTAAATGAAAGTACAAAATAGTTACAAAACTCACTTTCTCCCTTATCTTAAGATAAGACGGGGTTTGAAGTTATTATTTCAGCACGGTCCGTATTCTGTGTAAGTACCCAAATAAATGCTACTAAAGACAAGATTATTACTTTTCTGCCTACCTGGATGAGTTTTTTTTTTTAGTGCTTGTTAAGAAATGGTCGACAGATCGTCTATTTTTGTTTGTTTGTTTTTATATATCGTTTTAAGCAAAAACAATTACTTATGTCGGAAATAGTAATATATCCCAAAATTGCGAAAATTCATCGAATAGAACATTTTATAGTGTTAAAAGTTTGTCCTAGATGTAAACATTTTGGAGATTGCGAATACAGGGGACATACTTATCTCCCTGTTCGCTACTTTAATGGCAGAACTTTTTTTAAATTTTTACTAAAAACACAATAGTTCTACTCGATGAATTTTCGGAATTTTTTGATATATTACTATTTTTGACATGACAAGTAAGTACTGTTTTTGCTTAAAACGATAGGTTTAAAAAATCGATCTGTCGACTAGCACTTTTTTGTGTGTATTTTATGTTAAAGTTTTTATTTACTTAGGAACAAAAATAGTGTCAAGTCTTAGAACGAAAGAAATGGAGTTTTATTTTAATACAAGGTGGTACCGTGGTCACTACTTATCAAGGCCCGGAAGCCACTCGGGGATAAGGGTTATTGTAAGTACAGTACTTTAGTGTGGAGAATTAATAAAGTGTCTACTTAAGTGGGCGACTCATCAGGAATTTGTTTACGTTGGACTTGAAGACATCCAAGTTGTAGTCAAGAGGGAAGCAGGCAGACGGAACAGAGTTCCACAGGCGTGCAGTTCTAAGAAAGAAGCTTTGTTCATGGAATCTACGTTTTGATTTAGGCATAGATAAAGAGTGGGGAAAGTTTTTGACAGTGGATTCAGCTAGGCAGGCGGGTGTTTTTCGTAGGTTTCGTTACAGCCATTTGGACGTTTGATAATTGCTCGAAAATTAAACAAAATACTTGTAGGATATTATATGTTCGCACGATTGATGACATTTATTGGATGGGGTTCTCTCCGTGGTTTTGATTTTCGATTTTTGAGCTGTTATCGAGCTATAACAAAACCGCCAATTTTTTTTTTTCATTCTAACAGACTCGACACTTTTGTTTCAAAGTTAATAAACAATTTAAAACCAACTAAAACACAAAAGACATATCCAGGAAGGTAGAAGAGTAACTTGTTTTGCTTTTGGTAACATTTGTTATTTTGGTAAATTTTTATTTAGTTTCCACCTTAATATTTTCCCTTAAATTGGCGACTTGTATAGGTTTCAGGTATTTTTTACGACCTGCCTCAGCGTAATAGAAATATCCCCATGTTAAGAACGGCTTTCGAGGTTGGGGGGGGTATTCCGAAAGCCGTTCTTAACATGGGGAGGTTGGGGTGTCTATAATACACTGGGGCACGTCGTAAAAATTTGCCGATTTTCGGGTATGCTGAAAACGAATATCGCATTTAAATTTTCTGCAAACAAGTAGTTTTCCGGATATTAAGCGATCTAATTCTTTATGTTATAAGTGGTGGCCATTGTTGTACACACAAGCATGTTTCACAAAAATATGCACATACAACAATGGTCATCACTTATAACATAAGGAATTACATTGCTTTATATGCGGAGATAAATGTGTACTAGTTGTCCAATCTGCAAAGGGTGTTCATTCTGAAAGGCGTTTTCTTATTTTCAACTTCCTATGTTAAGAACTGCTTTTGGAACACTCTCTGCAGATTGGATAACCAGTGCACATTGATCTATTTGAGAAAACTACTTGTTGCAGAAAATTTAAATGCAATATTCGTTTTCGGTATACCTGAAAACCTATAAAATGTTAAGGCGGGAACCAAGTAAACATTTACCGGTATTTTTTTAATCTTATTTTTGTTTTGGTGTAAAAAAAAATGCGCCTATCTTCCCTTTTTTTTTTAGTTAATATTTTTTTGTTTTTTTTCTTGTCAGTGATTGAGAATCTGCCTATGGAGATGCGAGATCGACTCACAGAAATGAGAGAAATGGATCTCCAGGTTCAAAGTAAGTCTTAAACCTTTTGGGGGGCAACCATGCAGTATAGTTAACAGCAATAAATAACTTTTACCAAATGCAACTGTCCAGATTTCCCCCTATATGAAAACATTTTTTAAATATCTGATCTGCGTACCCATGACAGAAAGAATATTGTATCATAAATTGATGAAGTGGTTTTATTTTTAAATTAAAAAAAATTAAAACTTATAGTTAAATGAATAGCAATGATAATGTCATCTTGGAAACAGGCTGAAAAAACAAGGTAGACAACTTCAAATAATTCAAACCTGCAAGATTTTAGAAAGCCATTCTTAACATGGGGATTATTAGGGAAAAGCTCAAATACATTTAAAAATGATTTTCTTTATAAATCTATTTTTTTTATCTTGCCTTTGGTAACTTTTTTTGATTGATCTACATGATTTTTGGAAAACAATATTTTCTTTTTGTCACTGGCATGTATATCATGAACTTTTTATTTTTGTTTTTAATATAGGGGGAATTCTGGACAAGCACCAATAACTTTTACCAAATGCAATATACATGTTTTTGGTATCCATCAGTTTAGAAAACTATGGGGTTGCGCCTGTAGAGGTGATTAATCACAATCTTCTGTGGCTGAATAAGCCTATTTTCGCTCTACATTGTTGGTTACAAACGTCATAGGTGAAGCTCAGTGTTTTGTGTTCGTGGTCTGTTGAATTTTATTGACTGGCCTTCCTGAATAGTCTTTTGGTTTGTTCTGCGATGGATTTTTCGCTCGTGGTCAGACCTTTGGTTATTGTTTGTCTCCAGATTGTGCGGACTTTAGCTTTGAGCTCCCAGCTTGTAGGATCAATATCACATGCTTTCATGTCACGTTTACACATGTCGACATAGCGGAGGTAAGGACAACCAATTTTCCTTTTGCCAGTAGTGATGTCACCATAGAGAATGTCTTTTGGGATTTGCCCATGCGGGGTACATGGCCTATCGAGCGTAGGCGTCTTTGGCGAAGGAAGGTGAACATGGAGGGTATACCAGCCCTTACAAGCACAGCATTCCAAGAATTCTCCGCAAACTGTGCATGTGAAATGTGTTCAGTTTTCATTCTTGGTGGCTGTAGGTTGACAATGCTTTGCTGCCATACAGAAGGTTGGGTGTGACACAAGCCATGCAAATGCAATATAATGGCGTGATTATCCTTTTTTGGGTTAGGGTTTACTATCTGTTAGAAGGGACTTTACTATAAAACGTCATGTTTGTACCAACCCTCCTCTTCAACAAAAATGAAGAACATGGCAAATCAGTTTCATTCATTTTATAGATATACTAGCAGGCTGATTGGCATTGCCTGGCTGTAAAATATGCATAAATATTATATTTTAATTCATACAGAAACTGAATGTGAGTATTATGTTTTTTCTAAACATTTAACTTCTTGTAAGTAAAAAAATAAAAAAAAATACTCAAACTGAGATCAAAACTAAAACTTAAAAACAGTCAAGTATGATAACCATTAGGCCAGCTTGACACAATCTTTAAAAAGTATTTTCAAACCTACTTATTCTTAACATAAGGAATCTGTCACGTGAACCAGTCACGCATGCGCATTCGTGAAACAGTTGACAGATAAAAATCTGACTCCCACATACCAATAATCAATTTTGACTTCTTGTAGCAGTCCTTTTTTTTTTCGAATTAAAACTGATTAAAAAGTTTTCCACATATCTGAATACCCTATATACCAAATTTCAAATCTGTAGATCAAAAATTTGTTGAGTATATAGGTTGAGAAGTGTCCTCACACACACACACACACATTTCACTTTTATCACATTATAAACGGACAAAAGTTATAGCCTCTTGATTTAGAATGGATGAATGTTTTATGTATTTACTTGTAGTTGTAGCGGCTATCATCCTGGTCGAATTGAGTTACCATTTTCCAGAGCGTGAACTGCATCTCAGACGATTGCAGTCCAGTTTCGTCGATCTGGGGCAAAGTCACAGGAAATAATTAACCACTCGTGATTTCAATACCGGAAGCCAACTATTGTCGGTTTGATAGTGCTGCCAGATCATTTTAAGTGTTGTCACTCAATTATTCAGCTGCTCTCCTGGGCGACAACAATTAAGGATGACTTGGCTGCACTATCGAAGTGCTTTATGCCAAATTGATGGTTGAATATGGTTAAATTTGGTTAAATTTCGCATTAAATACTAACCTATATTAATCTGTACATTTGATGGATATCGTAATACTTAGTTCGCTGCATCTTATCAGAATAAAGCCCATACAAAATTTTAGTTAGATTTTCTCAGTAGTTTCCGAAATTAATAGACATACTACGAGAAATGAAACATAGAAAATAGTTTTATACACACATTTGATTTTTGTTTTTATTTTCCTTCAATGAACCAAATATAAAGTCGAAAACTATTTGTGTTCATTTCGTATGAATCCGATAATTCTATTGTTGGCATCGGTTTCCAGATATCTTTCTAGTAAGAATTCTTTCTAGACTAATATCTAGTATTTATGGGAATGACCACGTGAAGGTTGCCAACATTCTAAATAAAAATGTTTAAATTTCTGTATGTGAGGAAACAGAAAACTGAGAGGGAATTCCAAAGTCTGACAATTCGAGAGAAGAAACTTTTAGAGTAAAAGGGATGGAGGTTAGAGCTTCGCTGATACTGCAGGATTTTATTAGGTTGGAGATTTTTTTTTTTTTTGACTTTGTCTAAATGAATAAGCTCAGTGTAGTTTTGTAGAAATACAGGATACAGTCAGGTAGGAGTAATTTTCTAGCATGGTAGAGGGAGCCCACCTTTGCAGCAGCCTTGGCAATGTCTTCGATGTATTTATTCCACCTTATGTTGCTTGTAAATTGTTAAGCAGACGAGTTTAAATGAAGTTAGCTCCACTAATACAGTCATTAGCATAGCCGGGCTTTATTATTTTCATGTAACTTATACACACTAATCTGGTGTGTTTAGTCGGTGGACCACATATTTTGAATATTATATCAGGTTGACAAGAAATTTCTTGCAGTTTATAACTTTTAAATTCAGATGAACATATCTCAGCTCAAACCAAAATTTATTGATTGAAATAAGCAACATCAGAATCAACACACTTTTGCCGACGCAAAACGAGTGTATTTATGTCAGTAATGTTAAAAATCTTACGTTTTGGTGGCGATGAAATTGCTAAAGGAATTTTTGATATCACTTGGGTTTTTAAAGCATTTCTCACACAGAAAGTTGTTGAGATGCTTGAAAAAGTCGTAGTCAGTATGTGAAATGTCTGGAGAGTATAGCAGATGAGGCAGAGGTTCGCAGCCCAATTCGATCAACTTTTACAGGGTCGGTTTAGCAATGTGCAGTCAGGCATTGTTGTGCCTTTTTTGTTGACTAATGCTGGGTGTTGTTGTTGAAGTTTCTGATGCATTTCATCCATTTGTTGACAGTACTTCACCGCCGTGATGGTTTCACCGGCATTCAAAAACCTGTAATGAATGAGACCGGTCTCAGACCACCAAACAATCAGCATGACCTTCTTTTGGTGCAACTCTGGCTTCAGAAAGTGTCCCGGAGCTCCGTCGGCGGCTAACCACTGAGCCGAGCATTGCCTTTTGTCGTAAAGAACCCATTTTTCGTTGCAGATCACAACCTGGTCGAGAAACGGATCATTCTTGTTGCGTAAAAGAAGGGAAAATGACACTTCATAACGTTTCTTTTGGTTATCATTCAATTCATGAGGCACCCATTTATGAATTTGTTTTGTCTTTCGAATCTCTCTTAAGTGGTTGGAACTCGTCATATATGTTATGTATAATTCAGAAGCAAGTTTTCAAACAATTGTGCGTGGATTGTCTTCGACTAAGGTTCTTAATTGATCGTCATGAACATCCAATGGCCGACCACTACGCTCATCATTTTGAAGACTTGCTGCTGCCATAAAATTTCTTAAACCACCATTGTGCTGTGCATTCAGTAGTGATTCCTGGACCAAATGCTTCTCTTGATACTCTAAGCTGTTTTAGCAGCTTTTCGGCCTAGCTTGAATTGAAAAGTGTGCGAATTTGCTTTTCTCCATGTTTTATTCAACGTTCAGAAAAGACATTCTTTTAAAACGATTGTAATTTAAACGCTTAGATAGAGCGAAAAACGTTCTTTAAAATGATATGAAGGGCAAATAATGAAAACTTATTTGAAAATACATCATTTGAAATTAAAAATTCTGCAACAACTTCTTGACGCGAAAATTCTAAAATATAACAAGGTCTGTAAACTGCACAAGCCCCCTCCCCAAATCTTCTGAATTCTTTTAGCCATTTCATATTTTTCAAAATAAACCCATGTTTTTGTATTCTCTCAGAAACATTGAAAAGAATTTTTATTTTAATTCACATTTTTTCTTTTGTTTTGTGTGCTGATTAATTCCTATTTCAGTCATATAAATTATTTAGATTGGAATGTGTTTCAGCGTTACTCACAATTTATTTTTATTTTAGTAAAAAAAAGAAGTAACATTAAAACCACTAATTTTGGTGTACATATGAAATGCCGAAATGAAATCTCATCCAGAAAAATATAGTCATTATAAACAAGCTGAGAAAGTGGCTAGCTAAGAAAAAAATGATAACTCAAGTTCATGACTCTCCATCTAGCTAGAAAATTATGAACTTGAGTTATTCTTCCTTAGCTAGCCTATTAATTTTACTAACAAATAAATTTTCAAAAGTATTTCTTGATCTAAAAATGTCCAAATTATTGTTCGATTTGGTGTTAGTTTTTATATTTTTTCTTTATTTTCTCCTATTTTTTTTAATTAGATTTGATAGTTTTAATAAATTTGGAGTTTATTCCTAAATGGTCACTCATCGTAGTACTGACCAGGATTAACATTGCTTAACTTAGGTGATCTTATAAGAACTGGCATGTAAACATAATTACAGTCACTCTAAAACAAATATTGTGTTTGAAAAGCTTGAATTAATTACTTATTGACAAAGTTAAAAACTTAAAAAGTAAAAGTGAAACTAATCGCAACTATCAGTGTCTTATGGAAATTTACTTTCACTTTCACTATTGATTGTTGCTAGGATTTCTCAGTGATTATCCATTGGCCACAACAGACATTGGTGTTCCCTGGAGTCTCAGTGAAAACAACTCTCCTCAAATTTCCACTACTCTCCTCTTCTTTCAATAACCATTGCAAATCTCTTTGCATCCTCACAGCAGCCATCAACCATTGTACTCTTATTGATTAAGGCTATTAGCTTTCTATGGAAAATATCTGTTCTGATACTACACTTCACTTTTTCTGTCCTCAGTCAGAGGAGAAATCCTTCTAGACTGAGACAGTTTAAATTTTTGTTCCTATCCAGAGTGCCCCCTTTTTGGGATGGATTTTCCCCACATTAAGAACCTAGATTGTACCCTCATGGGGAGGCAAGTAAATAGGAACAATTACTGTACTCCCCAGGCCCTTCCAGTGAAAGTCTGCACTGTGTTCTTTCTCCCCTTTGTCTTTCCATCCTCTTCATCCTTTCATGATCATTTTCTCTGTCATCAATCGATGGTGGTGTAACTGCATTGATTAGTGGGATTTTTCTTCCTTACATATCGACTTTGGTAACTTTATTTCCCTTGTGTAACTTTTTGTCCTCTCTGTCTTTTCTTTGAACTTCAAATTATCCCGCTGAATTGTAAGGGAGCTAATGTGAAATAGGGGCATCCTAAATTGGGAGTTGTGCAGCGAGATGCTTGTCCACATTACATTTAATTTCTGTGTGTAGATACAGTCAGGAAAGCACAAGGCAGAGATGGAATTCCAAAGGCAAGTGGTCCAACAGGAAGAAGCTATTATGAAAGAAAGCTTTCTGGCCTCTAGGGACGTTTACAGTAAAGGGGTGTGATTTTGCTGTTTATCAAGGGTACTTATGTTGAGGAGCACAAGTGCAGCAAGCTTAAGCACATTTTATGAAAGTACTTGTAAAGCAAGCATGTGGATGCAACATTAATTAAGTAAATTGTTTGAATTTTTTTGGAAAAAACATTGATTTGAATAGTTACATTTGAATGTGAATTGCCAGAGACAAATAATAAGCTGTTTGAAAATTTTATTATGTATAAAAAAATAGTATGAATGCGAAAATAAAGAAAAAAATCTATGATATACGTATCCGTGATGGAAAGAAAATAGTGTATACCAAAAATTACCAAAATTGTTCAAATAGTTTTTATTTTTATAAAAAAATATAATTTTTAAGCAAATTTGTGTTTTTCCCTTCCCATGTCAAGAATGGCTTTCTAAAATTTTGCAAGTTTAAATTTTTGTGAGTTATCTCACTGGTTTCTTTAGTTTGCTTCCAAGCGGGCATAATGAGATCGTTGATCGTTTAATCATAAAATTTGATTTTTCTATTTAAAAATAAAGCTATTTGATCAATTTGTGATTTTTAATGTATAATTTTTTTCCATCACAGGTATGTACACCAGAGAGATTTTTCTTCATTTAATTTTTTTTTTTTCATGAGAGTAGGAATTCCAGACAAACACTGAATGTTGCATTTTTTAACACATTTATTTTTTCATGAACTCCATCTTGTGAACATTACGATCTTCTTTTATTTAAAAAAAAACACTTAACTGCTGCACCCCCGTTTTTTCTGTTTTTTGTTTTTTTTACCTTTATACGCATATTGTATGTAATGCATATATCTTAAGAATATCTTGGAATTTCTTCACATTTGGATTTTTTTTTTTTTTTTCAGATGCCTTGGACAACCTCGATGACAAAGTTTCAGCCTTTTTTAAAAAATGTACTCAACCCAATTCAAAGAACGATTGGCGCGAAGAACAGTTCACTAAATTAAAACAAGTTGCGTAAAACTATTTCTTTTTTTAAGCTGAGATAATTTTTTCAGTCATGTTTTTTTTTTTCATTTTTTTTTTTCATTTTTTTACTTAATCTATATATGTTGGATTGACCTAGTATATAGAATTCAATACTTTATGGGAACCATTAATTATAAATCTAATTTATAAAACTCCCCATGTCTGCTAGTCTGTCTCCATATTTTCAAACTCCATCTCTTCTGAAACTGAAAGGGGCCTCAAATGATTGAATTTTTTATGGACATTTCTTTTCTGGGTCTTTAGCCGGTTAAAATAGTTTTTAACACTATTTTATTTTTCTCACAACTTTCCCTGAACTATGTTCAGTTTCTGTTCTGTCTCCTCTTGGATCTTCCGACCACTCTGTTGTATCAATTAAGATAAAAATGAAATGTAATAAGTCCTCAGACGTACCTCTCCATCGTACAGTATATCGATACATTAAGGCTGGCTGGGATAGCTTCCGTACATTTATATCGGATCTACCGCTGCGTTCCATGTTTAAAAAGGATGTGTCCTCTATAGTATCAGACCTGACGGAATGGTTAATTGTAGGTATAGACCGTTTCATACCCTCGAAAAAGTTCCAGCAAAAACCTAACAGTCAGCCA
This sequence comes from Euprymna scolopes, assembly GCF_053919585.1. NCBI lineage: Eukaryota > Metazoa > Mollusca > Cephalopoda > Sepiida > Sepiolidae > Euprymna > Euprymna scolopes. The sequence goes on along the minus strand of NC_136496.1, from coordinate 2,363,755 downwards.
TGGTTCTCTCCAGAATGTGCTACTGCCATTGCGCACAGAAATCACTTTTTCCACTGCTTCTAACGTAATAGATGTATGGAAACAAAAGCCGCTTTCAGGACTGCCAGCAACCACTGTAAAAAAGTAATAACGAATACAAGAGAGTTGTATGCTCAATCTGTTAAGTCCAAAGTAGCTGAGCAGCGGCTTGACTCCCACCAGTTTTGGCAAATAGCAAACAGAATCCTAAACAGAAGCGTGTGCTCTATCCCAACTATCATCAATGGACCTGAGGTAATCTCATCAGCATTAGACAAAGCCAAACTCCTTGCCAAGAACTTTGCAGCTAATTCTACCCTTTGCGACCAAGGCCACCAACCCCCAATATTTCCTCCTGTATCAGAAATCACAGTATGTGATATACAAATATCTGTCCGTGATGTTGCCAAGCAAATCAAAAACCTTGATTCCACTAAAGCAACTGGCCCTGACGGTATTCCAATTATAGTGCTCAAAAAAATTCAATCAGAACTAGCGCCCATACTTACAAAATTGTTTAAATGTTGTCTTAAGGAGAATTGCTTCCCATCATCCTGGAAAATCTCATCAGTATGCCCTGTATTTAAGAATTCAGGTGATCGTTCATCCCCCTCTCAGTACAGGCCAATAAGTCTCCTGTGCATCATGAGTAAGTTGCTGGAATGTGTTAAATAGAGAAGTAATCAACCATCTCAGCAAAAATAACTTTCTTAGTGACACAAAATATGGTTTCCGTCCTGCTAGATCTACAGCAGATGTGCTTACAGTTATATCTCATGGGATTAGCAAATTTCTCGACAGAGGCAACCTTTCTAGGGCAATTGCTCTTGACATATCAAAGGCTTTTGATAGAGTATGGCATAAAGGTTTACTTCACAAGATCTCCAGCTATAGTATAGCTGGAAATGTCTTCTCAATTTTTAATTTCACCTTGGACAATTTAGTTGACTAAAATAGAAAATAAATCTTTATAAAGTTGAGCCAATTACCACACAAACAGTTAATTTAAAATACAAAATTTATATTCAAAATAGAACTTGTTAAAAACATCCCTCATGGAATGTGAGGACTAAAGAATAAACTTAAATTAAAAACATGGTCTCTGAGATGGAAATATCAGCCAAGCAGCGTGGCACCGCCACTCATTTGAACAATTCTACAAACCGTTGCTCCAATCCCCTAGTTCTTCTCGTACTGGATGTGATAGCTGTGGCCACAGCCAACATTTCACATGTGTCGATTGGAAGGATAAAACAGGGATTGGAAAGGTTTCTTATAATTGTTAACTGAAAGGAATTTGGTTTTGGTAGAATTAATTTTTACCAGCTTTTGTCCCCTTTCTATTACCGACTGGTGATTATTCTTTCAAGGATTCATTAATTGTTTGGGATATATTAAATCATTTCTCTCTGATAGGTTCATAAGAGTAGTAGTTGATGGGCAAAAATCAGAAGCTCACAGTATTAATGCTGGAGTCCCTCAGGGGTCCATCCTGTGCCCAACTCTTTTCCTAATCTACATTAATGATCTTCCTAATCACATCTTTACATCATTCGTAGACATTTTTGTTGATGACACTACTATCTATGGCAGTACATCTAAGACAGTAAATGACCAAGTTCTCTCCGATTCTCTCTCCTCTAATCTTGGTCACGTTGTACATTGGGGAAAGGAGTGGCTGGTTAATTTTAATGCATCTAAAACCAAGCTTCTATTTTTACATCATCAACGTTCTGATCCCCATCTGACATCAATTGAAATGAATGACTCTCGTCTTGGGGAGTCCTCAAGTTTTGACAAGGTTCTGGGCTTGACCTTTACTCCTGACCTTAAATGGAATACGTACATCAAATCTGTTGCCAAGGCCGCTGGAGAAATGGTTGGATCCTTCTATCGATCCAGTAGATATCTCACTGCTGATGTAATTCTCTATCTATATAAGAGCCAGGTACGTCCAAGAATGGAATACTGTTGCCACATCTGGGCAGGAGATGCTAGAAAAGACTTGTCCTGCCTTGATAGAGTTCAAAATAGACTTCGTGGCCTGGTGGGAGATGTCGTTTTCTCTTTGCTGCAACCTCTATCTCACAGAAGAGATGTTGCAAGTTTATCTCGGCTTTATTGTTATTTTCATGGAAAGTGTTCGACTGAGCTTCAATCTATGGTCCCCCCTTGCCAAACCTTCACAAGAAACACTCGTCTAGCTGAAAAAACTATCAATAATTCCCCCCACTATTTATCTGTGCCTAAACCTAAATGTAGGTTCCATGAACAAAGCTTCTTTCTTAGAACTGCACGTCTGTGGAATTGTCTTCCGTTTTCCTGCTTTCCAGCTGACTACAATATGGTTGTTTTCAAGTCCAACGTAAACAAGTTTCTGATGAGTCGTTCCACTTAAGTTAACAAATTTACCGAACTTCCATTACTATCGATTACTATATTGCCCATTTGATTACTGTTCACTCTTTAACCATTATCCTTGAGTGGCCTCTCGGCCTTGATAAGTGGTGCCGTCTATGTATATAAAAAAAATAACCCTTAAAAACCATTCAAAGATTATACAATTTTTTTTAACAAATTCTTTCATTTTTTTCCAGGGCTATTACAAAGTCCTCGATGATGCCGATGAAAAGGTTCATTTAGCTAGTCATATACACGATTTAGTAAGTATTTTGTAGTTTTTCGTATGAGCACTTGATAGTACACACATGAAACTCTAGTCCCCTTCGAAATAATATCCTCTGGCTGCAATGTACTTGTACCGTTTCAACAAGTCCCCATAGAAGTCTTCTTGTGTTCACGCGTCAATGATCCTCGTCACAGCCTCTTTCATCTCAATTGTCTCATAACGACGGCCTCTAAGGTTTTCCTTGAGCTTAGGGAATAACTAAAAGTCACAGGGAGCAAGGTCTGGTTTATATGGAAGGTGAGGAACTGTCTTGATGCCCATTTTGGTCAAATAGTCTGTGGCAAGGATGGAGCACCTTTGGGACAAACTTCATGCAAATCTTCCACATCTTCAGTTCCTCTCGAATAATTGTGTACAGTTCCCACACTGATATCAAACTGCACTTATTGTCTCTATAGACACATGACAGTCCTTACCCAGGAAATTCTTTATTTGGCCAATCAACTCCGGTGTTCTGACTTCCTTACTCCTACAACACCTTTCATCACCACTCACAGACTCTCTGCTTTCCTTGAATCTCTTATACCACTCAAAAATTGATGCTTGATTCATGCAAGATGGTCCAAAAGCAGTCTGAAGCATTCCATACGTTTCTGTGGCGTTTTTTTGAAGTTTAAAACAGAATTTTATTGCATATTGCAGGGCTCTACATTGCGAGTGAAACGGTTGCATTTGCAAGTGATTTTTCAAAGTGGCGACTAGAAATAATGAAACGCTTATCTTTTGGTCATTGTATTTCTTTCAACGACACTTTTGTAAAACTCACTACTGAGTGAAAAATATCTTTTCAACTTTTTTTAATAAAACGAGCAAAGTTAAATTATTTAAACAATAAAAGGTTTAACAAAACAATATACTTTTTTTTTTAAGCAAAGGCTATTATTATCTGAGAAAATTTGAATGTTTATACCTTCAAGTATCAACATAAAATTCACTGTATATTTAGAATTACACTTATTAAAAAAAAAATACAAAAACATCTTTATAATGTACATATTTGTCATAGAACAAAAATGTCATATTCTAAAAATCATGTGGGTTTGGCTAGTAAACGAAAATCTTTAGTTGTCAACTAAAGATAAGTTTGTCCGTAGAGCCCTGTATTGTTCTTCTAAAATATCCTTACATCCAGATTACATTTTTTGAATTTCACCAATTGTAACAATCAGGCTTTAGTAGGGTGTATTCCTATCCCTGCTGTAGCTGTTCATTTGAACCTGAAATCATAAAAATCAGTCAGTCATTTCATAAGATGTATAGCAATAACATACTGAATTTTCAAGAATCTATAACAATTTTAAATGCCTGTATAAAAACGTCTGGAAACTGATTGAAAAAAATCTGTTTGATGTACTTACCTCTGCCAGAAAGAAAATCTATTTAAAAAAATCATGTAAATTGATCAAGTAGTTTTAGTTTTATAAAGAAATAATTGTTACGTGATTAATGGGAGTTCATAGGCATTACAAGTTTGAATTATTTCCATTTATCTCCTTTGTTCCTTGAAACTGTTTACAAAATGGCATCACGAGATAGTCACTCTCTCCTCATTTCATTATGAAATTTTATTTATTTAAAATTTACATGATTTTTGGAATATGATGCCTTTTTCCTGTCACAGATACATAAATCATACAGATTTTTTGGTGCTACTATAGAGTGATTCCTACTGTATTTTTCAGGTCTAAGGTGATTCTTACCAAAAGAGGATAGAAAAAAATATACTTCTTGACACTTTTTTATTCTGTGGAACTCCTCGCTTTTTCTTCAAAATCTCGATCTTACTGTCTAAGCAAGCCCTTTTAATTTGTTGAGTTCCCTTTTCTAACTAACCAAACTGACTGGCACATTCAGTCCATGGACTCTCTTTTTAATAAAAATTACTGGCCCATCGCACTTTTTGGCAAGAATTTTCCCCAACCAAATAACGTAAATAAGTTCTTGATGAGCCGTTCCATATAAGTTATCAAAGTTAACAAATTTTCATTACTAATGATTATTATATTGTCCAATTTCTACTGTACACTCTTTAACCCTTATCCTTGAGTGGCCTCTTGGCCTTGATAATGTGTTGATACCTATGAAAAAAAAAAAAAAAAGAAAAAGTCCAATGTGAACAAGTTCTAATTGAATCGTCCCCCTAAGTAATCCAAGTTACAAAATTCCCACTGTTTACTATGCTAAAATCACAATGACTAATGTATACCTATTAACCCTTATCCTCGAGTGGCCTCTGGGCCTTGATAAGTGGTGACACCCATGTAAAAAAAAAAAAAAAAAAAACCCAGGAGACTATGTTTCAAGAGATTGTGTTGCTGTTTCCTCACTGTGCACCACTCTCATAACATCTCGGGCGGATATGCGTGTTTAGTTATGTTTCTCCACGTTTTAAAGGTTAATGTTTTATAAGTGAAAATGGTTGAATCAACTTGGAAGGGGAATATTACATTATTTGTTTTTTTTTTTTTTTTAATCCCCCATATTGAGGGGGGGGGGAACAGAAAATGAGTGTTGGAATCACACTATAGTATCACTGATTTTTCTTTTTGTTTTTCATATAAGGGAGAATGATGAACAAAGAAACATTAGAAGTGGTTACACAGTTTTTTTTAATGTTTACTTAAAACTAAAACTGCCCGATTAATTTACATGATTTTTGGAATCTGATACATTAGAAGTGGTCCCACAATTTTACTAATATAGAGATGATTGTTTTTGAAAACATATCAAATTTCAGAGATTTGTCCAAAGAGAAAAAAAAAATTAACAAAACAAATACTTGAACAATTTGTTTGATGTTGAATAAAAACTTTGCAAATTTAAAATGTTGGTCCCATTTGTTATTTGACGCTGCAGAAATTGTGGCCATGTTTGCATCATGAGATGAAAGGGCAACTAATAGTTATTATGACCTAACTGGTCACGGATATTTCTAGTGATGACCAGAGATATAAGATCTCCAATTTTTTAGTATTATTCAAACAACTGTTCTCATCTTGAGTTTTGATCTCAATATTTTGGCTGACGTAACCTTTGACCTTATTCAGTTATGTCACAGTTACGGACCCATGGCATAACGGATAAACTACTAAGTTTATGTAAGTTTATGAAATGCAAAAATTCTCAGTGGTAGTTTCACTATTGAACTTCATAATTTTTCCAGTTTGAAGACAATTATAGTATCATTACCTTTTTAAACTAAAATTAACAAATATTTTTTAATTATCCACATCATAATTCAGGTTAGCAATTATTCATCAAATATTAATAAATATTTTTTAAATCATCTACATCATAATTCAAGTCATAAAATTAAAAAATATTTTTTAAAAATCATCTACATCATAATTCAGGTATAAAATTGACAAATATTTTTTAAATCATCTTTATCATAATTCAGGTTTAAAATTAACAAATATTTTTTAAATTTCATCTACAACATAATTCAGGTCATAAAGATATAGTGGGAGGTTATATCAGCTAAAATGTTTTGAAAATAAACTTTCAAGATGAGAATAGTAAACCAAAAAGATCCAAATAATACAAATTGTCCTCATTTCAAAAAATTTCACTTTATGTAATTCACTTTACCATTTCAAATTATGCAAGCAAAATTCACATCGGTTTAGAAATGCAAATTTCTCAATAAATATTAGCAAATTTAGTACCCTTTACTATTTAACACTAATAATAAAAAAAAAGTGTTCTTGTGGTTTTAATTATTTTGTTTTGCTTTTAGGTTGATAGGCATTTAAGAAAGTTGGACCAGGAATTATCCAAATTTAAAATGGAATTGGAAGCAGACAATGCTGGAATCACAGAAATTTTAGAAAAAAGTAAATTGAATTATTTTTTTTAATCTCATATTTTCAGATTTTGAGAAAAATGAATTTCATGTTTTGTTTGTTTATTGTAATAATTATTTTTTAAAGTTTTTGTTGAAATAAGTTTTTTTTAAAGAAATTTTTTAAAAGATTTTAATATTTTCTTTAAATAGTAACAATTTGTAAAATCATTTTTTATTCTTTGCTATTGGAATTTATTTCATATCTTTGACTGAGAAAATATCTTTTTTTCCTCGAAAAAACATTAATGCAGCAATATTTTTTGTCCCCCACCAAAGGAGGGATTGGGCATAGTAATTCACTCCCGTTCATCGTTCGCATTTTCTTAATAACCACGACTTGGAATTTAAAAAAATTTTGCACAAACATTAGTCATGTTGAAGGTAAATTTTTGTCAGAACAGATTTTCTGGGAATACTCTTGGTTGCCCCTCCAGGGCTATTATAGAGGTAAAATTGCCCCCAAATCATTCATCCATTCATTTGTTTACACTTTTCTCAATAACCATGCCTTGGATTTTTAAACAAATTTTTTGCACAAACATTAGTCATAGTGAAAGTAAATTTGGGACCTTGCATGCTCGGCTTGTTTTTACTCTTTTTTCACCCCAAACAAGGCACTATGTAGGGAGTTGAGCAGCGAGATGTCTGTTTGCATTACATTTAAACTTTTGCGGGTGTGTACAATCAGAGAAGCAAGAAACAGGGAGGGAATTCCAAAGTTTAGCAGTCCAAAGGAAGAAACTATTAGAACAGAGGGCTTTCCAGCGTCTAGGAATCTCAACAGTGATGGGGTAGGATTTTGCTGCTTGTTGGGTTTGTCAGGAATATGAACGTCAAGAGAGCACAAATGCTATGAGAGCACATTCCATTAAAATATTTTTAGCGATGGGAAAGGGTTGGCGCTTTGCTGATAGCTTGGAACCTATTGGATAGAAGAGTTTTTTTTGTTTTTTTTCGACTGTCTATAAAGATTAGTGGTAGATGCACCAACCCAGATGTGACATCAATACTCCATGCATAGACAAATTGTGGCTTTGTAAAGATATAGGATACTCTCAGATGTTAGTGATTTTCTAACATGATAGAGGGAACCCACCTTCCTTGTAACAGTAGCCTTGATCATGTCCTCGATTCCAATTCATGTTGCTTGTGAATGTTAAATTTTAAATGAGCTCTCATGACAATCAGTGGTTGAGAATTGTTAAAGGAAAGAAGCTTAGTCTTAGTAGCATTTAATATTACCACCCATTGAATGTGGATCTATAAAAATAATGCTAAAAAAGGAATTTTCCACATATGGTTAGATTAAGCAGAAAAGTAGAAATTTCCTATAAAAGTTGAAGATTAGAATTAGAGCTGAGCATTCAAGAAATTGTGTCATAGCTGGAAAACTAACAAAAATGTTTCTACATCAAAACTTTTTATTGGATGCAAGATACACTTGTCTCCTAAATTTAAAAGATTTTACATCATTGCCACTCAATTCGGTGAGGATTTTCCATATAAAATTGATTGAATCTTTAAATATTAAAATATTTTTCAACAAATTTGAGAGTCAGAATTTCTTCACTCTAAAACAAACAAAATAACCTTTGAAAGGTTGCTCATGGTGGTGACAATGTTGGAAAATAAATTCTGGAGCACAAAAAAGTTGCTCATTTTAATGGTACCACTTCTGTCTTCGTAGCTCTTTAGTGTTTTAGTTTTTGAGTTTGAAAGTAGGAAGCCTTTTGGAATGACTTATGTTTCATGGTGATCACATAAATAATATATTTAGATAAATTGCAAATGCGGAACATTACTTTTTTGTGCATAACTTATGTCAACGCTGAGATGCATATTCTCATGAGTTTTTTAGTAACCGGAAGAGTTCATTGTTATCTGTAAGGTGATCACCACATCTAAAACTGATTTTTTTTTTTTTACTCACACATGCAATAGTGATTTATGTACACATTAGTTTGTTCAATAAAAAGACATAACGTCCGAGACTTGTAATTTCTAGCTAAGAAGTAGTTCAGAAGAAAGCAGTGAATGATGAAAATCAGTTCTTTGTGTATTTGAGGTCACACATAAGAAAATCAAACTGACTTTTTTTTTTTTCATTTGAAATTTAGAATTTTATTTTTATCACAAACTAGCAAGGAGACTCAGCATTATCTGGGATTGAATAAGGATCAACTGTTCCACCCTCCCCCATACTTTTATTGTCATTGAAATCTATGAAATCATCCAGTCTTTTATCAAATCAATTGATTGCCTGCTCTTGTTAGAGACCCCCCACCCACCCTTCACAATGTACCGGGAGGAAGCTTCTCACAGTGACTTAGTCCACAGTACACATTGCACTGTAGAGAATCTACAGTTGATTTTTTTAAATTATCTGTAAATAATGGCTTCACTTAGTTTAAAATGTAAAAGTCAAGTATCATGGTTCAGTTATGCTCTAAATACAAACATTCATTTCAAATGCATCCCTGTCATATCAAAGAACCAACTGTTGATTTTATTTAATTATTTTTACTTAATCACTTGAATTAAAGTTAAATCTACAAGTCAAGTATCACCATTCAATTGTGCTCTAAAAAGAAACATTCACTTTTCAAACACACCTGTCTTATAAAAGAATCTATAGTCGATTTTACAGGCTTGGCCTTTCTCCTTGTGTGGTAATAAAACTTCTCAAATGCATTTGTGATGTTAGGTTGTATAAAAGTGTTAACTTTGATCAAAATCAGACTTCCTTTTTTAATCGGATTTTTTGTTTATTGATTTTTGATACTTATCAGACAAATTTTGAAACATTCCGGCACATCAAGTACTTTTGTATGAATTTTTTTTTTAAATCAGCCCAGTCGTTTCAGACTCCATCAGGAACAAACTCACATGCACATATGCATGCAAAGTTCATTTTTATAATAGTAGATAGAAACACTGTTTTTTTTTAGTGCATTAAAAATGGGCAAATGTTATCGCCCGTTGACTTAGAATGAGTGCTTTATGCCAAATTGATGGTTGAATGTGATTAAATTTTTGCTCATTTTTACAGTAAATACTAATCCGTATTAATCCTGAACTGTGTATCATAATACTTAGTTCACTGTAGATTATCATAACAAAGATTTATACCAAATTTCAGCCAGATCAGCGCAGTAGTTTCCTAGAAAAAGTGGAATGAACAGGCAAATAGAAATGTAAAAATAGATTTGAATGTTTTCGTTTTTATAAATACTGAAAAAAAATGTTTTTTACAAATACCGAAATGAAATGATTTTTTTTTTTTTTTTTTTTTTAAAGCTATTACCAAAAAGAAATTTTTTTATTTTTTTTTTACAATTACCAAAAAGAAATGTTTTTTTACTTATATATTAAATAATGAAAATGTGTTTTCCTCCAAAAAAAATTCGCACTTGTTCATTTTAACAATGTCATGCAAATTTAGAAAGCCATTCTCAACATGAGGATCTTCCAAATACCATTTTGATGTCTTCAAACTGTCATCTGTTTCAGTAATTAAGTCTTTTAAAGCTATGTTAATAAAATATAGACGTTGACTGCTGTAATTCCTCAATGATTTGAAATCAGTTTTGTACCGTCTTGACCGGGAAGGGTGCTCTTTACAGCACCTTCCCACAACATAACTCCATTTTAGGACATATTTGACTTTTCTACAAGGAAAGAATTGTGTGAATAAGTGTGTTCTTTGTTAGAGTTATGTTTGATTGTTCATAGAACACACATATGCCGCAAAATTGCAGTTGTCATTATCTATTTTCTATTATTCTTTATTTATTCAGGATCTTTGGAATTAGACACACCACAACAAAGTCAAAATCGTCCAGACAGTGAGTTCTCTTTTTTTTTTCCCCTTTCTTATTAGTTTAAAATAAGTTTTTGGATGTGTGTAAACTACTTGAAAAAAAGATATGTTTCTCATCTACATGTAACTTTGATAATTACATGGAAGATACATTTAGAAATTATGTGACTGAATTAAATCCTGTTTTGTCTTTTGTTTTTTTGTTTTTTTACTCACGTTCACCCCTAACAAGTCATATCGCCACTTGGACATAAGGGTCTACTATTTGGGACCATGCTGAGGAAAGATAAAAAAAGATGTTGGTTTACATGACATTTAAATTTCTGCATATCAGTAGAGTAAGGGAAGCCGGTAGCAGGAAGGGAATTCCAAAGTCTAGCTGTTCAAAGAAAGAAACTATTAGAGTTGAGAGTTTTCTGGCATTTAGAGACCTCAACAGTGAAGGTGTGTGATTTTGTTGCTAAGCGGGTTTGTCGGGGATATGTACATCGAGGGGGCACAAGTACAATTAGTTTATCAGAACACATTCCATTAAAATATTTGTAAAACAGGCACAGTGATGCAACATTGCGGTGATGGGACATGGGTTTGAGCCTAGTTGACAAAGTGGAACGTATTAGATAGAAGATTCTTTTTGGGACTCTATCCAAAAGGGAGAGACTAGTGGTAGCTTCACCAGCGCATATGTGGCAACAATATTCCATGCATGGGTGAATGGTGGCCTTGTAGAGGTACAGGATACTCTTAGGTGTAAGTAGTCGTCTAGCATGATAGAGGGAACCCACTTTCTTTACAGATTTCAGTCAAATTGAAAGAACACACACTCTGGTCGGATTATTTTGTTCTTTCTATCAACAACAAAGATGTTCGTTCTTCACATAAGCAGTAGCAGTCTTTCTTTTTTCATCAACAAATACATGGGAATGATGTGACGTCCGAAATAAAACGCTGTTAAGCAAAAAAAACGTTTCCTTTTTTGCAGCCACGTTGGATTCCTAACAACGCCCAAATTTGGATAATCATCCTCGCCTTATATTCGAACCACATCATTATCAGATGATTATAGTAAAATAGATTTTTTTTTTAACTATTAATTCTATTCTTTATACTTTCCAACTTCCGAATAACGGTCTTCACTTCTGCCATGAACTGACTAATGTAATCGCCTTATTTATCGTAAGTCCAAGTACTTTTTAATCTTTCTGGATTCATCGTCAGGGATAGATTAGTTTAACTGGTTTTGAACAATTTCTATAATACTCTTTTCTTTTTTTTAATAAAAAAATATATATCAATTGTTCAGAACCACTTACATTAGCGTATTCTTAACGATGCATCCAGAAGGATTAGAAAAGTACTTGGACTCGGCCAGTTCCTGCCAGAAGTGAAGACCGTTATTCAGAAGTTGGTTGGTGGTTTTTGTTTTACGGTATATCAACCTTTTTCAGGTTATTTAATGCCGAATCTAGTTATTTTGAGGAACGATTTTTAATGGAGTATATATTTTTTTTAAGTCAGATTCTATTCAACCCATAGTTGGGACTCGAACATGTACTACCACTCCGGGTCAAAGTGGACCTGGGAGCAATGGTAATTAAAGGGTCGTTCCACACTCCCCAAGGCCCGCAAGGTGGGGCCTTACCATCGGATATAGTTTTAGGTCATATCCAGGACCGTCAGAAGTTGGAAAGGATCAAAAATAGAATTAATAGACAAAAAAAATGTGCTTCAACAACATTTGCCCGGTCCTTTTTCACACAATCCGATACATTCACACACTTAGGAAGTTTTTATTTATTTCTTTATACCCTTATACATACTACACATTATATAATATATATATATATATAAAAAGCGAAAATGTGTGTATGTATGTATGTTCGCTTTTTGTGTATGTTCGCAAAAGGATTTTTTTCAGTGGCTTCTCGAGGCCATCGCTCATTTTTAAAACTTTTTATATCACGTCGAAATTATAATATCTACGAGTTACGAACGGGGGTCACCCATCTATTTAATTCGCTCGACTTGGAAACGTTAAACGTTCGACATTTTGGGATCGCCGCATATTGCTTTCGTTTTTTGGTATAAAAAAAGCGAAACTCGATTCGAATCACTGGCCCACGGCCAGTGATCTCTAGAAAGCGATGTAACGTTTGGTCAATGTCGGCTTATCACCATTATATCAGACAGTTGCTTTCATTTCGAGCCACTCCCCTAATAAATGGAGGAGCCGGTTTTCCCCAAAGTTGGGTAAAAATAAACAAACCTGGTTATTGACCTTATTAAAAACTGTCTCGCAGAAAATGTTCACTGCTGGATAGCTATTGCTTATGTTGTAACGTTTGCACAAAATGTTAACTACGACTTCCACTTGACGTCATTTAGTGCAGGCACCTGTCAATTCTCTTCTTAATTAAATAATTTAAAACTTCTCTCAGTAACTCATTCTTGCTGGCCGAGTGGTTAACATGTCATGTTTTTTTCACATTTTATTTTCCAACTTTGCCTCAGGGCTTCGGGTTCGATTCTACTTAATTACCAAATTTTTTTTTTTCCTTTTACCCCCCCCCCCTCCTCCAGACAGCCGTTGCCATTTATATATTAGATTATGCATTATCAAGGTATTTGGAATAGTGTGTAGTTCTTGTGATTGGACAATTATATAATACACTTGCCTTTAGTGTTTTTAATATCGTTAATATAGATTATTTAATTCAGGGTGCACACCTTTTCAGCATGAGAGTTATTTATGACAAGTCTAAATTATTTATAACCTACTAACAATGCAAAATACATTATTTGTAAATATATTGTAAATTATTTTTTTTGTAAATTTTTAAATATATTGTAAATTATATATGCAAGTGTACGTTGCATTATTGCATCAACCCTGATTGACAGCTCTACATTTTTTGTCATTACCTTACTCTGATGACTTGCATTAGATGGAATCGGTCAGGGATGCATAGTCTGAACAGTAGTTGCTAATAGCCAGTCTCAGGCAGATTATAGATGCTTGTCAGTCATGGTAGAGTGGTATTTGGACTTAACCTTTTTTGTACCAATGTTCCTTAAATGGAACATAGTTTTCAACATACTATAGAAATTGTAATTTTGCTTTAAATTCAATTTTTATAAGTTATTTCTATTAAAGTAGCTTCATTTTACTCCAGATTTATGAAAACTTTTATAAATTATTCTTATAGTTATATTTAAAGCAAAATTACAATTTCTATAGTATGTTGAAAACTATGTTCCATTTAAGGAACATTGGTACAAAAAAGGTTAATAATCGTCACGTGGGAAAAGGCTGACTCGCATAAATAAGTACAACCAAATTACACAGTCAAGAAAGTAGCACATTTACCGATGGTGGAATCCTCTGTGAGTAAGTTCCATAGCTGTCCCTGAGCTCTGCATTAGCTAAATGTCGGTCCATAGTGTCACAGTGTCATCCTTCACTCCAGAAGAGTTCAGGTTTCCATTTTCAATGCAAGTGAAACAACCTCAGCATCTTTTTAGAAAGGCAACACATGAATGTAGTGATTAGCTCGAATCAAACAAAGTCTTTAAAGCGTTTGTCGAACTTTGACGGACAATTGCCAATTTGTTTTATCTAGCCACAAAATCTCTGCGGTCAACCAGTTGATCACGATTGACGTAATGGGCACCCATGATTTAGTTGAAAGAACACGCACTCATGCCAGATTAATTCCATCTCTTCATACGCGACAAAGATATTCGATGTTAGCAGCAGCAGCACTTCTTTTCACCAGTAGCAAAGATGAATAACAACAGTCAAGATCAAAGTGTAGTATCTGTTCTTCAGATGCTGCACTTCAATTTCTAGTTCTCTGTCAGTGGAGGAGAAATCCTTCATCACTGAGACAATTTTTATTTTTGTTCCTTTTCTCCACGTTATAAAATGACCCTGGTGTCTAACTCTGTCCTGTGGGGAGGCATTGTAAATAGGAACAACAGTCGAAAACACAGGTGAATGACGTGGTGTCTAAAACAAAACGGACTCCTAAACCACAAAATGTCTCCTTTTTATTCATTTATTTTGGACTCTCAACAGTTGGTGTTACCAGATCAGGCTGTCTGAAAATACTGGCTTCCTGACCAAAATGCACCAGACATTACAGGTGATTGGGGACTACCTGTGAATTTAGTATTCGTTAACAGTGGTTTTCAGTCGATATAATTTCTAAAAAAAATCAACTTTTGTCATCGTCTCGATATATACACTTGACAGCAAAATAAAATGCACACAGCTTGTTATAAAATATTTTGTTTATTAAAAAAAAATCTTTTGATTTCAGAATGACAGTTATGATATCAGGGATGGAGCACATGGTGGGGAGGGGGTAGTAGTTGAGAAAGATGTGTCGCTTGTTTTGCCCGTCATTGCTGCTTTCTCCCTTCTCGTCTGCTCCTCTATCTTATTGGCACAGACGACGCCAAAACATTCCACCACGCATTGTCTTGAAATGTCCATGAGTCTTACTGACCTAATCTCTGGGAATTTGACTTCTTTAACGACTGAGGACTAAGTGGAATCAACCAGTTCTATGAATACCACTGGTTTCAAAGACTAAATGGAGACATTCATACCATGTTTAACCCCATGCTATGAACACGTTCCTTTCATACCACTTTAGCATGATAAATACATATTATATTTACACTACTTGTGGTTTCTTTCATTTGTGACCCCTAGCAAGGGTCTACAACAAACAACAACAACAAAATTCTGCCTAAATTGCATAATCACCTTCACTTTATACTCAAACGGTTTTAGTTCGCATGCCACTATTTCCTTACAGTGGGCACATGCTAACCATGACCGCTTCTTTTTTTTTTTTTCTTTGTCTCTGCAGACCGTCGTTACTACAATTAGCTTTATCAGTATATCATGCATGTGTTTGAAACAAAGCTGTAGACGTCTCTAACGTTGCCTTCTCTTCTTCTTCTTCCATTAGTAATTTAATTTATAAAACTCGCTATGTACGTCTCCTTTTTTTTTCAAAAGGCATCTCCTCTGAGATGCAAGGTTACAGAACAACACAAGGTGAGTCAAATGATTGCATTTTTTGTGGACTTTTTTTTTTCCTGGGTTTTTAGCCGGTAAAAATAGCTGCTAAAGGGGGTCAAAATTGAGAAAAAATGGAACTTGGCAGGCATATGTCTACTTGAAGTGCTCCTGTACGCATGCACAAATATACATTTATATGTTATAGTCGGTTCATTTTTAACTATTTCTTATTCATCGGATGATAGCTCAAATGGTAACCACTAAGGTTGGAGTGCTAACTGGTTTGGTTTTGATTCTAGCTGATGGGATCCAAGACATTTTTTTTACTTTTGAAATTTTCTATTAAGAAGGTTATTATTTTTAATTAACTTAACGAAAACTATAACAAGTTTTAATAATGCAAAAATATATCGGGTAATTAAGAAAGGTTTGACAAATATTAGCCAGAATACTGAAGATAAACCACTTTGTAAATGTAGAAACACTAATGAATGCACCTTGGATGGTAAATTTATTTCAGACAATCATATATAAATGCAAAGTCATTGAAAATAATAGAACTAAAACATACATAGGGTCGTCAAGATGCCGGTTCAAGGAAAAGATAATGAAATACTAAGGTCTTATGAAATTGGAATGATAAGGAGATCTCCATTCCAATAATTATGAGAGCAACTGGATTCATGACAAAAAAATTCAAAAACTTACTTGCAAATGTACCTGGTGAACCAAGTGCAAGAGAGATTCAAACAATTGCACTTAAAGGAGGGGTTAGAATCTTAAAAAGATCTCTTGGTCAAAATGTACGAAATAGTGGTTGAATGTTTGGCATTTTCAGCTTGAACTAAATAAGAAAATAAAAAAAAAACAGGTTAACACAAACTTGGATTCTAACATTTTGTCATGATTTTTTTTTAATCCATAGTATATCCAAACCTAAAACAATGGCACATATTTCTTTGTATGTCGTAGAAGAATAACCTGATAAAATCTTTTTCTCTAGATCACAACTCTGCACCATTCTTGAAATATAATTGGGAAGAAAAGTCACACACCTCCCTATATTGCAAATTCATGGATGATGGTGTAAAATAGATGTACTTGTGTCCGCAAGATGTTGGGAGAGTTGAAAAATTAATCTCCTTAACAGAGCCATTAACATATGTAAATGACCAAGCTGGTTATGTGATGTGACATCACAGCAGAGACAATATGACATGGGTGGACGGAGAAAGGTGTTCAGAGAAGTGACAGGAGCACATGTTCGAGACATCTGAGTAGCATTAGAGCAGAGGCAAGAAGTCACACGTGGTCAGAGGAGGAGATATGGATGCATAAATATTTTTAAAAATGTGTTGTTGGAAATACCAGAAATAAAGGTTTTTGTTTAAAAAAAAGAAAAAAGTTTTTTTATTCATTCTTTTATTTCTTTGATGGAATCTACAATGTGTGGGGTCCGTTAAAATGTAACAACACCATTTAAAGATGTGTACAACCTTGCAGTATGTCACAGGGATTTCAGTGGTTACATCTGTTTTGTTATTTATTTATTTTCTTTTTAAATTAAAATTTCTATTTATTTATTTTTTAGAACGGCGCATGATCACCCCTGCAAATCCTACCCAATCATATCACAATGACAAACAAATCAGTACCGAACGGGTTTTGTCCACACTTGCAAATGAAGTTGCTAAAGAAAGTATAGGACCAAGGCGCACGAATACGGCATCTAATACCTCAGCTGCAGTAAATTCTTTCAACTCTGGGAGCAGTGGAACCAGTCAGGCGGGTATCACATACAGTTTAGGTAAGAAATACGATTTCTTTATCAAATAACAACCAACATGCAAAAAATAATCCTGTGTTTCTACTTCTTTCTCCTCTACTTATAAATGGTAATCAGCATCAAAACAAACGGCACGAAAACTCGACTCCCCACACTCAGAAATTCATAGTGTTTTATACGCCTAAGGTGCGCACTTATCCAAATGAGTATGGACCTCACTTTTTTTTAATTACATTTTCACCCCAAATAAAACACAGTGCCACTTTGATGTAGGTGGCTACTATCAGGGACATAAGTTGAAGGGCTACTATGTAGGGAGTTGAGCAGCCAGATGTCTGTTCACATTACACTTGAACTTCTGCATGTCAGTACAGTTGGGGAAGCAGGAACCCTGAAGGAAATTCCAAAGTCTCGCAGTTCTGAGGAAGGAACTATTGGAGTAAAAGACTTCCTTACATCTAGGGATCTCTACTGTGTGAGGGTGAGACTTTGTTGCTTATCGGGTTTATTTACGTCAAAGGGGTACAAGGGCTTGTAGTTCGTCGGAGCATTCACCATTGAAATACTTGTAAAACAGAGGAATGCAACATTTCATCGATGAGACAGAGGTTGAAGTTTAGGCCCTATCAAGTTGACGACTCTCTTTTGAACTCTGTCCAGGAGCGAGAGACTAGTAGCAGATGCACCAGCCCAAATATGACAACAATATTAATACAAGGGCAAATGATAGCCTTGGAGAGGTACGGGATACTTTAAGGTGTAACTTTCTAGCACGGTAGAGAGAGCCCACCTTCTTTGCAGCAGTTTTGGCAATGCTCTCAATGTATCTGTTTCAACTCATGTTCTCTATGAACTTTAAGCTGAGGAGTTTGAACAAAGTTTGAGCACACTTTTTTTTTTTTTTTTTTAAGTCAGCCTTCTAGGACTGGAAAGTTAAAAAACCTCTCCCAAAGTACGTACAAAACATGAGATTTTATAGCAGCTTGGCGAGAAGAGCTGGAACAGGAGAGATGATATAACTTACAAGAATGCAGTATTAATATACATTAAGAAATACCGGGATTTGGGCAGTATAATGATTTCGAATAATGTTTTTCATACACCGAGAGGATTTTCCCCGCGGCTGATTTCAAATCCAGGTATTTCTATGTCCCCACATGGGTAGTTAGGATTAATCAAGTTAGTATCAACGATAATTAGTATCAACGATAATTAGTATCTGCTTTAAAATTACACTCTTCAGAATAAGATTAAGTTTAGAAGATGTGGTTATTCACATGTTTTGAGTCAAAACACAGGTGGGGTATGCATGAGTATTGGTGTAGATTTGAGGTTAATAAATTGAGTTTAGTTTGAGTATTAAATGTAGTTTAAGGATTAATAAAATACATTGGAAAAATGATAGTATAAATTTTAGTGTACGATTCAAAATAAACTTCAGGTGTAAGTTCACATGTGAATCCTGAATACTTTGAGTTGCTACTTATTGCTTTGATCACTTTGAGTACAAGTACAAGAAATATGGCTAATAAATATCTTGCAGTTAATCTATAGAATATAGATATAAGTTATAAGACATGTTTTCTCAATCGATAACAATAGATTTTTTTTTTTCAGTTTAGTCGCACATTCACATTGCCTCGTCACACATTGTCTACAAATTCAAACGAAATTTTCATTTTATGTTGCCAAACTTTCACAAAAAACCCACTCGACTAGCTACAACCACTATCAACAATTTTCTCCACTCTATATTTGTGTCTAAATCTAAACACAGATTCCATGAACAAAGTTTCTTTCCTAGAACTGCCCACATGTGGAACACTGTTCCACTGACCTGCTTCCAAGCTGATTACAATATGGTAACCTTCAAGTTTAATATAAACAAGTTCTTGTTGAGCCATCCAAATTTTATTCAATTTACACCATCAACGATTACTACATTACCACCTTACATTCATTAACCCTTATCCTTGAGTGGCCTTCGAGCCTTGATAAGTGGTGACTCCCTCATAAAAACAAAAAATGTTTATAACATTTTTTGTTTCACACTTATTCCAAGTTTTACCTTAATTTAATTTTCATTTAATATTAAAAAATCTTTTTAAAATAGTAGCAATTGGTAAAACTGACTTTTTCTTTGCAATTATTTGCATAAAAGTAACGTGAGAAAACCTAATACAAATCATTACTGCTGCATGTTTATCATTGCTTGTTGGAAGATTGGACATT
This sequence comes from Euprymna scolopes, assembly GCF_053919585.1. NCBI lineage: Eukaryota > Metazoa > Mollusca > Cephalopoda > Sepiida > Sepiolidae > Euprymna > Euprymna scolopes. Next base: position 2,344,328 of record NC_136496.1, on the reverse strand, counting down.
TGGCTCATCAACTTGATCGAATGGCCTCTCTTCACTTGATTCGATCCATTACCATATCTTCTGTTAACCTATGATGTTTTTAGTCCACCTCTTCCTAGGTCGGCCTTGGACAGGCTTCGGGGACACCAAAGTTAATAATTTTTCTAAGCTACATGTTCACTGCCATGCGTTGGATGTGGCCAAACCATCTTTGCCTATTCCAACGTAGGGTCTCATCTATTGAATTGAGGTCAAGCCTTGATCTCCACTCTTTGAGAGGGGTTCTATCAGCAAGCTTTAAAAGGCATATCCATCGTATCCTTGCATGATCGCTGTGAGTCTGCTAATGTCCTCAACTTTAACTGGTCAAATCTCACTGACATACACGAGAATACTTCTGACACGGGTGTTGTAAGCATAACCTCTGTTGTGTAATGAGATGCCTCTACAAGTAAAGATTGGAATGCACCCTCTAAATTTCTTCAATGCAGAACAGATTCTTGTAGTTGTAGCATTACAGCAACCACGTATATCACCGGACACATCATCAAGATAGCAAAAATGTATTAACTATTTCAACGTGCTCTCCCTGCAACTTTACATGCTCGATATCATGAGTTGCAGAAAGGATTGTGGACTTTCAATAGTTTCATGGATGAGTGGTTTAGATGCTGACCTTGTATCTAAATTCACTGATAACAAAATCTATCATGTTTTCTTGAGATTTGTAACAAAAATCAAAATTATCCATAAATTCATGAAAATGTTTTAATTCTTACTATATTTTTTTTTTACAGGTCACATGTGTGCTGGGAGTAATGCGGTGATTGCAGCCGCTGCTTCGCAAGCCATTGCCGCAACGCAACAAGTAAGAAAAAAAAACGTTTTTTTTTTTTTTTTTTCTTTTTTTTTTTTCTTCAGATTTTTAATCAAATGACATCATTTCTATGTTGTGCCTTTTTTTTTTTTCCTGTTTTTTTTTTTGGGGGGGGGGGGTTTGGGTTTTTTTTTAAATTTCAATTCAAAAACTATTTTCTTCTAGAAAATGTTTGGTGCTTATTCAGAATTACACTTATTTAAAAAAAAAAAAAAAAAAAATACAGAAAAATCTTTATGATGTACGTACTTGTTATTGAACGAAGATGTCATATTCCAAAAATCACATAAATTGATCAAGTAAGTTTTTTCTGTATTTTTGTTTTTTAAAATAAGTGTAATTCTGAATAAGCAGCCAATGTTTTTATCAATATCAGTATAAAATCTGATTTGAAAAAGGAATTTCATTTTTGTAATTTGTTTGGATTACGCATTTTAATTCTAATCTTTGAGATTTCATCCCTTGTTATTGCTTCACGATGTGCGTCTTAACGCCAGGCTGGGATCTGATGAGAAACATAAAATCTGGACAATATAGGGAAATGTATGCAGAACAGGAGACTTTGATAGTATGGTCATGTTGAAAAAATGGATGAGAAATCTTGAGTTTGTAGATGTAGAACAGTTGAGGTAGCAGGGTCAGTTCGCAAGGAAAGGTTAAGGAAAACATGGGAGAAAATGATAAAGTGGACTTAAGAAAAAGAGGTATAAATAAAGACCCGGCAGAGATAGGTTAGTTTTAAAATCAATTTCTTTAAGTTGTCAAACACCTGATAGCATATAAAATTGATTTTAAACTGAATATGAGGTCGAAAGCCAGATATTAACCAATTATTCTTTTTATATATATATATATAAAAGCGAAAATGTATGTGTGTTCGCTTTTTCTGTAGCTCTTCAAAAGTCTTTTTTCCGGCGGATACTCGAGGCCGACGCTCATTTTTAAAACTTTTTATATCACGTCTAAATGTTAATATCTATGACTTAACCATCTTTGGTCGCCTCTCTATTTAATTTGCCCGATTTTGAAACGTGAATTATTCGACATTTTCGGATCTGTACACGTGTTGCATTCGTTTTTCGGTATAAAAAAAATTTTCTTTTCGTCTTCCTCCCCATCAACCCCCCCCCCCCAACAAAAACGGGATTGGACCTAGTAGTTCACTCCTGTTCGTCTCTTTGCACTTTTCTCAATAGCCACACTTTGGATTTTTTTTTTTTTTAATTTTGCACAAACATTAGTTATAGTGAAAGTAAATTTTTGTCAGAACAGATTTTCCGGGATAACTGTAGTTGTTCCCCTAAGGGGCATTTTAGGGATAAAATTGCCCCAAAATCATTCGTCCGTTCATTTTTTCACACTTTTCTTATTAACCACGCCTTGAATTTTGTTGAAATTTTGCACAAATATTAGTCATGGTGAAAGTAAAGTTTTCATTTGTGAAAGGAGACCTTGCAGGCTTGACTTGTTTTTGTATAATATCACTTGTGTGTGTGTGTTATATATATATATATATATATATATATATATATATATATAAAGAGCAGATAGTTAATAAAACATGTTAAAAAACACTTTAAAAAAGAGTTAAAAACGTATTTAATCTGAAAAGGAAACACTTAATAAGTGGATAGTCCTTAATCCGCGGAGTTTCGAAGAAATACTTGCCTTCTCATTAGAGGGTAGGAATTAGCAAAATGCGGGATCGGATTTTGCATACAAAAGTATTTGATGAAACTGCAAGTAAGTCAAAGATCTTACTTGATAACAAAAAGTGAAGCAGAGGGAATATGGTGAAGAAAAAGGTGATTTCACATGAATGGATAATCTGGTGAAAGGTAAATAATCCAATGACGGTAAAGTCCAAAAATATAAATCCAAGAAAGTTAATTGAATTTCCATTTTCGTGTGTGTGTGTGTGTACATGATGGAAATTATGTGCCAATGTAATCAAAAATGAGAAACCAAAATTATTTCATCAACATTTCGTCTTTATTTCAAGACTTTCTCAAGATGATTGATTTGAAGTAATAATATACAAGTATAATATTCAAAAATATGTGGTGCATTGAACGAGTGTGTTTTTATTTTCCATTTCATAAACGCATCACACATTTTAAATTTTCACATCATAATCGCACCACATTTTTTGTTAATTCTAACAACTTGCCGATTAATAGTAACAAACTGAGGATTAAGATATTTTTATTTATCGAAAGTTTCATTTTATTAAAAATAAAAAAAACAAATAATAAATGGTTTTATTCATTTTAACATTTTAAAATAATTTTTTTAGTTTCAATTTCTATTATAGATATTCTAACAACTGTTTTGTTTAAAAGTAAATGAAAACCTTTTTATATCATAGATGCACTACATATTTTTGAATATTTTACTTGTATATTGTTTCTTCAAATCAATCATCTTGAGAAAGTCTTCAAATAAAGATGAAATGTTAAAGAATATATAAAAACATGTTGGTTTTCATTTTCCATTATTTTTATATATATATATATATATATATATATATATATATATATATATATATATATATATATATATATAGTCCTATGTAGCTAGCAAATCCAGTTTAAGATTCAAAACTACAACTATAGTCATCGTAGTCAAGCGTTTTATCGCTGTCAACAAACTGACCACTGATCATAGGCGAAATTCTTAATTCTTTCTGGATTTTTTTAATTTATATTCTACATTATTGACAACTTAAGAAAATTTGATACATTTTATAAAATAATATTGCTTTAAGCTAAGCATAAATTATTATTTCGCCTACCAACGTTCTCCATTCATAATTAGGGAGATTATATTAGATACGGTCATCTACATACAACTCTTTCATCGTTTATGATTTATCAGTGTGGTTAACTCGGCCAACATCTCCAAACTGAAATTCAAAACCTCTTGCTTTGATGGAGGGGAGACTAAAACTTGCTGCTATGGTTTCAAACGATCTGAAATAACAGCAAGGGAAGACTTGATTCCAAATATTTCTCATATGTTATATCTCCCCTCTTTTGGAAATATGGTACGATGATGAATATCTCCAATATCAAATAATCCTTATACACCGTGAAATTTACTTTATGTATGAAAACTAAAGAAAGGAGATATAACATATGAGAAATATTTGGAATCAATTCCCACATTGCTTTTATTTCAGATCATTTGAAACCATAGCAGTAAGTTTTAGTTTCCCGTCCATCAAGGCCAGAGGTTTTGGGGAAATATCAGATATTTTGTAATTCATATGCAAAACTAGGAAAACAAATGACTATGATTGAAACATTTTATGACTGCAAAAAAAGTGCCAAAAATAGGCTCTGGATAACGGATGATCCCCTTAATGTGCGACCTTAAGGGCAAATGTCACATAGCCCACTATACAATTCAGATCATTACCTTTCCAATGAGCCTTCATTTGCTTAATTCTGATCAATAGTTTCTGAGATTTGGAACTTATAAAATTGCCAAAGAAGGTGGTGTGTATGTATGTATGTATCTTTTTTATTTATAGTTATGTCTCGGAAGTAGAGTGAAAAGCACATCTTATTTTTCTTTTATTAATATTATTTTTTTCCTTGTACACACTTTTTTGTGAATTATTCCATGGATTTCTGCGTTTAGATTATTATGGACCATCTTCTTCCAATTACGGGATGTCTTTGGATTTTACTTGTACAAATGGAAATTCTTTTAACTTTCTTGAAGTTTTACATTTGGATTTTACCGTCACTGGATTTTTTATCTTCCACCAGACTATCCATTCATGTGTAATCACCTTTTTCTTCACCATATTCCCTCTGCTTAACTTATTTTGTTTTCAAGTAAGATCTTTGACTTACTTGTTGTTTCATCAAATACTTCTGCATGCAAAATCCGATCCCGCATTTTGCTAATTCCTACCCTCTGATGAGAAGGCAAGTATTTCTTCGAAACTCCGCGGATTAAGGACTATCCACTTATTAAGTGTTTCCTTTTCAGATTAAATACGTTTTTAACTCATTTCAAAGTGTTTTTTAACATATTTTATTAGCTGTTTGCTCATATATATATATATATATATATAAATATAAACTGGTAGCCAAATTGAATATTGAAATGCTCATATCTTTGATTCTATGGGATGAAACTACATGAAAATTTGTAGGCTTTTTGAAGACTATAATATTATGTATGTATATATAGTGCCCTGGCAAGCCAGCTTCAATTTCACTGCTTTGGGATGAATTTTGCTTATTTTTTGTTTTTTTGCTTGGTTGTCTCCCCTGTTGCCTTGCCAGGCCACTAATATAATGTGGAAATATGTTTCTTTAATTATGTTTCACCTTTTATTTATACCAATCCTTTAATTGTGAAGCCTGATATAATTACAGAGCATATAACAAATAAATGACAAAAGTCGATATTATAAATTTCAAGATTTTGACCATCTTGCTGTTTATTTCTTTTAAATAAATTGGCGTGCACAATTCTTGACAGCATCTGTTTCAATGATGATGGCATAATAAAATGAAAAAAAAAAAAGAAGTAATTGCAACTTCTCTCCCAATTTTTTGGATTTTATAATCATGCCCATATGTATTTTCTTTTAAAATTGATTGTTGCTTTTTTCTTCTGAGGAGTTTAGGGTAAAATCAATTCATTGATTGATATAATAATTAAATGAATGATTTTGTGCTATGAAACAGGTGCTGTCAAGAAATGTGCATGTCGACATACTTAAAGGAATAAATTGTAAGATGGCCAACATCTTGAAATTTGGAAGATAGGCTTTGTCATTTATTTGTATATATGCATAATTATTTTTGTTTCTGAACTTTTGAGATAAGGATTGATAAGTTAAATAATTTGGATTATTCGGACTACTGTTCTCATCTTCAGTGTTACTCTCACAACATTTTGGTTGATGTAACCTCCGATCTTCTTCAGGTGTATCTTGTAGAATTTAAGAATCTTTCTGTTGAACTCTGAAATCTGGACAGAATTTCGAATGAAACCCTTTATTTAATTTACAGGGGTAGCATGCTCTCGTTCCATCAGTCGTGGCTTGGTAGAAATCTTAAGGAATTCACAATTGTATTCTTCGTACCGCAGTGAGGATTGAACCTTCAACCTCCAGAAAAGTGTCATTTACAAGTGAATATACCTAGTACTTTATCTGTTACACCATAGGTTCTTTCGAATTCCCGAGTTCGACAAGATACACCTCAAGAAGGTCTGAGGTTACATTGGTTAAAACATTGTTTGAATAACACTTAAGATAAGAACAGTAGTCTGAATAATCTAAACAATACGTATATTATTTCATTTACGCTATCAATCATTGACTAATCTAAAATCCAACCATTCATCATCCAGATAATTACAATATTGTTCTGATAGTGAAAACTTCATGAAGAATTTGAAAAAAGTTATATATAAATTATATATTTGATTAAAATTTGAAAAGAGTTATATATAAATTATATATTTGATAAAAATTTGAAAATAGTTATATATAAATTATATATTTGATTAAAATTTGAAAAGAGTTATATATAAATTATATATTTGATTAAAATTTGAAAATAGTTATATATAAATTATATATTTGATTAAAATTTGAAAAGAGTTATATATAAATTATATATTTGATTAAAATTTGAAAAGAGTTATATATAAATTATATATTTGATAAAAATTTGAAAAGAGTTATATATAAATTATATATTTGATTAAAATTTGAAAAGAGTTATATATAAATTATATATTTGATTAAAATTTGAAAAAGAAAGAAAAAAAGTAAGAATGTTTTTATCTTTCAGTTATAACTTTTGTTCTGAACACAATCATGTCGTTGGTCGTAAATGATATAAAACCAATTAAAATGTTTTCATTTTACAATTTAGGCTGGATTTTCTGAAATAAAGGTATTTTTTTTTTAATTATTTTCCAAGCATTTTTTAATCATTAAAATATTTCTCCAGCGCTTCATAAGGTAGGGATGCTTAAATTTCATAACTGTCACAAGTTAAAATGTAAACAAATAATGCCTTGCTGCTTAAGAAAAATTGTCAGAAATCAGGAAATTGTCGGATTTTAAGGAGAATTCCACAAACAAATGATTATAAAGTGATTAGATTAGTCAATATAAATCTTTCTGAAATTTTTAAATGTCTTCCCCCTCTTTTATGTTTTTTTTTTTGTTTTTTTTTGATTAGTGCAAATATTGATATTTTTTTAGCAGGATTTTCACCTATTTTTAATCTAGAAAAAAAAAAAACAGGGTGCTTATCCAGAATCCCCCCATAATTAAAAAACAAAAATAAGGAAAAATCTGTATCATGTACATACCTGTGATGGAAAGAAAATATCCTACACCAAAAATCATGTAAATTGTTCAAATAATTCTATTTTTAAATAAGAAAATCAAATTTTATGGCAAAACTACAAGAGACGATTTTGTGATGCCAGCCTGAAGGGAAAAAGAGATAACTCCAAACAATTTAAATTTTCACAAATTTAAATCACAATTTTTAATAGGTGAGCAGTGGGGGAGCATTAGAAAAACTCAAATTCACTTAAAAATTATTCTCTTTATACAAAATAAAACTACTTTATCAATTTGCATGATTTTTGGTGTACAAAGTTTTCTTTCTGTTATGTGTGCATGCATCGTACTTGAATTTTGTTTTTATTATAGGGATAGGGGATCCTGGACAAGGACCAAAACAGATTTGTGCTGAAATCGCGAGAGCCTCCCAATAATTCTCCGCATTTTGTCTTAAATCTTTTTTTTTTTTTTAATAAGAAAAAAAAAAATTTCTGCCAAATTGCTAGGGCCTTACCTTCTTATTTTTGCGTTGCTATTTGGCTGGATTTTCCTTGCTTTATCTTTGCATTTTATTTTCCCTCTCCATCTTTTCTCTGAAATGATTAACTTCAAACGGTTCATGATGATGAGGGTGGGTGGGGGGGGGGTAGATGACTTTATGATTTTATGTTTCTTTCTTATGACCCTAATACACACACGCATGCACTCACACATGCACCACTTAGTAAATCCACCGTGATGCATTTTTTTTTTTATAAACAAGTTAACAATTTTAATCTTATTAATAGTTGAAAAAAAACCCAAAAAACTAATGCCTCTGTGACCCTTTAAAATTTGAAAAGAATTTTGAAGCATTTAAGCTGTTGGATAGAAATTCATTTAAAGTTTGATAATTTTCAGCAAATTCTCATTTAATTAAAACTTGAGGGAACTTTTGTTTTTACTAACCAACAAAGTCTTCAATCTAATACGTTCCACTTTGTCAACTAAGCTCCAACCCCTGTCCCATCGCTGCAATGTTGCATCCCTGTGCCTGTTTTACAAGTATTTTAATGGAATGTGCTCTGATGAACTCATTGCACTTGTGCCCCCTCGACGTACATATCACTGACAAATCCACTTAGCAACAAAATCTCACCCCTTCACTGTTGAGGTCTCTAAATGCCAGAAAGCTTTCTATTCTAATAGTTTCTTACCTCAAACAGCTAGACTTTGGAATTCCCTTCCTGCTACCTGCTTCCCTGATTGATTGTCTCCCTGACTACTGATATGCAGAAGTTTAAAATGAATGTAAACCAACATTTGCTAGTTGTTAGGGGTGAACGTGAGTTAAAAGAAAGTGTTTCCATTGTTGAGCACGGGAAGATTCTGTCAGATATGTGTAGATAGTGCGATTGTGAAAAGTGTCACGTTCGGCTTTCTTTTGGAACTACGATAGCGTATGCATGACAATGATAATAACAAGTCTATGACGGAGCATTTATTTCTGGGTGTTTTCAACAAATGAGGAATTTCCTTTTTTTTCTTTATTCTTCTGTTCTGTTTTCTTTTTCTTTCTCCTATGCACGAATTCTGCTAACCAATCACAATGACAACCGCTGGTCAACTGACTTTGCTTGGTGAAACAAAACATGATCAAGTGAGGGACCCCTTGCAAGCAGCAATGGATTTTTTGCCTCCTCCCATCGCAAAACCACTTTACAATGTTCAACCAAAAAATGGATCTGGTGAAATTTTTCTTCTCACACACTGTGGTCTAAAAATAGACTTCATCAAATGATTCCCTTTGGTGTTCGCTCGGGTGAGAGGGGAGGGGTGCCTCTCACACATTGTCATTCCAAAAATAAAAATGATAAAACGTCTTCCTATGCCTGTTTGGGGGAAGGGCCTTAAACGACTTTTAATATTCTAGTTTGTTCTACTCCTATTTGACAAAGAGAAACCTGGTCAATGAGAGTTGAGGACATGCGTTGCATGGAGAGAAAGGATACAATAGATGTGTAATGTGTTAAAGATAGGCTTAGATCTGATCACCTCAGAGGAAGATTATATCTGGATAATATAAGGAGACGTGTGCAGGAGACTGTTGGTTTGGTCACATTAAAAGAATTGATGAGAATTCTTGGATTAGTAGATGTAGAACAGTTGAGGTAGCAGTTTTGGTTTACAGGGGAATCTCAAGGAAAACATGAGAGAAAGTCATAAAGTTTGATTTGAGAGAAAAGGGGTAAATAAAGGCTTAGCCAGAGATAGGTTAGTTTGAAATTTTTTAAAAGCTGTTCAAAACATAACCTGTCAAACAGAATATGTAGATGATGATGATGATTCCACAAAAAGAGAATGTCATTTGAATTTAGAAATTTCGATCAATTTTTACATCATCATATCTGTTTTATATGCAGAACGTCTTCTGAATAAAACTATCTCTGGTCAGGTCTTTTTTCTTTGTACATCATTCTAAGTTTTGTTATCAAATCATGCTTATTACTTCTATAACAAAAATAACTTCTTGCCTTTGGTAACGTTTATTTGTTGTATATTTTTTTTCACCCCTCGCATTTTTTTGTTGGTTATTCTAATAAATGCTTAATTAATCAAATGTCCTTCTGCGAATCAAGTTGCTTATATACTTAAGCAGTACATGAGAAAGATGTGTTTGACATACAATAAGATTCCATGAGTGAAAAATTTCCTTTCACTATGGTTTATGCAAAATTTTTAAAAAATTTAACGCGTGGTTCTTGATAAAAGTGCAAAGGACTATTTGGGGGCAATTTTATCCCTATAATGCCCCGTAGAGGGGCAACCAGAGTTATTCCGGAAAATCTGTTCTGGCAAAAATTTACTGTCATCATGACTAATGTTCGCAAAATTTCAAAAAAAGTCTAAGGTGTGTTTTTTTTCCTCATTTTTCCATTATATGAAACTAGCGGGGCTACCTGCCGTTGCCCGGAACAAAAGTGTAACATATTTCTATTAAAACTTCTATCTCTTTATCTGTTTCTCTTTTTCCTCTTTCTCTTTGTTTTCCCCTCCCCTTTGCCCCCTTTTTTCTTCTCTGTTCAGCTCCCTTTGTCAGAACATACATGCAGAAAACACATTTTTATAGATTCCCCAAGGAATGAGTCTGCATAAGGGAATTAACTCCTTAACAAAAAGTCAGTTACCTCCCTTTACTTAGTACATAATCTGGCTGGAAAATACCCCTCTGCATCGGTTTAGAGTTAAAGAACAAATATTTTTTTTCTTAATCTTGGATATTATTTATCTAGAATAACACCGACCAAAAAAATATCAACCTTGTGGGTCTTTGTTTTGCTGTTATTTACTTTTAGCCAGGCATACAAACTTGCACACATACAACTGCCTTTTATATAAGTTTGAAATATTCTATGAAATAAGAACTGTGTTAGATGCCATATTTTTATAGACAAAGCTAGGGTCATCCTGTATAAGATTCTGCCGCCTATGTAATTTTGTGGCAGCCACATTACATCTGTAGAATTTCTCAAATGGTTTTGTATGACATTGCTTCTAATGGTTATGTGTTGCAGAGCCATTATTTTTATTGAGAATGCCACGTTGTATAAAACTGAAAATCAGCTGTCATTTTCTTCACGTGATAAATAACAGATTTTTTTTTACTGCCCTCTCCCTCATTTCTCCCCCTCATGTAATCAGAGAAAAAATGAGTTTTTAGAAAAGAACATGTTCTTGTCAAGGATTCTTCTTTTACTAAAAACCAAAATAAAGAAAAATCTGTATTATGTATGTATCGATGACGAAATTAAAATAAATCACATTCCAAAAATCACATTAGTTGATCAAGTAGTTTTATTTTATGAAGAAAATCATTTTTAATTAATGCGAATTCATAGGTATTACAAAATCTTACAAGTTTGACTTATTATTTTCTTATCTCCATTATTTTCTAGATTTTGTTTTTAAATAAAACTGAAAATCAGTTGTCATTTTCTTTTTCTTAACATTCCCAAACGTATCTTCTTCTGTAAGTTTGTCCACAAAAGAAGAGCAGCAATCTTTTTTTTTTTTTCGTTTTTCGATCACTGACATTATTTAGTGAAATTGCTTTTTGTTTTCATTCCTTTAAACCAGGGTGCTTAAAGTGGGCTCCATGAATGAGGCTGAGAGGCTCCAGAAGCCCTTTCTTAAAGAGGATCAAATGCCTTATATGGAAAAATTAAATGGCTGCAGACATTTAATTAATTATCTTTTTTTTACTGAAAAGAGATATGATACAAAACTACAGATGTAAAGAGTTTCAGGATGATTTATGAAAAAGAAAATGAAAAATAAATTAAAAAATACAACTTTTTATTAATCAAAAATTGTTGTATTTTGAAAAAGAAAATAAAAAATAAATTGCCTAAAAAATGCAACAATTTTTGTTTAATCAAAAACAAAAAATGGTTGTAAACATTATCATTAGTTAGTGTTAAAATTTGAAATTGAAGTTTTTCATATTTATTTTAGAAATTATCTTGTTAGTGCTCTGAAAAACTTTTGCCCATGGCGTCCTGAAGTTTAAGAAACCCTGCTTTAAATAACAAATGTTTATTTTTCAATTCATAAATCAAAACCTGACAAAATAACTGATGGGGGTGGGGGGGGGTCTTTGGCTTATTGTTCTTATCTTGAGTGCTATTTACACAACATTTCGGCCTATGTAACCTCCAACCTTCTTCAGGTTTGTCTTGTTAAACTTGAGAATCTTTATGAAATTTCAAACAGAACTCTTTATTTAATCCGTAAGGATAGCTTGTTCTCATTCTCTCAGCCATGATTGGATAGAACTCCCAAGTAATTTATAATTGTATTCTATAAGAAATTCTGTGCAGATTTCCAAGTTTGACAAGATACACCTGAAGAAGGTCGGAGGTTACATCAACTGAAACGTTGTGAAAATAAAACTTAGGGTGAGAACAGTAGTCCAAAGAATCCAAATAATGCAAAAAAAATCAATCCTCATCTCAAAATTTCAGAAACATAACTCAAAACCTGTCAAAATAACTTCACCTGAATTCCAAAAGCACATTCAGAACTACATTCCAATTTTAACTTGTATTCTATCAGCCCATTTTATAATACCAACTCTCCTCCTCATCATCATCATACTAGCAATTAGCATTATCATTATTATCATTCTCTACTGTGCTAGAAGACTAGTCGCACCTGAGAGTATCCTGTACAAGGCCACCATTCGCCCATGCATGGAGTATTGTTGCCACATTTGGGTTGGTGCATCAATCACTAGTCTCTCCCTTTTAGACAAGATTCAAAAAAGAGTTTCAAATCTAATAGATCTCGCACTATCAGCCAAACTCCAGCCCCTGTCCCATCACTGCAGTGTTGCATCCGTTTGCTTGTTTTACAAGTACTTTAATTGAATGTACATACCTCCAACTAACCTGCCAAATAGTAATATCCTCCTCCCTTACAGTTGAGGTCAGATAGCCTTCTACTCTAATAGTTTCTGCTCTTGAAACTTCTAGATTTTGGAATTCCCTCCTCGTTTCTTGCTTCACTGATTGTATTAACATGCAGAAGTTCAAGTGTAATTTTTTTTTTTTACAAAGAGGTTACCACATATCAAGGCCTGTAGGCCACTTGAGGATAAGGGTTAATGTGTGTGTTGTAGTCATTGTAACAGTTGTATAATAAGCGTTTGTAATTTGGTATAGATTATTTATGAGGACGGTTGAATAAAAACTTGTTTACATTGGACTTGAACACAATGATTTTGTAGTCAAGTTAGCTAGAAAGCAGACCAGCAGAACATAATGCGAACAGACATTTCGCTGCTCATCACTTCACATAGACATGATCCGAAATAGTATCCTCACATCCAAGTGGTAATGTGCCCTCTTTAGGTAACAAGTGAAAAAAAAAAAGTTAAAAAAATAAAATTTTAATAAAAAGAGGATCATTTTTTTTATGCAGTTGGGTGAAAAATGCAAGCTCTTATTACAGAAAAATTGTGTGCACGACCACCGCTCCCTCCATCTAATCCGAACCATGCTTAGAAAAAAAAGGAAATAATTTTCATAAAATTTGTTTACGTTACCTTCTTTTGTATTACTTGTATTCATCAGCATAATCGCGTTGACACACCGGTTCTTGTCAGATCACCGAAGTTAAGAAGCGTTGAACCTGGTTGGTATCAGATGGGAGACCATTTGGGAATTCTAGGTGCTGTATGTGCTCTCCGCTTATCTCGGCATTTATTTCCAGTCGTCCTGTACTTTATTTGCCACTGGTATTTAACAATGTCGTCTCAGGAGAGGCATGGTTGGAGATTGCGCACCTCCTACCACAAAAATGTCAAACGCAGGCAACCCTTCGTGGGTATCCTTAGTCTGTCCAAGACTGAAGGAGCCTATATTCATCGGACTATTGTTTTCATTTTGAGTGTTATTTGTGTAGCGTTTCTGCCAAAAAACAGAAAAAACGCCAAGAATACAAACATATCTACAGCACCAGTAACTTCTTTCTTTTCCAAAGCAACAACCAACATGCTGGAAGACGGTCAAAGGCTACACCAACCGAAACATTGCACAAATAACACTCAAGATGAGAACAAGGGTTTGATGAATACAAATAGTCAGCCGTCATCTAAAAAATTCAGAAGTGTAATATGATTTTTTTTTTTTTTTTAATCTACAAAATAATCCATTTTTTTTTAGTCTTTCTTACAAATTTTTTCAGATTTACATTTTCGTGTATGGATATAAGACGTTTTAAAAAATGATGAAAATTTTTATTTGAAAATAACACTAAAGATGAGAATAGTTGTCCGAAGAATCTAAATACAAATTTATCAAAATTGTTTTCGTGTACGCATTCCTTTTTAAAACAAATGTTTATTTTTCAATTCTACTCATAACTTATAACCTGTCAAAATAGCTTCACCCAAATTCCAAAAGTCCATTCAGAATTACTAGGGGCGTTCCGAAAGTAAAATCTCCTACATTTTTTTTCGGTCCGATGCAGTGATGCATCATTGAATTTCATTCATGCCTAAAATATTGAACCAATCAACATTCACTGGCACCTGTTGAACGTTTATGAAATTGATGCAGTTAATGTCAGCACAGTTAGTAGATGGGTTAATTGATTTCAGAGTGACAACAGATGTGAATGGTGAAGATTTTTACGATCAAGGAATCCAAAGAGGCTGGCAAAAGTGCATTAAGAATGGTGGTGACTATGTAGAAACATAAATTCCAGAGCACAAAAGATCACTGATTTTAATGGTAGCGCTGCCATCTCTCTAACTCTTCAACATTTTAGTTTTTGAGTTAAAAAAAAAAAAAAATAGGAGGCCTTACTTTTGGAACAACCTGTGTGCATTCCAAAATTAACCTATATTCTCTCGTCTCGTTTTTGTAACCCTGACTCTCATCATCATCATCAGAGCTATTACGATTATAATTATCATTCTCTGTAGCTATAAAGAGTTGATATGATTCAGAAAAACTGGGGTCATTGCCAAAGCTGCTGCAAATATTAGCTCTTTTTACCATGCTAGAAAATTACCAGCTCCTAGAAAAACCATTTTGTGCGTGTGCAAACCATCAATCAGCAAAATCCCACCCCTTGAAAATAATCTATTTATGATCCAGTATTTTATTTTAACCTTTTTGGCTTTCTGATATTTTCTTCAAATTTATACTTGCATGTACAGATATAAGACATTTTAAAAGTGATGAAAATTTCTGTGTTTATTTTGGGTCATTTATAAAGATTGCAGCTATAGAAAAACACGAAAAAGTTTATTTAGGCATTAAAAATAGTTTTATATTGTTTTCGCTAAATATTACTAAATAAGGAATTGTTTCCATTAAAAATCTAGTTAGTATTATGCATCTAAAATTGAGAAAAGCATGCTTGAAAAGTGTCAAAGTGAAAGATGTAAAACAAAATGGCCACTAAATTTGAACTGATGTCGTGTTTATCTAACAAACTCTAAGTTTAACTCTAAATGATTCTTCATTCAATAATATTTAATAATAATAATATAAATTAATAATATTCAACGAAAACAACAACATGAAACTACACTGTATGCCTAAACAGATTTTTTTTCTTGTCTTCTTCCATGGCCGCAATCGTTATAAATTACATTATTTTCTTACCAAAAAAAGATCTTTATCATGGTCATCTTAAATCTAATGCAGCCAGGTAAGTGAAAGCTTCAAAAAAGAGGATGTGAATTTTTTAAAAATCGATTAAAAAAAAAAAAAAAAAAAAACTAAACATCAGTCTCATGTCTAGATTGTATTTTCCATAATAGTTTTACATTTTTAAATTTTTGAGACGAGGATTATTCATATTATTTGGATTCTTCCAACATTTGTTCTCATCTTGAGTGTTATTTTCGCAACGTTTCAGGCAATGTAACCTCTGACCTCTTTTAGGTGTATTTTGTCAAACTCGGGAATTTTTTCTGTCAAACTTGAAAATCTGCTGTGAATTTCGAACGGTCTTTTATTTAATCAAGAGGGGTAGCATGTTCTCATTCCATCAGCCATGACTGGGTAGAACTAAATAATTCACCATTGTATTTTGAGTGTCACCCACACTGAGAATTGAACTTTCAACCTCCAAAAGAGTGTAATTTACAACTGAATTTTACTGAGTATTTTATGCACTACATCATGGGTTTTTGCGAAATTCTGTGCAGAAAGATTTCTGAATTCGACAAGATATACCTGAAGAGGGTCGGCAGTTACATTGACCGAAATGTTATGAAAATAAAATTCGAGATGAGAACAGGAGGCCAAATAATCCAAACAATATTTATTTATTAAACAATTTTTATGCATTCCTCTTCAAATTTTTATTTGCTTGAAAAACATTTACAGATATTTATACAACCTGTGTTTTTTTTTTGTTTGTTTTTCTGTTGTTAATTTACTATTAAGCAACCCTTTGTTGTTTAAGATGGCCATGAAGAAAACAGAAAAAAATATATAAAAAGAGTGCGTTCTTCATTTTTTTTTTTTGTATTTTTTTTTTTTTTTTTTTTGTCATCTGATGGATTTAGAGTAATACTTAAATGTTTTATCAGAAATTATTTACAGTTAAATGGATTTTAAGAGGATTTAATTGTACCCAAACAACTTATTTTTATTTAAAACTATGAGTATTTGTTTCAGCTGCATCTAACGTCGGGTTATATAATCAGCTGGAAGATATCGAAGTGATTATCCAATCAGCTGTCAGACGACAAGATTCAATGAAAGCGTGAAATTCATAAAATCAAAATTGTTTTACAGGAATTGACATTCAACATGCTATCTTAATGTGAAGTTCCTCCCTTTTCCCTGTGTTAAGAATGGCTTTCTAAATAGAGAAGGTGCTCTATTTTAAATTTATGTTCTGGCATGAGTACCAAGCTATGTTTCAGTAAAAAAAATGCAAGTTATAGCAAGTTTATTTGTTTAAGCAAAATGTAGACAAAATAATACAAGAAAAGAAGCATAGTCAACACAAATAAAAAAAATTGTTCAGTTTTACCTTTTTTTTTTTTTTTTCTATTAAAAAATATTTTGTATTTTAGAACAAAAAAAGTAACATTTCTTAATAAATGATAGGGTTAGCAAATTGCAGTAACGTATAATAAAAAAGCAAAGAAAATTTATTAACATCTTTTTGTAGTGAAAAATTCAGAATTATCTCCCTTGGTTTATTCAGTTGGCATGTGTTTTATTTTATAAGTATAATTATTCTATAACTTAGATTTTAATTATTTTGACTAGTATCCTCATCTCGATTGTCACTTTTTCACAAAGTTCTGGACAATGTAATCTCTGACCTTTTTTATGAACTTGGAAATCTGTCTGTGAAAACCTACATGCAACTGCGAACCAAACCTCTTTCACCAAAGCATTGTGAAAAAATAACCATCAAGAGGATAATAGTAATTTGAATAATTGAAATAATATAAACTATCAATCCTTATCTCAAAAACTTTTGAAACCTAAAAAAGATAAATTGTTTGGGAGCAAAGAAACCTTGCTGAAATGCGTTTCATTTTAAATAATTTTCAACCAATCAAGATATTACGAGCGTTTCGTTGGATTTTCTTCCAGGCTTTCTTTAACAATAAACGGTCAGTTTGTGTATTTTTTTTTTTTGTTTTCTTTTTCCCCCCAACATTGTGTCTCCTCCCTCTCACCCACTCTCTATTGTTATTATTTGTTTTATTGATTTTTAGACGGTTACCTCAGGGCGAAGTTTTGTCCAGAAGAATCCTGTGAGTTGAGCTGAGAGAATTTCTTTTTTTTTTTGTTTGTTTTTGTTTTTGTTTATTTTATTTTTATTTTATTTATTTATTTTTTGCACCATTTCATTTTGTTTATATCACACTTTTATTTATATATATATATATATATATATATATATATATATATAAGGTTATCCCATATATTCTGTCTGGATTTTAATTATCTGAAATTTAATAGTAAGAATATCTCATAGAATTAAATATTATTTCTATATCATTTAGACCAATTTAATTTTATAAAGTGTTATTTTTTTACAAGGAAAATTAAAACGTTATTTGTCTTTGTGTTATTCAGATTACTGTTCTCGTCTTAAAATGTTGTCCTCACGTTTCGGGCGCTGTAACCTCTGACCTTCATCAGGTGTATCTTGATGAATTCTGCAATCTTGATTGATTATGATTTCTAATTTAGACAAGATATACTTGAAGAATTTCGACTATTGTCGATTAAATAAAAGGCTTTGTTCGAAATGCCATACAGATTCCAGAGTTTAACAGAAAAATTCTCCAAGTTCAACAAGATACACCTGAAGAAAGTCGGAACTTACATCAACCAAAATGTTGTGAGAATAACTCTCAAGATGAGCACAGTAGTTTGAATAATTCGTTTACTACAAGAATTTAACGTTGGACATATATCTATATATATATTTTGTTCTTGTGATTAAGAGAGGTGGTGTTTGATCAACACTGCTGGGGAGCCATGATTTAATATACTGTTTGGTTTTAAATCCCCGAAACAGTGTTTCATGGTAAACAACTGATGATCCCTTAAATTAACATTAGTACCACAGTGAATTCAAGAGAGCAAGTTGATGCATTGCTTGCAGGTGATTAAATGACTTACTGACTAAATAGTTTTCTAATGAATGATAAAAAAATATAAAAATTAAGTAAATTTTTTTTATATAATTTTAAAGGCTAAAAAGCTTCCAAGACTATATATATATATATATATATATATATAGACACACATACACTAGCAGGGAAACTCAACATCGCCTGGGAATAAATGAGGATTAATGAACATTTCTTCCTCCCATATTTTATTGTCATCAAAATCGATAAAATCGCCCGTTTTTCAATCCTCCCTGCAGTTATTTAGTCCACAATACATTGTAATTTACATTGCACTGTAGAGAACTTACTGTTGATTTTATAAAATTATTTTTATATGATGGCTTGAATTAAAGTTTAAAATATAAATATCAAGTATCATGGTTCAATTGTACTCTAAACAGAAACTTTCATTTTGAACGCGTCCTTGTCACATCAAAGAACTTACTGTTGATTTTATATGCCAGGCCTTTCCGCTTGTGCAATAATAAAACTTCTCAAATACACTTGTGATGTTAGGCTGTATAAGGCATTAACTTTAGTCAAAATCGCCTGTTCCTCCTTTTATCAGATTTCTTTGATTATCAATACTCTGATACAAAACCTATTTAAAAACACTGCTCGGCACAAAAAGTACATTTGGGTGAAATCTTTAAAAAAATTGTCCCAGCCATTTAGGAATCCATAAGGAACGAAATCACAGACACACAGTCTTTTTTATATGATGGTAGATAGATATATGTCAGTCCATTGTGATTGATTGTATCCAGAGAGACACGCATGATGTATTACAATGATAAACAGGAAAGGCGCAATATCATCCAGAATGTTGAAAGGTTCTGTTCCACCATCTCGGGCCAAAACATTGGCCTGTGTGTTTCTATACTTTCGTTGCTTCAATGATTTCTATTTGTATACCATAGAGTTCAAGAATTTCAAACATAGTCTCACGGTTGACGGAGTTGAAAGCTTTGCTGAAGTCCACAAAGATAATAACTGCAGTTTTATTGCAGAATTTGATTTCCTCAATTATTCTTCGCAATGTGAGGATTTGTCCAAGAGTTGAGTGACCTGGGCAGAAACCATTTTGGTTTTTGCGTAGAATGGGCTCTAGTTCAGGGCGAATTCGACTTAGAAGAAGCTTGTTATAGATTTTTGCTGCTATAGGAAGCAACGAAATACCGCGATAATTCATTGGTAGTATCAAATTACCCGGAATGGAAATGATTTACGATCGTAGCCAGATGGTTGGTGAAACATGGCTGGTCTTTGCATAGTTACACAAGTTGAGAAGTAATTGATGAAAGACGGCTGGAATCTTGTCTCGACTAAGAAAATTGTTCATTGTCTTCTTTAGAACACATTTTAACTCTGCAATGGGGCATTCTCTTGTTGGTATGTTCAAAGCACTAATTTGAACTTTTGGGAGGGATACGTGGTCTAGAAGATTTGTGGGATTACCAAGGAGGTTTTTAAAATGAGAAAGCCAGTTATCAAACCGTTGCTCGCAGATGCCACCTTTGATTGTTGGTGGAGGTTTTTGATTCCTTTCCTGCTAGTTCATTTATAGTTTTCCAAGCTGTAGAGTGTTAATTGATGTTGGGCATTGTGCACGTGCCACAGATGAACTTGTTTCATCATTGGTACTGTGGAGGCACCCATCATCTCATAATCGATCATGAAAGTTAACCTTTTCCAGATATGATACAAAGAGATACATTCATCTACCAGGAAGATCTTTTGGGTGCTATGACAGACAGGGAATACTGGAAGGGTGTATTCAATCATAGCAGACACATGTCTTGATAAATCATTGTAGAGACGTGTCTTGAATTGCAAGATAAATCGTTGTAGAGACGTGTCTTGAATTGCAAGATAAATCGTTGTAGAGACGTGTCTTGAATTGCAAGATAAATCGTTGTAGAGACGTGTCTTGAATTGCAAGATAAATCGTTGTAGAGACGTGTCTTGAATTGCAAGATAAATCGTTGTAGAGACGTGTCTTGAATTGCAAGATAAATCGTTGTAGAGACGTGTCTTGAATTGCAAGATAAATCGTTGTAGAGACGTGTCTTGAATTGCAAGATAAATCGTTGTAGAGACGTGTCTTGAATTGCAAGATAAATCGTTGTAGAGACGTGTCTTGAATTGCAAGATAAATCGTTGTAGAGACGTGTCTTGAATTGCAAGATAAATCGTTGTAGAGACGTGTCTTGAATTGCAAGATAAATCGTTGTAGAGACGTGTCTTGAATTGCAAGATAAATCGTTGTAGAGACGTGTCTTGAATTGCAAGATAAATCGTTGTAGAGACGTGTCTTGAATTGCAAGATAAATCGTTGTAGAGACGTGTCTTGAATTGCAAGATAAATCGTTGTAGAGACGTGTCTTGAATTGCAAGATAAATCGTTGTAGAGACGTGTCTTGAATTGCAAGATAAATCGTTGTAGAGACGTGTCTTGAATTGCAAGATAAATCGTTGTAGAGACGTGTCTTGAATTGCAAGATAAATCGTTGTAGAGACGTGTCTTGAATTGCAAGATAAATCGTTGTAGAGACGTGTCTTGAATTGCAAGATAAATCGTTGTAGAGACGTGTCTTGAATTGCAAGATAAATCGTTGTAGAGACGTGTCTTGAATTGCAAGATAAATCGTTGTAGAGACGTGTCTTGAATTGCAAGATAAATCGTTGTAGAGACGTGTCTTGAATTGCAAGATAAATCGTTGTAGAGACGTGTCTTGAATTGCAAGATAAATCGTTGTAGAGACGTGTCTTGAATTGCAAGATAAATCGTTGTAGAGACGTGTCTTGAATTGCAAGATAAATCGTTGTAGAGACGTGTCTTGAATTGCAAGATAAATCGTTGTAGAGACGTGTCTTGAATTGCAAGATAAATCGTTGTAGAGACGTGTCTTGAATTGCAAGATAAATCGTTGTAGAGACGTGTCTTGAATTGCAAGATAAATCGTTGTAGAGACGTGTCTTGAATTGCAAGATAAATCGTTGTAGAGACGTGTCTTGAATTGCAAGATAAATCGTTGTAGAGACGTGTCTTGAATTGCAAGATAAATCGTTGTAGAGACGTGTCTTGAATTGCAAGATAAATCGTTGTAGAGACGTGTCTTGAATTGCAAGATAAATCGTTGTAGAGACGTGTCTTGAATTGCAAGATAAATCGTTGTAGAGACGTGTCTTGAATTGCAAGATAAATCGTTGTAGAGACGTGTCTTGAATTGCAAGATAAATCGTTGTAGAGACGTGTCTTGAATTGCAAGATAAATCGTAATCGATCAATTAGTTTTATTTTTAATTAAAAAAAAATTTATGAGTAACATAGAGCGACTATCTTGTTTGCCATTTTGAAAACAATCTAAAAAAAAAAACAAAGGGAGATAATTTGATAATTCAAACTTGTGACATTTATGTTCTAATACCTAGAAATTTCCATTAATTGTTTAAAAATGATTTTTTTTT
The DNA here is from genome assembly GCF_053919585.1 of Euprymna scolopes. NCBI lineage: Eukaryota > Metazoa > Mollusca > Cephalopoda > Sepiida > Sepiolidae > Euprymna > Euprymna scolopes. The sequence continues at coordinate 2,322,518 of NC_136496.1, read as the reverse complement.
ATAAAAATAAAACTACTTGATCAGTTTATATGATTTTTGGAATATGATATTTTCATTTTGTCATGGGTATGTCCATCAAACAGATTTTTTATACTTTGTTTTTTATGAACTTTGGACAAGAACCAACATTTCTTATTACATTTCAATAAATTAAAATGTGGACAAAACTTATGGGATAACTTGTATTCTTTAGTTAGACAACATCTGTTCATTGAATCACTTTTTTTTTTTTTTTTTTTCCAGTAAGATATTCTGTGTCCATTTTGTCTTTCGATTATTCTTTCGGACAAACTTTTTTTACATAGGCATCGCCCCTTATCAAGGCCAAGAGGCCACTCGAGGATAAGGGTTAAAGCATGTACAGTAGAAATTGGACAATATAGTAATCGTTAATAATGGAAATTCGGTAAATTTGTTAACTTATATGGAACGGTTCATCAAAAACTTGTTTACGTTAGACTTGACGGCAACCATATTGTAGGCTTTTCCAAGAAATAACATTTTTTCTCGAACTTTGAGGAATATTATGGAAAGTAAACATTTGAAATGGAATAATACTAAGACTAAAATGATAAGTTTTTGTCATGTTGAAAAACCTTTGGAAAAATAAATGTTCATCTGCTCAGTTTATGGAAGGGAATCGAGTGCAGTTCAATCTTTTTGTGACACCTGCAAGCATTGGGTACACAAAAGCATGCAGTGGAATTACTTGAAGTTTGAGAGAAAATAACCAGTTTGTGTGCAAAAAGGTATATAACAATAAAGGTGGATGAGAACTCAGATGTGGAGAAAGTGTATCTGAATTATGTGAAGCTATTGAGGTTGTTGAAAAGTTTTGTTGTCGAGTTTAGGGTTTACCAAACTTCAGCATGGAGTCTGTGAGCAGGTGAAAAGTTTTTCACGGATCACTAACAAAATAATTTATAAAATAAATAAAACATTAATTTCAAATTTTAACACTAATGATACTGTTTACAACCATTTTTTGTTTTTGATTAAACAAAAGTTGTATTTGTTAGTTAATTTATTTTTTATTTTATTTTTCAAAATACAACAATTTTTGATTAAACAAAATTTGTTGCATTTTTTTGTTAATATATTTTTTATTTACATTTTTCATAAACCATCATGAAACTCTTTACACTTGTAGTTATGTATCACCTCTATTTCCAGTAAAAAAAAGATCAATAATTAAATTCTGCAGCCATTTGAATTTTCCATATAAAACATTTGATCTTCTTTAAGAAAAGGCTTCCAAAGACCCTCGGCCTCACTCACAGAGCCCCAGGACTCTGTAGAGTCCACTTTGGGAAACCCTGATCTAGGTGATATGATTGGAACATAAGGAGCTAATATGATTGCAAAAGTTTATAAGTGGATAGAATAAGTTCGGGCAATTTCTGTCATTACTAACCAGCAGAGCATTATCACTGTCAATCAAGGAAAGAGTCTATCGTGCATGTGTAAACTGGTCAGTAAAGGTTGAGGACACATGTTACATGGAAAGAAATGATACCGGAATGATATGACGGATGTGTAATGTGAATCTTAAAATACATTCTTAAATCTGATAATCTAAAAAGGAGACTTTGTTGGTATGGTCACTATGGCCACTGAATGTATGAGAGTTCTTTGATTAGTAGCTGTAGACCAGTTGGAGTAGCAGCCAACTTCAAATCCTACTCTGTATGGTCTTATGTGATCACTTGCTTTCAAGTTTCCCTGAACCAGTCAACCTTCTTGCAATTCAAGACTCGTTTCTACAACGATTTATCTTGCAATTCGACATTGATGTTTCTATGGTTTATGCAGGTAGACAAACGGTTCACATGTGATTCGTCTGTAGAATAACCTCTTCTGCAAATGTCAAATGTGTTCGGCAAATCTTCTAACCTAACGTGTTGTGTTCAATCAGATTTCATATTGAGGAGGGGGGGAGGGCAAGAAAACCTGGCAGAAAATCGTAAGGATGGATTTGTGAGAAAGAGGAATAAATAAAGAACTGGCCAGAGATAGAATAGTTAGAATGTCAATTTATAAAAGCTATCCAACATATGCCAGCATAAAAAACAGATATTAAACTGATGATGATGATGGGTGGAGTTTTTTGAATATGTATTCATATTTGTGTCACCCATATTTAATCGGACTTTATATATGTGTGACAATTCTTGCATTAAATTCGATGAAAGGTTTGTTAAAACATTGAGAAATAAAGTTCCCAATAAGAACATGACTCTTCGGAAAATGTTTATTTACTTGCATAAGTTTCTTCGAATTTTAGAAAGAATGGTTGACCAACCAGATAGGCACAGAAAATTTGTCTTATTCAACTAATAATATATATATATATATATATATATATATATATATATATATAAAATTTTGTCCACAGGTCTGGATATAAATAAATAAAAATAAAAAATAAAACCAATACAGGATTATTTCTCATTGTAATTTTTTTGTTTACTTCTAGACCTGTGGACTATATTAACCATTTATTTAATAATATTACCTATGCAAAGACAAATATTGACATAAAAAGCAGTATGATGTATCATACATTGTCAAATAAATGACAATGTTAATTATAGATAAATTTATATATCGCTACACTGCAAACAGACACCCATTTTTATACTCATCTCAAAGTTCAGTTTTATTAACTATACAAGCCTAAAATTGTTTTTGATATTTTTAGATATAGTTCTTTGCATATGTTTTTTTTTGTTTTTTGTTTTTTGTTTTTTTATACTAATAAGGACACTCATCAGTACCAAATATGCATGACAAAAGTTATATTGACCTTTAGTTAGTCTCGTGGATAGTGGGAGATTTTAATATTACTACATGGCTGAGAAACACAGAAAATATAAGAATGAATAATATTGTACCCGTGTAAAAGTAAATTACACCAGAAATATGATCAAAAAAGGTCAGTGCATTTATTGAAATAGTTGTACTGTAAAACTAATCAAACATTTATATACATGATTATGTGTGAGTATGTATGTGGCGTGTATAAAAAAAAAGATCGGATTGTTGGTGAGAGGCACTAGCTATAGGTGTATGTGACGTGTTATTTTGGTTTTTATGCATATTTAGTGATGATGAGTGCTCTCACTGATATTATAAAAAAAAACATATGCAGAGAACTATTTATGAAAATATCAGTAAATAGTCGAAATAGTTATACAGTTAATAAAAATGACCTTTATTTGAAATGAGCATAAAAATGAATGTCTCTTCCTCATGAAGCAATATATTATAAAAGGATTTATAGCTCTAGTATTGAACTATTGAGCTATCTAAACTTTGTGCTATTAATATATCTATAATTCTATAATTGAGTATAAAATTGAAATTTTTTTCTTATAATAGTGTATATATATATATATATATATATATATATATATATATATATAAAAACCTGCATTGTTGCTTACCATGTTTTTTTTTCTCTTTGCTTAAGATTAACATTTTTTTTTTTTCATTCTCTCATAATTTCTTAATCTTCTGCCGTCACTTAACGTTTGCTTGTTCCCATTTTCTGCCTTCTAATGTTGCATCTTCTTCACATATGATTGCCATATCATGATTCTCCACTGTCATTCTTTCCATTCCTTGCATGACTCCGTAGATGGCTTTTTAAACCAACTAAAGATATGCATGGCCTGTAGCAAAAGTGTCACACTTTCCACAGTGATTCTGAAGTTATTTTTGTTTATAACTATGTGTTGTCTATTTAGAGCATCTAACATATCGTACAGGTTGTCTTGTATGTTATCGCGGAAATATTGTTTCATGCCTATTTGTTTGTGGGGGTGATTTCTGTGGCCATCCTTTGAGAGACGTATTCGTTAATAGAATTCGCATGTATGTGACACAATTGTGACCCGAAAAGTCATATTTGAAATGACTCGGCATAAAATACATTCCGATGCTATGAACATTGCAGACATTCTAACTAGTTGCTCTTCGATGCTATCAGATCAGGATGTCTGAAGATGTTGGTTTCCTGATCAAAACTGCACCAAACATTGGTGTTGTTGTTTTTATTTTTCTTTCCATTTGCAAAACTCAATCATGTTCTGCAAAGTCAAAAACAAAAAGGTTTTTTTCTTCTTACAAAACAATCAACCCAAACACCATGAATAAATATTTGGAGATATAAAGAACTTGAAGCATAAAAACTTTTAGCAAAATGTCTGGATTCAGTATTAACTTGAAAGTTGTATTTTTTTTTTAATTTTATTTTCTCATCTTGAAAAAAAAAAATGAATTTCCAACACAATGGCACGTACAGTATGTCCATAATGTCTAAACATACAGAATAATAGGATATTTTTCAAACTTAACCTTGTGATCTGATTGAACAAATTCGTTCAGTCATAACTGAATGTAATGGTATAAACAAAGAGGGAATTGATTCAAACATGCCTTGTACGTATTAGTTTAGTATCTGGGTAGATGCCAGATACCTCCATTGCTTACATTCAGTGTGCCGCCATCTAAAATTACCAACAAATATTTTTTAATCATCTGCATCATAATTCACGTCATAACATGAAAAGGGTTGATATTCTATAAAATAAAATAATCGAAACAGCATGAATAATTTTTTTTTTGTTTTACATTTTCACCCCAAACAAGGCACAGTGCCACTTTAATGTAAAAGGCTACTATTTGGGACATCATTTTCAGGGATACTATGTAGGGAGTTGAGCAGCAAGATGTCTGTTTACATTACACTTGAACTTCTGCATGTCAGTACAGTTCGCGAAGCAGGAACCTAGAAGAGGATTCCAAAGTCTAGTAGTTCTGAGGAAGTAACTATTAGAGTAGAAGGCTTTCTGGCATCTGAGGATCTCTACTGTATAGGGGTGGAATTTTGCTGCTTGTTGTGGGGTATTTACGTCAAGGGGGCACAAAGGCTTGTAGTTCGTCGGAGCATCTCCCATTAAAATACTTGTAAAACAGAGGGACACAACATTTCTGCAATGGGATAGAGGTTGAAGCTTAGATGACAGTTTGACTTGAAGAGTAGAAACTTTTAGTAAAATATCTGGATTTTGCATTAAACAACTTGAAAACGGTTGATATGCCATAAAACAAAACAACCAAACTAAACACCATAAATAAATATTTGAAGATGTAAACAGTTTGAAGCATAAAAGTTTCTTAAAAATTACTGAATATACGATTAAATAACCTAAAAATGGTTGATATGCCATAAAAAAAAAAATTTTTTAAAACCGAACTAGTTGTTTTTTCATTACCTCTTTTCCCACTTTGTGTATAAAGATCCATAAAATTTTAATATTGCTGGTCTGGAAATGGGATAAATGACTAGTGGATATTTCTTTGCTTTTGTCTGAAAAAAAAAAACGTCTTAATTTAGGCTCTGAGTCCACTGGTTTGAATCTATGACTACATAACAATCTCATTTTTTTTTTTTATTTGTTTATACAGGGCTCTACATTGTGGATGAAACAGTCGCATTTGCAAGTGATTTTTCAAAGTGCCGACTAGAAATAATGAAATGTTTATCTTTTAACAATTGCATTTCTTTCACTCACAATCTTCCAAAGCTCACAACTGAGTGAAAAATATCTTTTCAACTTTTTTTAATAAAACGAACAAAGTTAAATTATTTAAACGATAAAAGTTTAATAGAACAATATACTCTTTTTTTTTTTTAACGAAGGCTGTTTAAAAAAAAATCTGAAGAAATTAGAATGTTTATACCTTCAAGTATCAACATAAAATTTGCTGTATATTTAGAATTACACTTATTAAAAAAAAACACACACACAGAAAAATCTTTATGGTGTACATACTCATCACAAAAACTAAGATGTCATATTCTAAAAATCATGTGGGTTTGGCTAGTAAATTTTTTATTTGGTTGTCAAGGGTCAACTAAAGATAAATTTTTCCGTAAAGCCCTGTCATACCTTTTTGTCAACATTTGTTTGTCTATTTATTATATTAATAACCATATTGCGATACTTTGTAAAAAGTACCAGAAAATTAATGATGCTGTACAAAGCAGGAGAAAATATCTTGATAATTACATAGACAATGTAATTATAGGACGAGAAAAACACTTAAAATGTTTTTGTTGCGTATTCTTGCCTGCGATTTCTTTAATTAAAACAAAAACAAAAGAAAAACACTCCACCATTCCAACCCGCAAGTAAATCTGGAGTGACACGTGTTTAACAGTTCAAAAATTTCATGGTAGAAGACAACAATTCTCACAGAAGTGAATATTAATTTTTTTCAAAATATTAAAAAAAAAAAAAAAAAGTTTTTCTAACGCCTCATACTTTATTAGCTACGACTGTACGTTAAACTTGCCCATTTACTGTTCATTCTTACTTGACTGGTTCTTTGCCACTGAAATCTGTTATTCAAAATAAAAACTGATTCTTACTCCTCTGTCAGCATTCCAACCTGCAAGGAAGTTCAGAGCAACACACGCTTAACCGTTTTTTTTTTTTTTGTTTTTTGTTTTTTTTTTTGGCTGAAGCCGATAACTCTCAGTTCAATCAGTGCAGATGAGAGGATCTTTTGATCTTGATAACTTAGTGACCCTTTTCACATCCGACTTTTGATGTTTTACATCTAAATTGTGGTCATCACATTTCCTGAGCTAGCACTTAAGACCATCAGTTTCTACACAATTTATTAAGCAGCCATAATTGTCAGAGTGAAGAAATGTGCTGATTCTTACCCTCCAAGACAAGTATGATGTTTCTTAATTGGGTAAACTCTAGAAGGGGTTGATCGCTTCAAGTATTTGAGTTCAATGTTAATTGTCCGCGATACGATGACATCAATGTCTGAATCAACAATGCCTGCCACTTTCAGTCATCTACAACCCTGTCTGTTGTCTCAACATGAGATCACAACAGGCAGGAAAGTTCAGATTTATCAAGCACTTGTTTACTGTAAAACCTCGCCTGTAAGAGCTGTGGATCTCAAAAGGTTGACCATTACTCCTGATCTTAAATGGAACACGTACATCAAATCTGTTGCCAAGGCTGCTGGAAAAATGGTGGGATCTTTCTATCGATCCAGTAGATATCTCACTGCTGATGCAATTCTCTATCTATATAAGAGCCAGGTACGTCCAAGGATGGAATACTGTTGCCACATCTGGGCAGGAGCTGCTAGAAAGGACTTGTCCTGCCTTGATAGAGTTCAAAATAGACTTTGTAGCCTCGTAGGAGATGTCCTTTTCTCTTCCCTGCAACCTCTATCTCACAGAAGAGATGTTGCGAGTTTGTCTCTGATGTATCGTTATTTTCATGGAAAGTGTTTGACTGAGCTTCAGTCTATGGTCCCCCCCCCTCGCCTAACTTTCACAAGAAACACTCGTCTAGCTGAAAACACTATCAATAATTCCCCCCACTCTTTATCTGTGCCTAAACCTAAACGTAGATTCCATGAACAAAGCTTCTTTCTTAGAACTGCACGCCTGTGGAATTGTCTTCCGTTTTCCTGCTTTCCGGCTGACTACAATATGGTTGTGTTCAATTCTAACGTAAATAAGTTCTTGATGAGCCGTTCCATATAAGTTATCAAATTTACCGAATTTTCATTACTAATGATTACTATATTGTCCAATTTCTACTGTACACTCTTTAACCATTATCCTTGAGTGGCCTCTTGGCCTTGATAATGTGGTGATGCCTGTGTAAAAAAAAAAAAAGAAGTGTTCAGCTTATACTGCCTCTGCTTAATTCTGAATTCTCGGTTCGCTGGAAAAATTGTAAAAACTTTGCAGGAAGTCTTTGATTATTCCTGTTTGCATCATATCCTCCAAGTTTGCGGTTTCAAATTTTCTCCTTCTTTAAGCTTTTTCACGCAGTGTGTTTGCTGGTTTAGTCATGCTAGCATTGCTTCTAACAGATCAATATTTGATTCTGACTAGTCATTTCTTCCTTTTTACCATCGCAGTGTGTTTTTTACACTAAAAACTGTAATTTGCTTCAGTTTCTTTGTAAAAGTAATTATGGCAAGAAAGATTATTACTGTGGAGACATTTTGTCTCTAATACTCAAATCAGCATCTGATGTAGGATCATACCCCTCAGCCTCTTTTAAATCGAGGACTTTACTGATTTGGCTATGCTGTATGCTGCAACACAAGAGAATTCATCCACAAAGCAATAGCTCTCAAAGTATTTTAAAGTTTGCAAAGACGCTTGGGAGGCCAGCTGAAGACATGGTTACACACCATCACAGCTGACGTCAAACCTAGCTCTCATCCACACATCTACAGTGTTTTCCGCTGGTCCTAGTATTAGCTACCCATCATTATCTTAACTGCTGCGGACCGTTGTACATTGACTGTGTTCATGCTGTATATTTTAAGAAAGGGTTTTCCAAAGTAGGCTCCGCGGAGCCTTGGAGCTCTGTGAGTGAGGCTGAGAGGGCTCTGGAAGCCGTTTCTTAAAGAGAAATAAATGCTTTATATGGAAGAATTAAATGGTGGCAGGCATTTAATTTTTTATCTTTTTTACTGGAAAGAGATATGATACAGAACTACAGGTGTAAAGAATTTCAGGATGGTTCATGAAAAAGAAAAAAATTAACAAAAAATGCAACAATTTTTAATTAATCAAAAAAAAAAAAATGGTTGTACCTATTTACAATGCCTCCCCACGGGACAGAGTTAGACACCAGGGTCGGTTTTTAACGTGGAGAAAAGGTACAAAAATAAAAATTGTCTCAGTCATGAAGGACTGCTCCTCCACCGAAAGAGAACAAGAAATGGAAGTGCAACATCTGAAGAACAGATACTACACTTTGATCTTGGCCAAAACATCATCATTAGCTTGTGTTAAAATTTGAAACAAATTTTGTTCATATTTATTTTAGAAATTATCTTGTTAGTACTCTGTGGAAAACTTTTGTCCTCAGGGTCTCCTATGCTAAGGGGGGGAGGAGCTGGCTCAACCCATCATGAGTTAAATTCACTTCAAGTCAAGTAAGAGTGAGATGTTGTAAAAAAAAAACTCAATATAAGGAAATCGGCATCACAGCGTTGAGCTGCGATGCAGGCGACGAATTTTGCTTTCTCTCTTTAGCTGATTGTCGGTGACTTTGCCTACTATGTGAACAAGTCTTTTAAGTTCAGAAGATCCGCAGTTGGTCACGGTTAAGTTGCATCTATCGAGATCAATTCTCTGGGATCCGTCAAACCAGAAGTCTATACCATATATTATAGTTGAGTTAATCATGCTTGGTGACTGAAGATCTTTCAGATCCCTAAACCTATGACGCTGCCGATGTTGTTACAGAAAAAGGATCTTGTTAGTACAGCTTCATTAAACAAGTCTTTCATCTTTTTTTTTACTTTTTATATTAAATCTGTTATTTTATTTTTTTAAATATCCACTTCGATTATGTTGTATAGCACACGTTATTTTTGTCTTTTGCTGTTTCATTTGTAGTGTTGTAAAAAAGCTGAAAGTCATATTTAGACCAGCCGTTAAGATTCAGACATTTTATTTTCTTTATTTGTTTACATCTTTGCACTTGATAACCTTTTATGTTGTTGTGATGATGTTGTTGTTGTGATGATGATGATGATGATGATGTCTTTGCCTTCTTTCCATTGTTTTTATTTCACGGATGACATGTTGTACATGAATGTTTTTTCGTACTAATTCCTTCTTTTTCCTCTTTGCACTTTCCATCTCTTCAATCTTAGTTGCTCCACATCTGAAATAACTGCCTCCACACATTTTCCAATTAAACCATCAGCTCGGGTTTATTTCAAACTAGCATTTCAGCCCGGGTGTTTGGAGGTGTATGTTAAGCAAAAAAAAAAGCGATCAATTTTTTTAACTTTGACCCCTATTATGACCCTTTAACATTTATTCTTTTGGGCTCAAATCAAGTTATTAAGTTAGATCCATGTCCAAGGAATCTATATCTAAAATTTCAAGTGTTTAGACCCAAAATTGTTGGAGGAGTTTGGTAGAGTTCTTAAAGATCAAATTGTTGAACTTTGACCCCCTTAATAGTCAAATTTCTGGCCAAAAACTGATCACAAAGATTTTCCCAAATCTCAGTACCCTGTATATCAAATTTCGAGTCTGTAGACTTAAAATTGACAGAGCTATTGCGTAGGGAAATGTATACAGACACACAGACACGTTCACTTTTATAGATATATAGATTGAGTCAAGGGTCATAAGCAAAGCAGAGTAAAAAGTGGGGATTTATTTTCAGCAGCCTTGTAAATCTCACTGATTTTATCCTTTAGTCCTCACATTCCATCAATGGTATTTTTAAAAAAAGAGAAAGAATTACTGATTTCTGGGTCAGAATTTATCCATGAAACACATATCGTTAGCTAGTTTTTCACCTTGAAGTAGTATTTAATAAAAAAAAAATTTTTAAGCTCTTTACATTAAGTGGTTATATGCTTTGTCTGGAACGATTTCAATAAAAAAAATATGTAGCAATTTTGATTGTGATGGTTTTCTCGATTGTGGTCCAAATGAGAAATTAAGCAAACTACAAAAATTCACCAAACTTTTGTTCATACCATCCTTGTCTCTGCCCGTAACGAGGATGGTATGAAAATTGTAAAAACTTTGCAGGAAATCTTTGATTATTCCTATTTACATTACATCCTCCAAGTTGGCAGCTTCAAATTTCCTTCTTCTTTTTTCACACAATGTATTCACTGGGTTAAGTCACACTAGCATCGCATCTAACAAATCAATATTTGATTCTAACTAGCCATTTCTTCCTTTTTTACCATCACAGCATGTTCTTTACACTAAAATCCTTGCTTTGGTTTCTTTCTAAAAATAATTATTATGGCAAGAAAGATTATTACAGTGGAGATAATTCTAAATAATAACCTTAAAATCATTTTGAGCCATCTTTTTTCCACCTCTTTATGACTAGTGCAATCATGTATTACAAAGTCAAAAACAAAAATGATAATTTTCACTACAAAACAATCAAACCAACACCATAAATAAATATTTGAAAATATACAGAACTTGAAGCATTAAAAATATTACTAGCATGTCCAGATTAACTTTAAATGGGTTGATATGCTGTACAACAAAAAAAACAACAACATAGATAAATATTTGAAGATATAAAGAACTTGAAACATGAAAGTTTTTACCAAAATGGCTGGACTTGACATTGAATAACACGAAGGAAGTTGATATGCTGTGAAATGAAACAAACAGACCAAACATATGAACAAATATTTGAAGATATTTATGAACGGTGAATGCTCTGACGAACTGCATACACTTGTGCCCCCACGACGTAGACACCCTCGACAAACCCGACAGGCAGCTAAATCCCACCCCCACACAGTAGAGATCCCTAGATGTAAAAGATCTTTCTACTCCAGTAGTTTCTTCCCCAGAACCTCTAGACTCTGTAATTCCATTCCAGGTCCCTGCTTCCCTAACTGTACTGACATGCAGAAGTTCAAGTGTAACGTGAACCGACATCTTGCTGCCCAAATCCCAACATAGTGCCCCAGTAGTTGCTGCCCCTGATAGTAGCCCCCTACACCAAAGTGGCAATTTGCCTTGTTTGGGGTGAAAATGTAAAAAAAAAAAAAAAACAACTTGAAACCGAAAAAGTTTTCCCAAAATGACTGAATTCAACCGAGTGGTGATAAACAAGGAGAACAACTAAGCTCCATGAATAAATGTGTGAAAATATAAACAACTTTAAGCAAACATTTTTTTTTTTTCAAAATTAATTCTGGATTTGGCATTTAATAACCTGAAAAGGGTTTATATGCCGTAAAACAACCAAACTTTTTGTGGCTCACACATTATTTTTGAACATTTAAAAATCTAAACAAAAATAACATGAACGAATGCTGGACTACGCTAGGTAGATAAAGTTTGTTTCTTGTCAATTTTTTTTTTTTTTTCAAAATTAATTTTGGATTTGGCATTTAATAACCTGAAAAGGGTTTATATGCCGTAAAACAACCAAACTTTTTGTGGCTCACACATTATTTTTGAAAATTTAAAAATCTAAACAAAAATAACATGAACGAATGCTGGACTACGCTAGGTAGATAAAGTTTGTTTCTTGTCAATTTTTTTTTTTTTTTTCAAAATTAATTTTGGATTTGGCATTTAATAACCTGAAAAGGGTTTATATGCCGTAAAACAACCAAACTTTTTGTGGCTCACACATTATTTTTGAAAATTTAAAAATCTAAACAAAAATAACATGAACGAATGCTGGACTACGCTAGGTAGATAAAGTTTGTTTCTTGTCAATTTTTTTTTTTTTTTCAAAATTAATTTTGGATTTGGCATTTAATAACCTGAAAAGGGTTTATATGCCGTAAAACAACCAAACTTTTTGTGGCTCACACATTATTTTTGAAAATTTAAAAATCTAAACAAAAATAACATGAACGAATGCTGGACTACGCTAGGTAGATAAAGTTTGTTTCTTGTCAATTTTTTTTTTTTTTTCAAAATTAATTTTGGATTTGGCATTTAATAACCTGAAAAGGGTTTATATGCCGTAAAACAACCAAACTTTTTGTGGCTCACACATTATTTTTGAAAATTTAAAAATCTAAACAAAAATAACATGAACGAATGCTGGACTACGCTAGGTAGATAAAGTTTGTTTCTTGTCAATTTTTTTTTTTTTTTCAAAATTAATTTTGGATTTGGCATTTAATAACCTGAAAAGGGTTTATATGCCGTAAAACAACCAAACTTTTTGTGGCTCACACATTATTTTTGAAAATTTAAAAATCTAAACAAAAATAACATGAACGAATGCTGGACTACGCTAGGTAGATAAAGTTTGTTTCTTGTCAATTTTTTTTTTTTTTTCAAAATTAATTTTGGATTTGGCATTTAATAACCTGAAAAGGGTTTATATGCCGTAAAACAACCAAACTTTTTGTGGCTCACACATTATTTTTGAAAATTTAAAAATCTAAACAAAAATAACATGAACGAATGCTGGACTACGCTAGGTAGATAAAGTTTGTTTCTTGTCAATTTTTTTTTTTTTTTCAAAATTAATTTTGGATTTGGCATTTAATAACCTGAAAAGGGTTTATATGCCGTAAAACAACCAAACTTTTTGTGGCTCACACATTATTTTTGAAAATTTAAAAATCTAAACAAAAATAACATGAACGAATGCTGGACTACGCTAGGTAGATAAAGTTTGTTTCTTGTCAATTTTTTTTTTTTTTTTTCAAAATTAATTTTGGATTTGGCATTTAATAACCTGAAAAGGGTTTATATGCCGTAAAACAACCAAACTTTTTGTGGCTCACACATTATTTTTGAAAATTTAAAAATCTAAACAAAAATAACATGAACGAATGCTGGACTACGCTAGGTAGATAAAGTTTGTTTCTTGTCAATTTTTTTTTTTTTTTTTCAAAATTAATTTTGGATTTGGCATTTAATAACCTGAAAAGGGTTTATATGCCGTAAAACAACCAAACTTTTTGTGGCTCACACATTATTTTTGAAAATTTAAAAATCTAAACAAAAATAACATGAACGAATGCTGGACTACGCTAGGTAGATAAAGTTTGTTTCTTGTCAATTTTTTTTTTTTTTTTTCAAAATTAATTTTGGATTTGGCATTTAATAACCTGAAAAGGGTTTATATGCCGTAAAACAACCAAACTTTTTGTGGCTCACACATTATTTTTGAAAATTTAAAAATCTAAACAAAAATAACATGAACGAATGCTGGACTACGCTAGGTAGATAAAGTTTGTTTCTTGTCAATTTTTTTTTTTTTTTTTCAAAATTAATTTTGGATTTGGCATTTAATAACCTGAAAAGGGTTTATATGCCGTAAAACAACCAAACTTTTTGTGGCTCACACATTATTTTTGAAAATTAAAAAATCTAAACAAAAATAACATGAACGAATGCTGGACTACGCTAGGTAGATAAAGTTTGTTTCTTGTCAATTTTTTTTTTTTTTTTTCAAAATTAATTTTGGATTTGGCATTTAATAACCTGAAAAGGGTTTATATGCCGTAAAACAACCAAACTTTTTGTGGCTCACACATTATTTTTGAAAATTTAAAAATCTAAACAAAAATAACATGAACGAATGCTGGACTACGCTAGGTAGATAAAGTTTGTTTCTTGTCAATTTTTTTTTTCACGCTCATTTCTACTTAAGCATGTTTTTTCTTTTGAATTTTCACTCCGCAATCAAAATCTCACGTAAAAAAATTAATCGCACTAGTATAATTTTATTCCTTTTGCACAATTTATAACAATCACCTTACGTTTTGTTTTCGAAACTGTTTCCCTTTTGTGTGCATGATGGTTGCCAAACTGTTTTTCTACGGAAATTTTCAAATGTATTTTCTGTATTTGACCTAATGTTGTCGAATGATCTTTTCTAGTGAAATGGGTTTTTTCAATCCATATAACGTTTCGATAAAATTTATGCCTTCTTCAGATTTGTAAAAGCCAAGAGAAGAAAGATGTTATTTATTCGGAGACAGCCTTACAAATGAATAAGGTAAACTTTGTCTGACCTCCTTGATGACCTCATAAAAAAAAAAAAATATTGGTCCTATCAAATTATATCCTTTATATCTGCATATTTGTTTTTGTTTTTCCTTCTTCTTCCCTTCCTTTTTTTCTTTTAATCCTTTTTGTTTGCATTTCCTCTACCCCTTTCTTAGCTTTCTCTTCTTCCCTCTTTTTTTTTTTTTTGCTTCCCTCTTTTTTTTTTTTTTTTGCTTCCCTCTCCTATTTCTTTGCTTTCTAATCCTCCCTCTCTTCTTTTTCGTTTGTTTTCTCCTCTTCCCCCTCCCCCATTTCTTTGCTTTCTCCTTCTCCTCCTCCTCCTCCTCCATTTCTTTGCTTTCTCCTTCTCCTCCTCCTTCTCCTCCTCCTCCTCCATTTCTTTGCTTTCTCCTTCTTCTCCTCCTCCTCCTCCTCCTCCTCCTCCTCCATTTCTTTGCTTTTTCCTCCTCTTACCCCATTTCTTTGCTTTCTCCTCCTTCTCCCTCATTTTTTTCTTTCTCCTCCTTCTCCCTCATTTTTTTCTTTCTCCTCCTTCTCCCTCATTTCTTTGCTTTCTCCTCCTTCTCCTCCATTTCTTTGCTTTCTCCTCCTTCTCCTCCATTTCTTTGCTTTCTCCTCCTCCTCCATTTCTTTGCTTTCTCCTCCTCCATTTCTTTGCTATCTCTTCCTCCTCCTCCTCCTCCTCCTCCTCCTCCTCCATTTCTTTGCTTTCTCCTCCTCCTCCTCCTCCATTTCTTTGCTTTCTCCTCCTCCTCCTCCATTTGTTTGCTTTCTCCTCATCCTCCTCCTCCTCCTCCATTTCTTTGCTTTCTCCTCCTCCTCCTCCTCCTCCATTTCTTTGCTTTCTCCTCCTCCATTTCTTTGCTATCTCTTCCTCCTCCTCCTCCATTTTTTTGCTTTCTCCTCCTCCTCCATTTCTTTGCTTTCTCCTCCTCCTCCATTTCTTTGCTTTCTCCTCCTCCATTTCTTTGCTATCTCTTCCTCCTCCTCCTCCTCCATTTCTTTGCTTTCTCCTCCTCCTCCTCCTCCATTTCTTTGCTTTCTCCTCCTCCTCCTCCATTTCTTTGCTTTCTCCTCCTCCTCCTCCATTTCTTTGCTTTCTCCTCCTCCTCCTCCATTTCTTTTCTTTCTCTTCCTCCTCCTCCATTTCTTTGCTTTCTCCTCCTCCTCCATTTTTTTGCTTTCTCCTCCTCCTCCATTTCTTTGCTATCTCCTCCTCTTTCTTTTCTTGCACTTTCCACCTCTTCTCTTTTTCTTTGCTGTCTCTTCCACCCTGTCATTGTTTTTCTTGCTCCTTCTCCTCTCCACTCTTTATCCTTGCTCCCCCTTTTTATTCCTCCTTTTTCCTTGCTTCCCCCTCCTCCTGCTCCCTTTTCTTTTTCCATTTTCTCCTCCTCTCACTAATTTCTCCTTATTCATTTGTAATGTTGTCTCCAAATGAATATCTTCCTTCTCTCAGCTTTTGCCAATCTAAAATCACTATCAATTAAACCGAAGCATCATATGAACTTCACATGAGAGCTTTTCTCGCACGTTATTCATAGCATATTGTTGGACATTCCCCTTCCCCTATTTCCATGTGTCTATGTATATACACCTTGACTTTTATATAAAAGTCACTTTGTGTGAGTGTCAGTTCTTTCCCCATATGTTCTGAAACGGCTGAACCTATCTTTCGCAAATTTCACACAAAGGTAATTTATATGTCTGGCAGTGTTCTTAGATATGTTTTGTACAGAAATTTATCCGATAAGTATCGAAAATCAGAAAACTCTTATCTTAAAAAAATAGTCTTTCTTTCTCTCTTATAGATTTTTTTAAAAAATTTTACAAGGGAATATTTTATGTTACACCAGCCAAAGGAAATAATAAAATCTCAGCAAATCATTTCTTCTTAAAAAAAAAAAACAAACAGATTTATTGACATCTGGAGATATAGCTGAGTGGTAGAGTATTTAACTACAGATCGAATGATCCTATGTTCAATTCCAGGTGTATCTCACCATTTTATTTTAATTTTTTCTTATTAATGAGTTCAATTTACTATAAAAGAAGAGGTACCATTTAAAACTGCTGCAAATCATTTCTTGGTTTGCATATTTTAAAACTAGACATTAATCAGAAATGACTTTTCCAGGGCATTCAGAATCAAACACAAATATCAGCTGATGTGATATTGTAAACAGACGGAATTTGATGAACGATATTTTTTTATTATTTTTATCTTTTGCGAATTAGTCCATTGGGCAAATTATTCCTCACGTTATATAATAATATTCCTCATAATATATAATAACATTCATCGTAATATATAATAACATTCATCATAATATATAATAACATTCATCATAATATATAATAACATTCATCGTAATATATAATAACATTCATCGTAATATATAATAACATTCATCTGAATATATAATAACATTCATCGTAATATATAATAACATTCATCATAATATATAATAACATTCACCGTAATATATAATAACATTCATCATAATATATAATAACATTCATCGTAATATATAATAACATTCATCGTAATATATAATAACATTCATCATAATATATAAAAACATTCACCGTAATATATAAAAACATTCACCGTAATATATAAAAACATTCATCGTAATATATAATAACATTCATCATAATATATAATAACATTCATCATAATATATAATAACATTCATCGTAATATATAACAACATTCACCGTAATATATAATAACATTCATCGTAATATATAATAACATTCATCGTAATATATAATAACATTCATCGTAATATATAATAACATTCATCATAATATATAATAACATTCATCGTAATATATAATAACATTCATCATAATATATAATAACATTCATCGTAATATATAATAACATTCACCATAATATATAATAACATTCATCGTAATATATAATAACATTCACCGTACTATATATAATAACATTCATCATAATATATAACAACATTCATCATAATATATAATAATATTCACCGTAATATATAATAACATTCATCATAATATATAATAACATTCATCGTAATATATAATAACATTCATCATAATATATAATAACATTCATCATAATATATAATAACATTCATCGTAATATATAACAACATTCACCGTAATATATAATAACATTCATCATAATATATAATAACATTCATCATAATATATAATAACATTCATCGTAATATATAATAACATTCATCATAATATATAATAACATTCATCGTAATATATAATAACATTCACCATAATATATAATAACATTCATCGTAATATATAATAACATTCACCGTAATATATAATAACATTCATCATAATATATAACAACATTCATCATAATATATAAAAACATTCATCGTAATATATAATAACATTCATCGTAATATATAATAACATTCATCATAATATATAATAACATTCATCATAATATATAATAACATTCATCGTAATATATAATAATATTCATCATAATATATAATAACATTCATCATAATATATAATAATATTCATCATAATATATAATAACATTCATCATAATATATAATAACATTCATCATAATATATAATAACATTCATCATAATATATAATAACATTCATCGTAATATATAATAACATTCACCATAATATATAATAACATTCATCGTAATATATAATAACATTCACCGTAATATATAATAACATTCATCATAATATATAACAACATTCATCATAATATATAATAATATTCACCGTAATATATAATAACATTCATCATAATATATAATAACATTCATCGTAATATATAATAACATTCATCATAATATATAATAACATTCATCATAATATATAATAACATTCATCGTAATATATAACAACATTCACCGTAATATATAATAACATTCATCATAATATATAATAACATTCATCATAATATATAATAACAATCATCGTAATATATAATAACATTCATCATAATATATAATAACATTCATCGTAATATATAATAACATTCACCATAATATATAATAACATTCATCGTAATATATAATAACATTCACCGTAATATATAATAACATTCATCATAATATATAACAACATTCATCATAATATATAATAATATTCATCGTAATATATAATAACATTCATCATAATATATAATAACATTCATCATAATATATAATAACATTCATCATAATATATAATAACATTCATCGTAATATATAATAACATTCATCGTAATATATAATAACATTCATCGTAATATATAATAACATTCATCATAATATATAATAACATTCATCATAATATATAATAATATTCATCGTAATATATAATAACATTCATCATAATATATAATAACATTCATCATAATATATAATAACATTCATCGTAATATATAATAACATTCATCATAATATATAATAACATTCATCATAATATATAATAACATTCATCATAATATATAATAACATTCATCATAATATATAATAACATTCATCATAATATATAATAACATTCATCATAATATATAATAACATTCATCATAATATATAATAACATTCATCATAATATATAATAACATTCATCATAATATATAATAACATTCATCATAATATATAATAACATTCATCATAATATATAATAACATTCATCATAATATATGACATTCATCATAATATATAATAACATTCATCATAATATATTATAATATTCATCATAATATAAAATAACATTCATCGTAATATATAATAACATTCACCATAATATATAATAACATTCACCATAATATATAATAACATTCATCATAATATATAATAACATTCATCGTAATATATAATAACATTCATCGTAATATATAATAACATTCATCGTAATATATAATAACATTCATCATAATATATAATAACATTCATCGTAATATATAATAACATTCATCGTAATATATAATAATATTCATCATAATATATAATAACATTCATCGTAATATATAATAACATTCATCATAATATATAATAATATTCATCGTAATATATAATAACATTCATCGTAATATATAATAATATTCATCATAATATATAATAACATTCATCGTAATATATAATAACATTCATCGTAATATATAATAATATTCATCGTAATATATAATAACATTCATCGTAATATATAATAACATTCATCGTAATATATAATAATATTCATCATAATATATAATAACATTCATCATAATATATAATAACATTCATCGTAGTGTATAAAACATTCATCGTAATATATAATAAGATTCATCGTAATATATAATAACATTCATCGTAATATATAATAACATTCACCGTAATATATAATAACATTCATCGTAATATATAATAACATTCATCGTAATATATAATAACATTCATCGTAATATATAATAACATTCATCATAATATATAATAACATTCACCGTAATATATAATAACATTCATCGTAATATATAATAACATTCACCGTAATATATAATAACATTCACCCTAATATATAATAACATTCACCCTAATATATAATAACATTCATCGTAATATATAATAACATTCATCATAATATATAATAACATTCACCATAATATATAATAACATTCACCGTAATATATAATAACATTCACCGTAATATATAATACCATTCATCGTAATATATAATAACATTCACCGTAATATATAATAACATATTA
Organism: Euprymna scolopes; assembly: GCF_053919585.1. NCBI lineage: Eukaryota > Metazoa > Mollusca > Cephalopoda > Sepiida > Sepiolidae > Euprymna > Euprymna scolopes. The sequence goes on along the minus strand of NC_136496.1, from coordinate 2,302,250 downwards.
TATAATAATATTCATCATAATATATAATAATCAAAAGAGGATAAATTCTTTAATACATAATCTGCATGGATTAAAATATTATGTTTAAGCGTATTGTACGACCGGTTAACATGTATAATATGTGAACATGCCTGTGTGTTTACTCGCCTGTTTGTGTTCGTCCTACATGTTGTTCTGGTCTAATCCATCGATGATCCATGTTGATCCATCGATTTAATGTTGTAACAAAGAATTAGAATCCCAAGCAAAAAAAAAGCAGACGTCTACTTTATAAACAACTAATATTTTTCATAAGTGACACTCGCTTCACAAAGATTGAATGGCAGACTTGCAGATCTTTGCTCAACCAGACCGACACATCCAAGTTCAATTACAGAGTCCCTTGACTGTGAGTTTCAAAGGGAGCCACTCAACCCAAAGGAGCACACTCGCCCAAACCACCTTGTAGCTCTACCCTAAACCAACTTCCCACTCTCCAACATTCAACTTTAATTCCCACTCTTGATACTCCTTCGAGATCTTTTCACACCTGACTAACTCTGGCTTTTTTGTTGGGGGTTCATTATTTAGCCATCCAGAAGTCCTACTGTTCTCCAATCATTTTTTTCTTTCACAAAGCCAACATCATTGGGACTCTTCCATTAAATTAGGCACTTTTTTAAACAAAGAGAATAACTCTTGTGTGGTCTGACTATGGCCAGAGATATTTTTCATTCTCTGCGTCATCCTCCCCCTTCCTTGACCAAGCATCTAACAATTGTAATATGACTTATTTGCTCACATAAGCAAAACATGATGTACATCAGATGAAGACCAATGAATGTAATAAGGTGTATATAAGAGTGCTCAATAAAAAGAGCAGGATATACTTGCATTTATATTCAGATAAACATAATACATAGTCACTACACAATCATTACAATGTTTTGATCAGTCAGTTATAAATAACCAATGACCTCATCAGGTGACGTGAATTCTTTCTTTTTGAAAAATTTAGTCCTTGAATAATATATATATATATATATATATATATATATATAATTCCCAAAACCTCTGGCCTTGATGGAGGGGAGACTAAAACTTGCTGCTATGGTTTCAAATGATCTGAAATAACGGCAAGGGGAGACTTGATTCCAAATATTTCTCATATGTTATATCTCCCCTCTTTTGGAAATAGGGTACGATTATGAATATCTCCAGTATCAAATAATCCTTATACACTGTGAAATTTACTTTATGTATGAAAACCAAAGAAAGGAGATATAACACATGAGAAATATTTGGAATCAAGTCTCCCCTTGCTGTTATTTCAAATCATTTGAAACCATAGCAGCCAGTTTTAATCTCCCCTCCATCAAGGCCAGATGTTTTGGGAAAATATCAGATATTTTGTAATTCATATGCAAAACTAAGAAAACAAATGACTATGATAAAATATTTTATGGCTGTAAAAAAGTGCCAAAAATAGCCTTTGGATGACGGATGATCCTTTTAATGCGCCATCTTATGGGCAAATGTCACATAGTTCACTACACAATTTAGATCATTACATTTCCAACGAGTCTTCATCTGTTTAATTCTGATCAATAGTCGCTGAGATTTGGAACTTATAAAATTGCAGAAAAAGGTGGTATATCTAAATATGGATATATTAGCCAAATTGAATATTAAAATGCTCATATCTTTACGACATATCTACATGAAAATTTGTAGCTTTTTGAAGATTCTATACTATTCTATGGTTAAAATTTTATGACAGTTGGTAAAAAGAAGCTACGTTTTCAAACCAATAAAATATGCCCAAATTTGCCTACATTTTTATATATAGTGTTCTGATTTGGTTGTCTCCCCTGTAGCCTTGTGAAGCCACGAATAAATGACTAGCAAATACTTTCATGTGAAAAGTGTTTTAGTCTCATTTGTTAGATATTTTCCCTCTTTTTCTACACACACACACACACCATGAGAGAACTTGAATACCTACTAGACACTATCCTTGAGTGTGCAAGATCTCTCTGTACAGGGCTTTGTCAGGATACTTCCCTTTTCATAGAAATCTTGACCAAATATTCAAAATAACATAGTATTTGAAATGTAAATAAAATCGCATGACACAGCTATACATGGGCTCATATGAAGAATGATACAACTTCTAGTTATGTTAGTTTAAATAACAGCATTTAATTGGATATTCCACCAGACTAAATGAATTTTTGTTCTGGAATCTGGCAAGACGAAGAGAACACATTTATAACTGGTCAATTTGAGATGAAAACTTATGTTCTTTACTTTTTTTTATTACCTCTACGTTTTGTTCGTTTTCTTTTCTTTTTTTTCCCCCTCCCCAACTTTCTGCTACTTAAGCACGTCTTTTCTTTTGAATGTTCACATTGCAATCAAAATCTCGCGCTGATATTTAGGATTAATATGGCATAATCACGTTGACACACTGGTTCCCGCTGGATCACCGAAGTTTAGCTAAGTTGAGCAACGTTAAACCTGGTCAGTACTAAATGGGTGGCCATTTGGACCAGGTGCTGTATGCGCTCTTAGTTCGGAATTGTTTCCTATCATCCTGGACTTCTCCTTGCCACTGGACTCAAACAGTGCCAATTCAGGAGAGGTGTGGTTGAAGATTGTGCAATCCTTGCCTCACAATTACATGCACAGCTGGCCCTACAGGGGGTATCCATTGTCTTTCGAAAGTGAACGGAGGCATTGTACATTTTTGAGATAAAAGAGAAGGTGAACACTCGCATCTACGTATCTCATATCAAGATAATAAAGTGCGAACTTACACTGAAGTAAAATGAATAAAAACTGGAAAAAGGAATAAACGAAAATCACATCTAAAATAAAGATGTGATTCTCAATTATGAATAAACTTTGAATATGAAGCGAAATATTAATTCTCCCCACACGTCTTGTTTGCGTTGAATCTTTCGGATTATATTTTGTTTTTATTCCCCATCACTTTTATTTTTCACGCACACATATAGATAAAATGGAAAACCTGTATAAAACAATACAAATTTATGCGATGAAAATGAATGTTATAAAAGGATTTCCTCAAAAAAATGAGTGAAGATGTTATTTTTTTTTTTAGATTTTTTTACAAAAAAATGAAATATTGAAAATCTTATCGTCTCTATTTCTTTCAATTTATGTAACCTTTTCTTTTTTCTATCTCTTTCTATCCTCTTCTCTCTCCTTCTCTCACTCTTTCTCCCCTTTCTCTCTCTCACTCACTCTTTTTATCCCCGTCTCTCATTCTTTCTTCCCTCTCTCTTCCTCCTGTCTCTCTCACTCTTTCTCCCCCCTCTCTCTCTCACTCTTTCTCCCCCCTCTCTCTCTTCCCTCTCTCTCTTTCTCTTCCCCCTCTCTCTCTTCCCTCTCTCTCTTTCTCTTCCCCCTCTCTCTCACCTTTTCTCTCCCTCTCTCTCACTTTTTGTCTTTCTTTCTCTCTCTCACTCTTTCTCTCCCCCTCTCTTTCTCACCCCTCTTTCTTTCTCCCCTCTCTCTCGTTCTCTCCCCTCTTTCTTTCTCCCCTCTCTCTCGTTCTCTCCCCTCTCAAGCTTTCTCACTCTTTCTCTCTCTGTTTCTCTCCCCTTTCTATTTTTCTCACTCTTTCTTCCCTTCTTTCTCTCCTCTCACTCTTTCTCCCTCACTCACTCTCCCTCTCTCTCTTTCTCACACGATTTTTCGCACTTCCTTTCTCTCACTCACTTTTACTTGCTAAAATATAGTGAGAGAAAGTAGTAATAGAAATAATACTTATGGCAAGAAAGCTGCATAGAAATATTTACATTTCATTCCTAAAAGCAATTTGTCGGATTAACTGTTAAGATAATCTTGAATAAATGTTCACATCTTAGCATCATATATGAATATTCAAAATAAAAATTAAAAAGTAAAAAAAATGATGCAAGTTTAAAATGAATAAAATCTATTGTTATTATTATTATGATTATGATTATTATTATGATTATTATTATTATGATTATTATTTTGATTATTATGATTATTATTATTATTATGATCATTATTATTTTGATTATTATTATTATTATGATCATTATTATTTTGATTATTATGATTATTATTATTATTATTTTGATTATTATTATGATTATTATTATTATTATTATTATTATTGTTATTAGTATGATTGTTATTATTATGATTATTTTGATGATTATTATTATTTTATTATGATTATTATTATCATGATTATTATTATTATCATTATGATTATTATTATTTTATTATGATTATTATTATTATGATTATTATTATTTTATGATGATTATTATTATTATGATTATTATTATTTTATGATGATTATTATTATTTTAATATGATTATTATTATTATGATTATTATTATTTTATTATGATTATTATTATTATTATGATTATTATTATTTTATGATGATTATTATTATTATGATTATTATTATTTTATGATGATTATTATTATTTTATTATGATTATTATTATTATTATGATTATTATTATTTTATGATGATTATTATTATTATGATTATTATTATTTTATGATGATTATTATTATTTTATTATGATTATTATTATGATTATTATTATTTTATGATGATTATTATTATTTTAATATGATTATTATTATTATGATTATTATTATTATTATTGTTATTAGTATGATTATTATTATTATTATTATGATTATTATTAAAAAAGAAAATACAAAAGAACCAAATTTTGCTCCAAATAAAAAAAATTTAATTTCAAAGTCTCAACTCATAAATAAAAAAAAAAAAAGCTCTAGTATGTATATATGCCAGTAGCATTCACTCTAGGCGGCTTGAAACGGTTTTCCCTAAAGGAAGAAGTTTCATGGGAATATTATGTTCACAAACGGTCCCCAGTCGTGTGTATAATATTCCAGTGAAGACCAATAATCAATGCCACTGAGAAATCAATGGCAACCGGCTGTTGCAATGATGTAAAGTCATTTGCAAACGTTATTGAATAAGATAGAGAGTACTGAACATCTGGTGAGACTTGTTGTCACTCACGCTCCAGAGAACAACATTGTTGTCAGTGAGCTATCTTTAGAGATGGCCTGTGTGAATATTCCTTTGTGTGTATGAATGTCTGAGTTCCCTCTGGACTCAGAAACGGCTTTGTGTGCCTGGGCGTGTTCTTAGACAGGTTTTGTATTGGAATGGTTCCGATAAGTATCAAAAATCGATATTTGAAAAAATCCAATTAAAGAAGGAAAGTGATTTTGTACCAAAGTTGACACCCTTATACAGCCTAACATCCCAAATGCGTTTCAGAAGTTTTATCACCACACATGTAGAAGATGGTGTATAAAATCAACAGTAGGCTCGTTGATAAGGCTGGTACGTTTGAAATGAATGTTTTTTACTTGTTGATTCTAATTCAAAATCTGGTTGAGTGTAATCCAAAGTTTTGTAGTCAAAAAGAATGACACTCTATCTCCCCCCCCCTCCAATCTCCCAAATAATAAACCTAAGTTGGAAAATTTTGACAATGACTGACTTTACTAGTGAAACTTGGTGAAACAATGAAACTTGGCATCTCAAAATGAGCCAGGAAAAGAAATTAATTGCGTTTTATTCTAAATGCCTTAGAAAGATTCTAGAGATCTCATAGAACCAAGAAGTCAGAGACCACACTAAACAACAGGTAGTATCGTCATTAATCTGCACACGAGTTCTAGGATGGTTCCGACGTACACTAAGATTGGCCTCAGAGAGGATTGCCAACCAAATGCTCCATGGACCTCTGATGGAAAAAGAAAAGGAAGACCAAAAGATGAATTGGAAGCAGAAAATCGTGATAGATTTGATTGTAATAGAAAGGAACTGAAGGAATGTTGTGGATCTGGATTCAGATCCAAAACTATGGTACACTTCGACTGCTTTATGCTGTTTATCTTGCTTCAATATTGTCTTTAATGAGTCAAACATACAACTTGCCCCAAAATAAAATTAACTTGCACTTAATCTTTCCTACATCTCTGCTTGCGTGATGCAAGCGTATTGTTGAACAGCCATCATTAAGAAAGACTTCGCTGAACTATCACATCGATGGGTGGTCAACCTTTGATGGTGAAATTAGTATTGGTTGCCTATCTTGAACGACCTTGTTCAGGATCGCTTTATATGGGCTGCCATGATTCAGAATATGGTGCACGCCATGAAAGAAAATAACTTGACTATTATAACAAAATATATAGGTTTTATGAAAATGTACGCTTTTTATGTATACCAATCTTTTTAAATCAGGAATGTTTGTTAAGATATAAGAACAAAGTCTAAATAAATAACAATTTAGCGAGATTCCAAAGTCCAATGTTTTAATATCTTATTTTGTTTTCTTTCCAAAATAAAAAACTGGTACAGTTTGCAGGAATGGTCAATATTTATATGTCAACATTGAATATTTCCTTCTGTAGACTCACCAGAAAAAACAAAGTTCTCAAATAAAAAACGTGATATAATATGTAAAATTCAGAAATAACCAAAATTGCTCGCGTCGGCCAATATCCAGTTGTTGTCCATCTTGTCTTATGGAGAAAAGCTATCATTTTGTTACTACCACATCAACTTAAATTCTTTTTTGATTACATGTTACAAAAATATCATAAATAAAGTGTCTTGGTTTGATTTTTTTTTTTTTTTTTTCAAGTTATATAAGGACCCAAACTAATTGTGTGTGTGTGTGTAAGGAATACTGCTTACATGTTTACACCCAATCTAAGAGAAATAATCCTGCTTAAAAAGTTATATTAGTTACCTTCCTTCTATTAAAGGAATTAAGTTTAGTTAAATATAAGAGGTCTAATTTATACTTTTATTTATTTTACTTTTTTTATTATACCATAATTAGGTTCTCGTTATAGTTCAGTTTAATTATCAACCTTTTCTTCCGCAAGTATCCTCTCTCTCTCAAATTTAATAATATCAGCTACAAGATGTTTATTTCCTTGTTTACTTTTATTTTATTATTTATTTAATTACATTTTTCCAAATTCTTCTTTCTATACTCTGTCTACTGAAATAATTTATGCTTGAAGACTTTTACAAATTTGTTTTAAAATATCTTAACAATTCTATCATCCTATTTGCCCCTACTCTTTACATTGACTACTTAATCTGGCCTAAGACAAAAGAGTACAGTTGGTTTTTGTGCAGAGAATTTTGGACTACTTCCTGCCTTTTATTAAGTAGGTTATCATTAGATACTATTATATGGTATGTTTCTAGAGTGCAAAAATTGCATCTCTTGCATTTACTAGGTTTATATTTCCCTGCTCTACTTAATATGGACCATTTTAGTTTGTATTCCATGTTACTGCTACACAATTCCCTTATCCTTTTGGCCAGAGTAGTTGATTTCCTGTTGGAATCATTGCTAGGTACCCTAAAAGATGGTACATGATTCCTGAATCTATCCTTGAACCTACATCTGTGGATCCTATGTACATTCTAGTTATTTGAATAAACATTGCATTTATACATAACTAGCATTGCCCGGGTGTTTAGAGGTGTGTGTGTGGTGGTGAGGGTGGAGGTAAAATCAAAACAAAGTGAAGTAATAACCCTGTTTTAAATATTATTTTTAAAAAAAAACTGTTAAAACTTCTAAAAAAAAATCAGGAAAAAAAAAACAATTAAAAAAACCAACATGATGTAATAAATACAGTCTGGCAGTGCCCGGGTATTTGAAAAAAAAAAGGTTTTGGGGCGATAGGTATGCTCAAACCCGAATCCTTGAGGCGAAAGCGAAAAAAAAAGAAAGCGTGTTGACTTAACTTAAAAGTGAATTATGTCAAACATCAATTCCGCAGTCAAGTTTGTTTTGGTTTTGTTTCACCAAGATGTTGGGTTGAAAACCAGCTCCCCTTAAAAAATGGGGGGTGTCCAAATGAAAGCAATTGTCTGATATGACGGTTTCTACCGCATCGATCAAAAGCTGATTGCTTTCTGTACGTTCCGGTGCGAAAGCTGAGAACACACACCTTTTTAATTTAGTTTCATTTTATTTATACTAAAAAGCCGAACAAACAAGCGACACAGCGAAATAGTGGGATTTTTATAAAAGTCGATGTAAATAAATCTAGACGCGGCCCGCATTCCCAAATCCTAGATGATATTATTATTTAGACTGTATATAAAAAGTTCTTAGACAAAGTAACCCCCCCCCCCCAAAAAAAAGCCCAGCGAAAAAAGCCTTTGCCGGACATACATAAAATGTGCACACACATTTTGTCTTTTATATATATTTATACATAATATTCTAAATAAGATTTTTATATATATTTATACATAATATTCTAAATAAGATTTTTATATATATTTATACATAATATTCTAAATAAGATTTTTATATATATTTATATATAATATTCTAAATAAGATTTTTATATATATTTATACATAATATTCTAAATAAGATTTTTATATATATTTATATATAATATTCTAAATAAGATTTTTATATATATTTATACATAATATTCTAAATAAGATTTTTATATATATTTATATATAATATTCTAAATAAGATTTTTATATATATTTATATATAATATTCTAAATAAGATTTTTATATATATTTATATATAATATTCTAAATAAGATTTTTATATATATTTATACATAATGTTCTAAATAAGATTTTTATATATATTTATACATAATATTCTAAATAAGATTTTTATATATATTTATATATAATATTCTAAATAAGATTTTTATATATATTTATATATAATATTCTAAATAAGATTTTTATATATATTTATACATAATATTCTAAATAAGATTTTTATATATATTTATATATAATATTCTAAATAAGATTTTTATATATATTTATACATAATATTCTAAATAAGATTTTTATATATATTTATATATAATATTCTAAATAAGATTTTTATATATATTTATATATAATATTCTAAATAAGATTTTTATATATATTTATATATAATATTCTAAATAAGATTTTTATATATATTTATACATAATGTTCTAAATAAGATTTTTATATATATTTATACATAATGTTCTAAATAAGATTTTTATATATATTTATATATAATGTTCTAAATAAGATTTTTATATATATTTATATATAATATTCTAAATAAGATTTTTATATATATTTATATATAATATTCTAAATAAGATTTTTATATATATTTATATATAATATTCTAAATAAGATTTTTATATATATTTATATATAATATTCTAAATAAGATTTTTATATATATTTATATATAATATTCTAAATAAGATTTTTATATATATTTATACATAATGTTCTAAATAAGATTTTTATATATATTTATACATAATATTCTAAATAAGATTTTTATATATATTTATACATAATATTCTAAATAAGATTTTTATATATATTTATATATAATATTCTAAATAAGATTTTTATATATATTTATATATAATATTCTAAATAAGATTTTTATATATATTTATATATAATATTCTAAATAAGATTTTTATATATATTTATATATAATATTCTAAATAAGATTTTTATATATATTTATATATAATATTCTAAATAAGATTTTTATATATATTTATACATAATGTTCTAAATAAGATTTTTATATATATTTATATATAATGTTCTAAATAATATTTTTATATATATTTATACATAATATTCTAAATAAGATTTTTATATATATTTATACATAATATTCTAAATAATATTTTTATATATATTTATATATAATATTCTAAATAAGATTTTTATATATATTTATATATAATATTCTAAATAAGATTTTTATATATATTTATATATAATATTCTAAATAAGATTTTTATATATATTTATATATAATATTCTAAATAAGATTTTTATATATATTTATATATAATATTCTAAATAAGATTTTTATATATATTTATATATAATATTCTAAATAAGATTTTTATATATATTTATACATAATGTTCTAAATAAGATTTTTATATATATTTATACATAATATTCTAAATAAGATTTTTATATATATTTATACATAATGTTCTAAATAAGATTTTTATATATATTTATACATAATGTTCTAAATAAGATTTTTATATATATTTATATATAATATTCTAAATAAGATTTTTATATATATTTATATATAATATTCTAAATAAGATTTTTATATATATTTATACATAATGTTCTAAATAAGATTTTTATATATATTTATACATAATATTCTAAATAAGATTTTTATATATATTTATATATAATATTCTAAATAAGATTTTTATATATATTTATATATAATATTCTAAATAAGATTTTTATATATATTTATATATAATATTCTAAATAAGATTTTTATATATATTTATACATAATGTTCTAAATAAGATTTTTATATATATTTATACATAATATTCTAAATAAGATTTTTATATATATTTATATATAATATTCTAAATAAGATTTTTATATATATTTATATATAATATTCTAAATAAGATTTTTATATATATTTATATATAATATTCTAAATAAGATTTTTATATATATTTATATATAATATTCTAAATAAGATTTTTATATATATTTATACATAATGTTCTAAATAAGATTTTTATATATATTTATACATAATGTTCTAAATAAGATTTTTATATATATTTATACATAATGTTCTAAATAAGATTTTTATATATATTTATACATAATGTTCTAAATAAGATTTTTATATATATTTATATATAATATTCTAAATAAGATTTTTATATATATTTATATATAATATTCTAAATAAGATTTTTATATATATTTATATATAATATTCTAAATAAGATTTTTATATATATTTATATATAATATTCTAAATAAGATTTTTATATATATTTATATATAATATTCTAAATAAGATTTTTATATATATTTATACATAATGTTCTAAATAAGATTTTTATATATATTTATACATAATATTCTAAATAAGATTTTTATATATATTTATATATAATATTCTAAATAAGATTTTTATATATATTTATATATAATATTCTAAATAAGATTTTTATATATATTTATATATAATATTCTAAATAAGATTTTTATATATATTTATATATAATATTCTAAATAAGATTTTTATATATATTTATACATAATGTTCTAAATAAGATTTTTATATATATTTATACATAATGTTCTAAATAAGATTTTTATATATATTTATACATAATGTTCTAAATAAGATTTTTATATATATTTATACATAATGTTCTAAATAAGATTTTTATATATATTTATATATAATATTCTAAATAAGATTTTTATATATATTTATATATAATATTCTAAATAAGATTTTTATATATATTTATATATAATATTCTAAATAAGATTTTTATATATATTTATACATAATGTTCTAAATAAGATTTTTATATATATTTATACATAATGTTCTAAATAAGATTTTTATATATATTTATACATAATGTTCTAAATAAGATTTTTATATATATTTATATATAATATTCTAAATAAGATTTTTATATATATTTATATATAATATTCTAAATAAGATTTTTATATATATTTATATATAATATTCTAAATAAGATTTTTATATATATTTATATATAATATTCTAAATAAGATTTTTATATATATTTATACATAATGTTCTAAATAAGATTTTTATATATATTTATACATAATGTTCTAAATAAGATTTTTATATATATTTATACATAATGTTCTAAATAAGATTTTTATATATATTTATACATAATGTTCTAAATAAGATTTTTATATATATTTATACATAATGTTCTAAATAAGATTTTTATATATATTTATACATAATGTTCTAAATAAGATTTTTATATATATTTATACATAATGTTCTAAATAAGATTTTTATATATATTTATACATAATGTTCTAAATAAGATTTTTATATATATTTATACATAATGTTCTAAATAAGATTTTTATATATATTTATACATAATGTTCTAAATAAGATTTTTATATATATTTATATATAATATTCTAAATAAGATTTTTATATATATTTATATATAATATTCTAAATAAGACTTTTATATATATTTATACATAATATTCTAAACTAGCGGGGTACCCGGCGTTGCCCGAGTGTTTGTTTCCGGGACGGGGGGGGGGTAAAAATGTTATGGTAGGTAAGTAGGAAGGATCAAACCCGGAGTCATGAGTAAAAGTAGGAAAATAAAGTGTGAAACATCTGCAACATTAACAGTTCGGCCACCAAGAAAAGTCCATTCCAGTTGTTTAGGGAAAAAAAAAAAAAACGACTACGGTAGGTCGGCGCGAATGTGAAAATATAATGTGAATTGTCCAGCACGCTAACCACTACGCCACAGAGCACTGCAGCTTAGTTTAGTGATTTTAAATAACTTCACATGAAAGAACTACGAAGCGAAACCGGTGTTCTCTTCTAAACTGTTCCTTGTGAACGATCCCCAAACGGTGTTAAGTGGTGGCAAGGGGAGGAGGAATTTATTAGAGAGAAAATATTTTACCACTTCCATTGATCTTAACCGATTTTGGCCGTGACTTCTCAGCAGAAAAAGTATAGAAATCTAAGATTATCGAGGAATTTGAGAAATAATAAGCCTATAACACACCTCAGATATTGTTCTGCCGTTTGTGCATATTATATTTGCATGAAATATCTTGATTTTTAATCCTATTAAGGTCAAAATCAGACGGGGAAAAAATGAGTTCATTTTATTTATATAGAGATAAGATTTTCATATATATTTATACATAATTTTCTAAATAAGACTTTTACTGTCTAAAAGGCATGAAGGGAACAAATTAAAATAAGAAAAAAACTGAACATTTCTTTGCATATGGGTGATTCTATGAATCTGAAAACTGAAACGAAGCAACATTTACCCTAGGCAGATTGAACCGGCTTCCTCCAAAGGAAGAAGTTCCATGGAAATATTTCGCAAGCGGTTTCCAGTCGCATGCATATCCCATCAGCGGAGATGACATCGTTAGGTTTTTGCAGTTTTTGCAAGGAGATATCGATGTCTTCCTACATACAGCGCCTGGTATTCTCAAATGATTTCACATCTGGTACTGACCGGGCTCAACATTGCTTAACTTTGGTAATATAGCAGAATGGGTGTTTCAACATGATGATGTCATATTCTAACTAGGTAGTAATGAGTGATCATTTTCATAATAGTAAAGAAACAAACTCATTATTTTTTTAATATACATACTAGCATGGTGCTCGACATTGCCCAGTCATAAAATATGCTTAAATATGATATTTTGATTAATGCAGATTTTGTATTATTATACTAGCCTGGGTGCCTGGTGTTGCCTGGGTGTTTGGAGGTGTGTGTGGAGCAAAAAAAAAAAAAAAGTGGTAGTATGCAGGCAGGCAGACGGCCAGGCTCTTGAACCCGTACTGCGAAAGACAAAAAGAATGTGAAAAAAAAGTTACGGCTTTGCTGTTGTGCCTATCGCCAAACCGGAAGCGGTGAAGGTTTAAATTAAGGCTAGTCAATCGAAAAGAGGGGATGACTTCCAAAAGTATCAGCGAAAAAAAAAAACGACCCCCCCCCCCATCCCTGTTGGAAAGTACCCAGTTGAGGGTGAAGGAATTAATGTTTTTAACCAATTTTCTGATATTTGTCGTCCAGAGGGTAGAGCTTCAAAACAATACCGATCTCGTGAAAATCTGTCGCTTCTGTTGAAAGTTTTAGGTGGACAGACAGACATGCATACATTTATATGATAGATTATATTGAACCCAATATATAGTAATGATTTAAAAATCTACAAAAAAAAAAATCATACCAAGCTATGAATGAATTTGCGCATGCACAAAAGTAATAGAAATATGTCAATAAGTTGAAATGAACATTTTGCATTTCAACTGCCGATATATTTCTGTACGCATTACTCATCCATACAAAGATTAAACCATCCTTGAATAATGATTACTATTTCTTGTTAATTTCAGTGTTATGTAATCAGTAATTTAAGAGTTTATCGGTTAAATATTTACACACACACACTGTTTTATTCATATAGATAAGTTTAAGATTTTTTTTTTTTAAATTTGGATTTTGTACAGAGACAAAGAAATTTATGGCGGCAATGTTTTTCATCTAATACATAAATTATATTGTCAGATTTTCAAAGTAAGGCTTAAATAGCATTTAGGTTGACAAATCAAACTTTGCCTCTGACAAGCAAACTTTTTGGCACCTGTCTCCTACAAAACCTGCGAACCCTTGACTCTACAAAACCTGCCAACCCTCGACTCCTACAAAGCCTGCCAACCCTCGACTCCTACAAAGCCTGCTAACCCTCGACTCCTACAAAGCCTGCCAACCCTCGACACCTACAAAGCCTGCCAACCCTCGACTCCTTACAAAACCTGCTAACCCTCAACTCCTTCAAAACCTGCCAACCCTCAACTCCTACAAAATTAGCTGATTCCTGACTCGACAAATATTTCTAACTTTTGGTTCTGACCCTGACAAAAATTGCTGACTGCCAATGTTAACACGGTTAAATTACTGACTACCAGCTAAGATATCCATAAAAATTGTTGACTCATCACTGACTCCTACAAAAATATTGACAAAACTTGTGATTCCTGACTCTTACAAAAATTTTGACAACTTCTGAAAACCCGATGGAAGTCCTGTCTTGTGTGAACGTGTCAATAACCCTTGTCACAGCTGCTTTCATCTCCTCTATTGTCTCATGACAGCCTCTAAGGTTTTCCTTGAGCTTAGGCAATAACCAAAAATCACAGGAAGCAAGGTCTGCACAACTGTCTCGATATCCCTCTTGGTCAAATAGTCTGTGACAAGGATAGAGTTGTGCATTGTCCTAGTAGAAATGCCACTGACCCAATTTGAAGAATGCTCGCTTTTTTCTGACAAAATCCCTTCCTGAACTCCCATAAAACCTCAATATAATATTCCTTGTTGACTGTTTTTCCAATGGGAACCCAGTGCATGTAAATCATGCCCGTGTTGTAAAAAAAAAAATGGGATCATTATAAGTTTCAGTGTAGATTTGCTCTTTCTGGCCTTCTTGGGTCTGGGAGAGCCAGCATGCTTTCACTGGGAATTCTGTGTCTTGGTCTCTGGGTCAAAGCAGTAGATTCAGCATTCATCGCAAGTCACCAGAGCATCAAGAATTGCGAGATCTGAATTGATCAGCTCGACTATCTCCTTATTGTCATAACAATGTCTTTATTTCTGATCTTCTCGAAGCACCCTTGGGACAAACTTTGTGCAAATCTTCCATATCTTCAGTTCCTCACAAATAATTGTGAATACAGTTCCTACACTGACATCAAAATGTGCATTTATTATCTCTAGAGACATGATTGTCCTTATTCATGAAATTCTTTATTTGGCCAATCAATTCTGGTGTTTTGACTTCCTTACTCCTTCCACACTTCTCATCATCCTTCACAGACTCCCTGCCTTTCTTGAATCTCTTCTGACACTCAAAAACTGATGCTCGATTTATGCAAGAGAGTCCAAAAGCAGTCTGAGACATTCCATATGTTTCTGTGGCATTTTTTCCAAGTTTGAAACAGAATCTTATTGCATATCGTTCTTCTAAAGTGTCCTTATGTTCCGATTGCATTTTTTAAATTCACCAGCTGTGATAATCCGGCGTTAGTAGGGTGTATTCCAATTCCTGCTGTAGCTGTTCATTTGAACCTGAAATCATAAAAATTGGTCAGTCACCTCATAAGATGTATAGCAATAATATATTGAATTTTCGAGAGTCTACGGCAATTTTAAATGCCTGTACAAAAAATGTTTGGAAACTTATTTAAGGCACCTCATAAATCCAAAGTAAGAAAAAAACAAAAAAAAAAAAAACAATTGAATATTGTTCAAGTGATTATTAAAATGTTTAATTTTAATGTGTGTGCAAAGAATTTCAAACTAACTTTGAATCATTTTGTATTTCAGCTGTCTCAGGGTCGACGTACGCCCAGCATGAAAGCCAGTATTGTGGCCATGAGCCGGTCGGCTGATCTTGCAAAGGAACTTTCATTCAAAGAAATAGCATTCAATGCAAACACAAATTGTGTCCCTTCACCGGCTCCAGTGGAAAGTACCTCAAGCGGAACAGTTACGACTCCTCGAGCACCCAGATCCAAAAAGTATGTTTGCAGATTATTTTCTTCATTTTCATTTAAGCCATTTTTATTTAATTGTTTTTTTGTTTTTAATGTTTTCCCAATTAGAAAAACTTTTTTTACGCGGCATAAGCGTTTCAATTATTCAATCTTTTTTTCCTTTTAATATTCAGCAATAAGCTTAAATGTCCATTTTACAACATGAACTATCTTTATTCTGTTTCTTCTCTTCTACTTTGCTTTCTAGCACCACCATTTTATCGCTGGCCCTATTAGTGGGGCATTAGAATACACCGACTGCCCCCCCCTCCCTGCAGAGGGTAAAAGTCCCTCAATGGGGGTCCTGGATATGACCTTAAACTATATCCAGTGGTGAGGCCCCAGCTTGTGGGCTTTGGGGAGTGTGGAGCTGCCCTTTAATTGCCATTGCTCCCAGGTTCACTCTGACCCAGAGTGGTAGTACCTGTTAGGGTCCCGACTATGGGTTAAATAGAAACCGACTTGAAAACAACAAATATATTCTACTAAAAAAATTTTCTTCAAAATCTTTGGATTTGGCATTAAATAACCCGAAAAGGGTTGATATGCCGTAAAACAAAAACAACCAACCAACCATCTCTTTATCGCCACACTTTCGGCTAGTGGTTGATGCATAAAACCTTTTTTGGCAGAAAGAAATACAAAGATGTTCACTGAGAATTTTAAGGTTTTATTTCTGGAGAGAATTGACTTAGATAGGAGAGAGAAACTAACATTCTCTTATCTAATTAATTAAATTCTTGACTGCAATGGGTTACATGCGGCTCTTTGGTTTAACTTTGCTCATTGTGATATTCAAAGTTTCTTTACAACATTTTTTTTTTTTTTTTAATTTTTTTTTTTATTACATTTTCACCCCAAACAAGGCACATTGCCACTTTGGTGTAGGGGGCTACTATCAGGGGAAACATCTACTGGGGTACTATGTAGGGATTTGGGCAGCGAGATGTTGGTTCACGTTGCACTTGAACTTCTGCATGTCAGTACAGTTGGGGAAGCAGTGACCTGGAATGGAATTCCAAAGTCTAGCAGTTCTGGGGAAGAAACTACTGGAGTAGAAAGATCTTTTACATCTAGGGATCTCTACAGTGTGGGGGTGGGATTTTGCAGCTTGTCGGGTCTGTCGAGGGTGTTTACGTCGTGGGGGCACAAATGCTTGCAGTTCATCAGAGCATTCACCATTATAATACTTGTAGAACAGGCAGAGGGATGCAACGTTTCGACAATGGGACAGAGGCTGAAGCTTAGATGCCAGTTTAGGGCCTATCAGATTTGCGACTCTCTTTTGAACCCTGTCAATGTGCTTCGTATCCGTTTTCACAGACAATCAACTTAAAAACTTGTTTTCTCTTGGCTCAACAAAACATGACATCATTACTTTCATCTCATGTCATGCTATGTCCATCCAATTTGACATGCAACCCATCTTTGATTGACCCATTGGAATAATTCTGTTTTGCAGGTTTGGGTCGTAATGACATGTACTCAGTACGACGCTTGTCAAAAATCCACACTAGCTCACTTATTTCTGTTGACATAGGACCCCTCCATCATCTAACAATATCTTTCAGATCTCCATCTCTGATTATTCAATAGTCGATATCTTATGATTTATCTGATCAAATCAGTTATGATTATTCAATAAAATAAATATCACATGCATGCTAAAAGTTTAATAGAAAATAAATGTAATGTTAACAACATTCTGTTTTAATGGTATGTGTTGGTTGACGAAAGGATTGTGTTTTTTATTAATGAGTCAATGGTTTTCATGTTTATTTTGGGCATGGGGGGTATCCTAGTCTATTTAAATTTTTTTTTTCACACTTTTTTGTTTCTTCTTTTTCCTTTTACTTCTGGCTTCTTCATGACTTTTTTGTTTCTTCTTTTTCCTTTTACTTCTGGCTTCTTCATGACTTTTTTGTTTCTTCTTTTTCCTTTTACTTCTGGCTTCTTCATGACTTTTTTGTTTCTTCTTTTTCCTTTTACTTCTGGCTTCTTCATGACTTTTTTGTTTCTTATCTAACTTATTTACTGCTTTCATGTCACTTTTGCAATCAACATTTGATTTTCTATGCCTATACACATATTGTCACTGTTTGTATATACTCAGCTTGTGATGAAGACACATTAAAGATTGTGGCCATTTTTTACTTTAGGGTGGACTTTGTTGGATTGAGGGAAAAAAAAGCTAACTCATCTCAGCTTATTTTTACATTTTTTTTTTCTTTTTAACAATTTTTAATTACAAAAATAAATTTGTTTTTTTTTATTGTTTTGTTTTAAATGGAAAAAACATTTTTTAGTAACGAGTTAAAAGAAAATGTTCCTTTTGTTTGCTTTATTTTGGTGAGATCCTTCCAATCTACTTGATCCAATAGTTTTTTATTGACTTCTTAAAAGAAAAACATTATTAGATGAAACAAAAATAACACAAAGAATGCAATTTCATCGGCAAATTTAATGGGAGGGTCATGAATAAGAAATTCTTGATTGTGTTGTTTCAGAACCAAAAAAAAAAGTAAATAAAAACAATTGTTGACAAAAAATGTTTAAATCAAGCATTAAAAGAAATCTAAAATTAAGTTGTGATAAATTGCCACCTTAGAAATAAAAAGAAGTGCTGAGATTATGTGATTCAACCAGAACTATAAAAGCATGATTTTTTTGTACATAAATGTCTGTAATGGTTTCATACATGTTAAACCCATGCTTTTTTTTTCAATGTTTTATAACTTTTACTGGAAAAAAAAAACAATTCAAATATTTTTTATGCCATTATAAAAATGTTAGCCTCTTATTTATCTGGCATTCTTTTCAATTGTTGATGGACGATGACGTCATCTTCTATTCACAAGAAGCTTGAATAGGCCTTTTCCAATTCCTTCATTTCACCTCTCGTACGTTGATGGTCACCAATTGAAAAAAATGTTCACCTGTTTAATGCGAACAAATTTCGTCCTTTTTTAGAATTCAACTTTTAAAAAAAATACAAAAAAATTTTTACAATGTACATACTCATCACAGAATAAAGACGTCATATTCCAAAAATTACGTAAATTGATCAAGTAGTTTTTTGTTTTTTTTTTACTAAGAAAATAAATTTTACAATTTTTAATGATTAAAAAGTTTTGATTATTTATAAATTTCACCTGTCTGTTTAAATCTATGTTTGTATATCTGTCTAAAACTTGTGACAGAGATGACGGATTTTCACGAGATTGGTATCATTTTGAAGCTCAACCCCTCGGACGACAAATATCGAAAAATTGGCTAAAAACGTTAATTCCTTCATCCTCAACTGTGCACTTTTCTACAGGGAGGGGTCGCTTTTTTCACCAATATTTTCTAAAATCATCCCCTCTTTTCAATTGACTAGCTTTAATTTAAACCTTCACCACTTCCGGTTTGGAGATGGACATAACAGCAAAAACTTTACTTTTTTTTTTTTTTTACATTCTTTTCTTCCTTTGCAGTACAGCTTCAAGCCTGTTTGCCTATTACCCCACCCCACTTTTTTTTTTTTTTTTGCTCAACACATACCTCCAAACACCCGGGCTACGCCGGGCACCCAGACGAGTTTTGAGTACAAACAAAATCTTGCTAGTCGAATGGAGTTGTCGCCGTTTAATTTTAACACATTCTAAGCAGTTCCTGCTTTTCTTAGTTAAAAATAAAAGTTGATCAATTTATGTGAATTTTTGGAATATGACATCTTCATTCCGTGACTGATACGTACGTCATAAAGATTATTTTGTATTTTTCGGTTTTTTTTTGGTTTTTTTTTTCATCTTTCAGCAAATAATGTTTCTTCCATATTTCTAAAATGCAACGACGTTATTAATCTGATGTGTTTGATTTTTTTTTTTTTCCGTGCAAATTTTTTGGATATGAAATTCTGTCCGTATTTGCGTTGTTTTCCTTCAAACTATATTACCCTCATCATTATGCAACATTATTGCTTCCCATCAGATCATTAAAGTTAAGCAACATTGAGTCTGGTCAGTACTAAATCGGCTGACGTGTCCTTCTAGGATGATCAGATGGTGCTTGTCATTCGAATCGATGAACATTATCCTCGTTAACATGGATATTTTATGTTCTTTAGAAGGAGACTAGCGGGAGTACTCTGTGTTGCCCAGGTATTTGTAGTTGTGTGTGTGTTGGGGGGGGGGGGGTAGATAAAAAAAAAAGAAGGCTCGAAAACAAATATTAGAAAACGAACAAAAAAAACAGCGAAAACGTTTGGGGGGGTAGCCTCTAACCCAATGGGGGGGGCGGGTACCCTGCATTGCCCGGGTGCCATGGGGGGGGGGGTACCCTGCATTGCCCGGGTGTTTGTAGGTGCATGTGTTGGGGAGGGGGGGTAGATCAAAAAAGAAAAAAACTCGAACCCGATGGGGGGGGGGGTCGATTGGCCTTCGGACGTTCTCAGGCATAGTCGTTGTTGTTTAGAAACGAGAAAACAACAACTAACATGCCTGTGGACAGGCGAAGGCCAATCCAACCGAAACGTTGCACAAATAACATTCAAGATGAGAACAGTAGTCTGATCAAAACAATAATATAAACAATCAACCTTCATCTCAAAAAGTCAGAATTCTAATTATTTACTGGTTTAAATATTGAGCTCTATTTTGCATTGGAAATTGATTCTCATTATGATATGTGCGCGTGTATACACATCCACAGACGGTTTCATTATTGTATCGTGGCTTTTCACTGTTGTGACCAGCAACTGATTCAATCTGTAATCAAAGCTCAACCTCCTTAGATGATGGTTGGCTGCTACTAAGTAGATAGTACGGCACAATCACGTTGACACACCGGTTCTCGCCAAATCACTGAAGTTAAGCAACATGATAAACATTGTCAATTGTTGGAGAGCTTGAATTTTTACCTATACAATTAGGGTTAGAGTATTGAATTTTTACTTAATCAATCCTTAGTGCTGAGTTTATCGCTTGTTTTGGTTTTTCAACATTTTACTTCCTCAACCAATAACCCAGTTTCAATTTGATATGGGATGAGGATAAACTCATCTCAAAAACTATTTGTTATGCAACTAAATGACACTTTTTGACATTTCTGTTTAAAATTTGAAAAACCAAAGCTTGGAGAAACCTGGCACTCTGGAGTGGCATTGGATTATTTTCTATTTTCTCTTGATGTACGGCATAATCACGTTGACACACTGGTTCTCATTAGATCACCAAAGTTAAGCAATTTGAGCCTGGTCAGTACTAGATGGGTAACCAATTTGGGAATTCCAGGAGCTGTATGTAGGAGGACGTCAGCATCTCTCTGCAAGAGTTGCAAAAACCTATTGTCGTCCTCTCCCCTAATAGGGATATACATGCGACTGGATCGCTTGTGAATTTCATACTATCGTGAAACTTCCTCCTTTGGAGGAAGACGGTTAAATCTGCATTAGGGTTAGTGCCACATTTTTGTTGTATATTCCGTGTTTTACCTGTGTAATAAAATTGACGAGGAAAAATAGTCAAAAGAAAACAATGTGAATAAATAATCGGCAAATGCAAATCTTGTTATGTGTCTGCAAATATATTTCTTGCGTCAGACATCAGATATCTCCCGTCCCAAATATGGTACTATTTATAAAGTAGTTACTCAATAAAAAAAAATTGTACTTTTTTTGTTTCACATGTTTAATTTAAAGTTAAATAAAACTTTATCAGATCAGTAAGGAAAAGAAGAAAAAAAAAACTTTTTAGGCCATAGTATTTCAAAGCTAAATGCTACTCATCAGAAAAAAAAAAAAAATACCAGGAATACACATTTACAAAAAACTGGCTTAAAGAGATTTGCTTAGAAATGAGATAGAAAAACAATTGGAAAAATGGGGACAAATATAGGGGAGTCGTGAAAAGGATAGCAAGAGGAAGGTAAAGAAAAACAAAAATAAGTATTATGAGAGATAAATCAGAAAATAATCCAAACTTTATAGGATTTACTAAATAAAACCTGTAGCATCCGAAGACTTGAAGAATCGTCCAATGTGTATTAAGCCGATGCTAATAATCCATGGTGATGGACTCTCCCGTCGAGTTCGAGTACATATGAGGTTCATAAAACAATTAGGGTGTCCGAAATCCACACGGATGATTTGTTTATAGTCGTGAAAGCTTTGTGTAGAACCATCCGCACTTTTTGGAACAGCTGCTAATCTCAGTCGGTTCTATTGATTGCCACAGACAGAGCAAGCAGTGAACCTCAGGTTTTACATCAAAGTTTTCTAGGTGCATGTCTTATATATAATTTCAGATAAAAGATATTCAAAGAAAAAAAGCCAATGAATTTAACGAGGTTATTAATAGTGTTCGATAAAAAAACAAGATATACTTTTATTCATATTCGTATAAATATTTTACATGGTCACTACATCAAATATGGCAATGTTTAGGCCAATTAGTTATGACTAAAGACTTCTTCAAGTGACTTCAAAGAAGAGTGTAATTTTACAATTGAATTTTACCAAGTACTTTATCCACTATGCCATAGGTTCTTGCCGAGTTCGACAAGATACACCTGAAGAAAGTCAGAGGTTACATTGACCGAAACCTGAAAATAACACTCAAGATGAGAACAGAGTCTGAGGAATCCAAATAATATTATAATAATCCTCATCTCAAAAATTCCAAAATGTAATAGAGGCAAATGTCTAGTATTATGGTTCATTTGTGCACGTAAAACAAAATTCCAACACAGTAATTTCTTTGTGTGCCAATGTGGTATTAATAACAATGAGAATTGCTTTTTCATAAAATTTTTAAATTGCTGAAAAAAAAAAAATCTTTGCTGAAAACTTTTTTTATTTGATCTAATGTCTCTCTCCCTTTCCTCGTCTTTTTTTTTTCCACAGGCGCCGAATAACCAAGTGAGTGTTTTTTTGACCCCATCCACTATTGCCTTTTGAAAAGCTACATTCACATTCTTACACATACACACACACACATATATAGAAAATGACAGAGAAATGCACACATAAGTGGCATCCCCCTTCCTTCTCCTATCCCTGCACTGCCAACATTTGTAGACATCTGTTCAGCACACGCAGAAAAGTTGTATCCGATGCCTCTGAAGAGTTGCTCCCCCTTTTATTTTCATGTCTGCATCTCATTAAAGGCAACAGAATATAACTGACATAATTGCTGAGTAAAAAAAGAATCCCATTAAATAGGTTCATCTTACGGCTTTGTGTGCCCTTCTCTTTCTCTCCCTCTCAGCCTCTTTTTTTCTTTTTTCTCTTTCCTACGAATGCCATTAGCGGTAGAGCTGCAGGTGATTCCAATTCATAAGCCAATCTGGCGACTACCCTTTTACTAACAATTCCTTTTTTATCGTTTTTTTTTTTTCTTAACAAATCACGTTTTTTGTTTCTGTAGCTGCGTGACTTTCATTTGGTTTTAATTTATCTGCATGAAAAATCTTTTTGTTGCTGTTATCAATCATTATCTATGGCCGACTTGACTATCTTCGTTCGAATTCTGCAGGAAAAAAGAAACGGGGAAACTATCAAAGGTCATACTATATAAATTAGACACTAGGTATCAATTGCACATTGGATGTTATTATAGAAATTTGCACGTGTAAAATTAATTACCAAACAATTGTTTGGTAATTAATTTTATGTTTTCTTTACAAAGATTAAAATCAAAATATAATTATATTAAACCTTATGTCTAGAATTCATATTCTATTTTCAATCAAATTCCATTACATGATTTTGCATTTTGGAAAATGTGTAAAATTTAAGGCTTTAGCTTAATGGGTCTTAGGAAGAAATTGAAATTATGGAAATCTTATTCGATTCGTGTCTAATGACTATGGATGATATTCAAATGAAAGTTGGTATTCATTCTATACCTCCTCCCCATTAAAAAAACATTTAAAATATTCAAAAGAAACTGAAATTTGATGAATATTTATTAATAATTGTGTCTAATACTTGTTGTTAGAAATTTTTTTGAAGTCGAAATATCTAAAAATTTCCAAAATGCTTCTTCCCACATTTTACCCTTTTTTTTTTCATCCAACTAAATATAGCTCACATTTGATTAATTAATATTTTTGGCCAATTTTTGGATATTTGTTGTCCAAGAGTCCAAGCTTTTAAATGATACCCATTTTGTCAGTGTTGGTCGCGTGTGTTGAAAGTTTTAGCAAGACTTGCAGACACACACACACACTAACATACGTTTGAGATTTATATTATAAATGACACATGCTGGGCGTGAACTTCATAACTGAAGTTAGTAAGCAAATGCTTTCATCGATGGGCCCACGAGAACACAGATGCTATAATGTTGCAAATTTAGCTATTTAAAACGAAAGATTGTATCGATCCGAGCATGCATGGTTTGCAAATCGTGTCAAAGGCAGGTTTTTATCTGACCCCTCTTCACACAAAACGATATTTCTACAAGAAATAATGGACAAGTTTTTCCAATTCTTCAATATTTTTTGTCTGAGAGAGCGTTCTTTCTAATGAAGCCACGTTCCTGCATGTACGATGCGGATGAGCAAAGCTTTTAGCAGACATACGAACACGCACACAGACGTTTGCTCTTTATATAATAGAGAAGAAGGGTACCTCTGATAAAATTGTCTCTGAGATGGGTATATTTGCCGATGGCACCACACTCTATAATAAACACGAAAGGGAAAATGAATGAATACCACAAAATGGAAGTCGCAAAGTTTATTTATCTCAACTGGTTTCCATAGCTGATCTGAATATCCTACTGCAACTTGAGGGAAATTACAGAAAGTTTTAGGGTGGATTTAAGCCGCCAAGTTTCGAATGTTGTTGTGCAGTTTATGGAATAGAGAGTAGGAAGTGGACGTTTGCTTTACATTTGGCAGCTTGGTAACTTTTGCTTCCTTTATTTTTATCCTTTACTCCTCTCATTCTATACCAATGTTTCTGATAAAGGGGGAAGAATTGCCGTCTTCTGCATCGGAATCTATCCATGTCCTAGGTACCTTCAATAAGTTTCCAGACTTTTTTGTACAGGCATTTAAAATTGTTGTAGACTTTTAAAAATTCAGTATGTTATTGCTATACATCTTATGAAATGACTGACTAATTGTTATGATTTTAAGTTCAAATGAACAGCTACAGCAGGAATTGGAATACACTCTAGTAAAGCCTGATTGTTTCAAAAATGCAATCTGGGCGTGAAGACACTTGAGAAGAATGATATGCAATAAAATTCTGTTTTAAACTTGGAAAAAATGCCACAGCAACATATGGAATACTTCAGACTGCTTTTGGACCATCTTGCATGAATTGAGCATCAGTTTTTGAGTGGCATGAGAGATTCAAGGAAGGCAAAGAGTTTTTGAGGAATGATGAGAAATATGGGAGGATTAAGCAAATCAGAACACTAGAGTTGATTGGCCAAATAAAGAATTTCATAGATAAGGACCGTTGTGTGTCTATAGAGACAATAAGTGCACAGTTTGATGTCAGTGTGGGAACTGTACACACAATTATTTATGAGGAACTGAAGATACGGAACATTTGCCCAAATTAACCAGTTCACAAGTCCATCTTTGTCACAGACTATTTAATCAAGATGGTTCCTCACCCTCCCTATAGTACAGAACTTGCTCCTTGTGACTTTGATGGTTATTCCCTAAGCTCAAGAAAAACCTTAGAGGCTGTTATGAGACAATTGAGGAGGTGAAAGAGGATGTGACGAGTGTCATTGACATGCTCACACAATAAGACTTCTCTATTGGTGGGGGTTTTCAGAATTTGTTGGAACAATACAAGTGCATTGCAACCAGAGGAGATTACTTTGAAGGGGACGAGAATTTTATATATGTACTGTCAATAAAAGTGTCCATACTAAAAAAAAATCTGGAAACTTAATGACGGCACCTCGTAACTTATCATTAACAAGTTTTTGACCGTAATGTTTTTTTTTTGGGGGGGGGTGTTAAGTTCCTTACATCAAGTGGCTTCATGCTTTATCTGGAGCGATTTCCATAAAAAGAAACCCTGCATTTCTCAAAGTTGTTTGTTGCAATTCATCTTGTCAAATGAAAGTCATTGGTTTACACAACACAAAATCTGAAGGTGAAGAGACTGTTCTTTTTTTAAAAGACTGTCCTTTTGAAAGTTCGGTTATTCTCAAAAGGACAATTACTTCTTGGCTTGACAACTCCACCTTGTTCTGTTTGTTTCTGCAACTATGAGAATCAAATTAATAATTTTAAAAAATTTACTATCAATCGAATGTAAAAAAATAAATGTGTAAAGACAATTTTTTTTTATTTTTATCGAAACAAAATAATTGAATTACAAAATTAAATTTTTCATAATCTTTTTTATTTAAGAGGAGATCAGCCATTTTAATCTTTTGTTGATAGATGAAAAAAAATGAATTACTTTGTGACACTTTTAAATTTGAGTAGCATTTGGAAGTATTTAAAACTGTTGAATAGAAAGTCGTTTAAACGGGCTTTAAATTTCTTAGCAAATCCTTGTTTAATAAAGAGGTTGGAAGTTGTGAAAGCTATTTAAATCCAATAATTTTTATAAATAGAGATTAAAATATTACCATAATAATAAAATTTAGTTATCGTTTTATAACTTTTTCTTCAATCAATATGTTATTGACCAAATGATACTGGAATAATTTAATTTAACTTTCAAAATCTTATTTAAAAATGATAAACCATTTTTATTGTTACCTTTGACATGTCATCTTTTAACATATAAAGTTATTTTTGGATTTTTTCCAAGTCGGACCCAAATAGTAATTCGTCTGATATATTGATAAAGCATTTGAACTGGCCTATTTTTTGTTTTTCCCTTTCTACTATTTATTGATCAGTTTTTTTCCTGAAAATACTTATTTCAAGTAAGAAAACATTTAGAGTAGAATTTTTCCTTTATTATAATAAAAGGGAGATAACAAAGATTCTCCATCTCCCTCAAGTGTAGCCTCCCTTTGAAGCATTTAAATTTCTTAGCTTATATATTTTAAAAAAAAAAAAATGTTAACTTTTGAAAGTTATTTATATCCAACCATTTTATAGAAATTAAAACATTACTTTTACAAAATTATTTCTAGCTTTATAAAAATTTGGTTCAATTAATAATCTTATGGCCAAACGATACTGTAAAAATGAATGTAACTTGAAAAAATCTTAGGTTAAAAAAATAATAATTGGTTAAAAAAAGTGAAACAAAAGTAAAAAGTCTGAAATTTTAATGTCGACATCACAAAACTTTAGGGGGGAGGGGGCATTGCTCCGTGGGTGAACTCTACTATGCTGCAGTGCACAACATGACCGAACCAGCAAATTTTCCTTTATAAAAGAGCTTGGTTAAGGGAGATGATCCTGCATTGCATTCATATCTGTATATTGGAGATAAAATGGTACCAGCAGACCTGCAGAATTCGGTGAAGGCAGTATAAGCCAAATACTATCAACCATTTAAGATCAACAACGGAGTGAGAGGTTGATTGTTTTTTTGTCTGCACTACTTGCTTCTGTCTTGCATGTGTCGGATCTCATTGCTTGTTTTTAGCATTTTGGCTCGTATCTGTCTTCCTATTTCTGGACGTACTTTATCACCAGGGTCACTCAAGTGTGTTTTAAAAGTCACCTTTCCTTCATTTTGAACTTTTCACAAACGACCATAAGCGCCAGCCAAATCTGGTACACAGCCACCAAATCTAACCCAAAACACTGTTCTTAATACATGCATCACTTAGTATGTGCACACGTCACTGTATAAGGTTATGTTTGTTCATATGTATTGAAAAAGGCTCTACGAAAAGATGGGAGCCATTTTATATAGAATGCTTTTATATTATCAGCATAAATAGAAGGGGAGGGGGGAGAAGACACCAAATTTTAACCAGCTTATTGAAATAGTTTGTGAACCTAAAATAAAAATTAAAAAATTTTAAGTGGAATTTAATTCTTTTGTTTATTTTTTTTTTTTTTTACACAGTGATCACCACTTATCAAGGCCCGGAAGCCACTCAGGGATAAGGGTTATATGATTAATATCAGATATAATGTCTGTGCGATAAAATTAAACTGTTGTGTAATGATTTTTAATTGGTTAAATGGTAAAACAAATCAAAATAGTAGGAAAAAAAATAATTACATTTTTGATTTTATACTTGGATAGGATTTTTATAATAGATAAATAGATAGTGTTTCTGTTTATTTGAATAGGATTTTTTTTTTTTTTTATGATTTCTATAAATATTTGATTCATATATTAAAACAAAAATAATTGAATTATTTAATTATCAAAGTTAGGCAGTAGTGAGAAACACAAGATTTTGTCTGCTAGTTTTGTTAATGCAAAGAATTTTTTTTTTTAAATGAGTATTTCTTTTATAAATAGTTTGTAATAATCTTTAAAAAAAAACAAAGAAAAAAGAAAAATCTTGAAATTGATAGTCATTTAAATGTTAAATGCCATCCGAATCTGATGAGCTCTGCAGTTCAATTTATCTTGATTCATGGAATTATGGATGAAGGACCCAAGATCACTATCGGCATGAAAGTCTGAATTTATCAGGTGCTTATCTGGAGTACAATGACATTGACGTCCGCATCAATAACACCTAGCATGTTTTCTTGTCACCTACAACCCTGTCTTTGGTCTTGACCTGCGATCAATAGGCAAGGAAGTTTGGATTTGAAAAGGTTAGGAGTGTTTGACTTTTACTGCTTGCACTGTTGACACCCGTTTGCCTCCAATACCCAAATCTGGATGTGATGCAGGACCATCCCCCCTTTAACTAATTTCTTTTGAAGTAGAGACTTTGCTGGTTTGGTCATACTGTGTGTTGCAATAGCTGCAGAACCATCCAAGGTTAGCGAAGGCATTCGAGAAAAGGCCAACTGAAGACATGATTACACGCCATTAAAACTAAGGTCAAACCTAGCTCTGGGTCACAGGTCTACAGTGTTTGCCGTTGATCTCAAGACTGGCTGCTTATCACAATCTTGGCCATTGCAAATGCTGTGTGTTGGGTAAATGTCATTTCAAGACAAGTTCAAGTCAATGAATGCATTATGTGTTCACCAATTAATAGGCCCCATTTTGTCAACTAAGCTCCAACCCCTGTCCCATCATCGCAATGTTGCATCTCTGTGTCTGTTTTACAAATATTTTAATGGAATGCGTTCTGATAAACTCATCACACTTGTGCCCCCCTCAGCATACATATCCCTGACAAACCCACTTAGCAACAAAATCACACCCCTTCAATGTTGAGGTCCTTAAATGTCAGAAAGCTTTGTATTCTAATAGTTTCTTTCCTCGAACAGCTAGACTTTGGAATTCCCTTCCTGCTGCCTGCTTTCCTGGCTGTACTGATATACGGAAGTTTAAATGTAATGTAAACCAACATCTTGTTAATCTTTCTTAGGCATTATCCCAAATAATAGCCCCTTACGTCCAAGTGACGGTGTGCCTTGTTAGGGGTGAATGCGAGTTAAAAAAAAAAAAATGTTTTAATTTTTGTCGTGATAGTAAACGGACAATTCAGCTTTTTTCGAGAAAAGTCATTACATGCAAAACTGTACAATTTTATTTGGTCATTTTAAAAAGTTGTAGTTGTGTGAATGTCGTAATCGTACGAATAATATCTGTTGTAAATATTAGTCATTATTACTATTATCGACATAGATTATTTTAAAATAAATGCTGTTGTGAAATTAGTCAAAAACAGTTTATTTTGCTTGCTCATTTGTGATCTATTTGCGTTTAAAAAAAACTATTTTTTCATTTATTTTAATGAAAAAATAGTTTTTTTTAAACGCAAATAGATCACAAATGAGCAAGCAAAATAAACTGTTTTTGACTAATTTCACAACAGCATTTATTTATTTATTTATTTATTTATTTATGACTGCAATGATTATCAGAATGTTTCGTATTTCGAGCTTTTCTTTTTCTTTTTTTTGGGTTGGTTCTGCTTGTGTAAGTAAAAGCTGAACCATTTTTTTGGTTCCATGTCTTGTGTTCTTCGTTTGTTCAAAACCTTGTTCGGATAATTTTTGCTAATGATGTGTGTTGCATTTCTCTGTTTCGTCTTCTAACATTTCTAACCCTAACCCTAAAAGCCGGCAAAAAAAAATCTAACAATATCTGCAATCAAACAGATGCATGTTTTCTTTAACATCTGCTAAAAAGAATTTTTAATCTCAATTTATTCTTGAAAAACAAAATGTCTTCCAATTAACAACCATATTCGTGAATAATGTTGGATGAAATAAGATCCAAAAAAAAAATTAGTTTTTTTTTTTTTTCTTTTCAGTAGTTTGTCATGTTTGCATTAAACTTACTTAACAAACTGAACCCCTTTCTAAAAATTCAAAGTATTTTTCTCACCATGAATTTTTATTATATTCTGAAAATTTAATTGTTAGTCTGCCGATAATTTTTTTAATTCACTAATAACATTTTTAGACCGCAATGAAGATCAGTACGATACATGTCATCCAAATAAGGAAAAGGAAGAGAAAATTAACACAGATTTATTTTTCGTCTTCAGCATAAAATAGAAAGGAACAAAAAGAGTGACATCATTTAGAAGCATTATTCCGTAAGGTTAAATTTGAAAGTTTGTGTTTGTGTTACTAAACAAATAGATTCGAAAAAGTTGTTCAAAATCAAATACATAACAAATAAATGTTACCAAAGGCAAGATAAGTTACTCTTCTACATATCTGCAAAAGTTTTTAATGATTTTACTCACTTTAAAACATGTAATTGGTTCGAAAATCATACAATGTTTATCGGTATATTTGAAAAAGCAAAATGGCTGTGTGCTCGCTGTTGAATATGGTAAGTTTGGGAAAATGAGTTCAAACTAAATAATTACACAAAATACTGTTAGAAACCCACCGAATATATGTCCGCCTATTTCACGGTAACATATATTGTGTGAGTTTCTAACAGTATTTTGTATAATTATTTAGTTTGGACTCATTTTCCCAAACTTAACCGTATCCAACAGCGAGCACACCGCCATTTTGCTTTTTCAAACACATCAATAAACACTGTATGTTTTTTTAGCTGAATAAACATGTTACATTAAATAAAAACACTAAAAAATTATCCGGTTAGGTAGAAAAGTAACTTATCTTGCCTTTGATAACATTTATTTGTTATATATTTGTTTTTTGACAACTTTTTCAAATCTATGTGTATAGTAAAACAAACTCGAAAATTTTAGGAAACTGAAGAATGCTTTTATAATTTTTTTATTAAATGTAGAATTTTTTACAAAAAACTTTTTTTTGTCTGAGACTTTCGATGCCATTCATCCTTGTTAAAGATGAAGACATTGTAATTGTTGTTTTCTCATTTTGTTAATTTTGCTGATTCCAGGGATGGAATTACATGCAATATTGTTAACAATTGTCTTATTTTTGTTTTGCAGACAGTCCAAAGCAGCAGCAGTGGCAGCAGCAGCAGCTGCCGCAGCAGCTGCGACCGCCACAAGCACGAATCAACAAACACAGGTGTCCGCCGCACTACAAGCTGCAGTCGCAGCCCAACAAGCCGCTGTGGCGGCGCAACAACAAGTCATCGTACAGCAAGTAGCAGTGGCGGCCGCTGCAGTGCCTCCCCTGCAGCCTCCCCCAGTACAGCCAGCCCCTACAGTTCAAATTCAGCCATCCCCACTGGTTTTGGGTACAGCTCCTGCTCAGGCTATCTCTTCTCCACAAACTGGTACTGAGGATTATTCCTCTGAATTACAGATTGTCGATGAGAACGGTCAGCCTGTAGACTGGCAGGATCCAAACGAACCACGATATTGTGTATGCAACAATGTCTCTTATGGCGACATGGTCGGCTGTGATAATGATGACGTAAGTCCACCTTATTCAACCATTGGCCGTTTAGTGGTTTTCGTTCAGCTCATAAACATTTGTAAACAGGTTTTTTTTTCTAAAATTAAATCTAATAAAAGGTCATTTATGAACAAGATTATGTGACAACGATCTGGACGATGTTTTCCTCAAAGATAAATATTCCGCCGAATGTGGCCAACATCTATTAGTATTTTATCTCCAACCCACGGCGAGTAGATTAAGGTCTGGAACGTGGGAGTGTAATAATAAACCTTTGTTTTATAAACATAAGCGTCAGAGTAGATTTAAGAACAGACTACCTGAATCTGGATTAACGATGACGACAACAAATGGTTTGTATGCACTTCTGTAAGTGAAAACATGACGTTTGTAATATATTCAAAACTAGCAGGGAGACGCAACGTTGCCAGGGATTAAATGATAATCGATGAATGTTTCACACTCCCATTTTTATATATTGTCAGTGATTTTATATGTCGAACCTTTCAGCTTGTGTGATAATAAAACTTGCACAGTACTAGCAAATACTGCAGTTAACTGAGCAAAAAGCCATTTTAGAAATATTTCTAAACTATTACTTTAGGAGATAAGAGAAAAATCCCAGCGGCGCCAAGTGAACATGTGCAAGTTGTGGTACGATAAGCAAAAACGAATAATTTGTTAATTCCAACAGTAATTTCGGGTGAAGAAACAAAATTGCTTTTTTTTTGTGGTTGTTGTAATCTTATTATTTGTAATAAATACGAAAAATATTATATATATTTGGTGCTTGTGCATTGATGGAGGTCTAACAGAGCTGAAAAGGAGAAACAGACCAAATATCAAGGTCTCATGTATGATATGAAAAGAAACTGGAATCTTAGGGAGATATCAATCATACCAGTTATCATAGGTGCTACAGGGTTTATGAAGAAGAACCTGAAGTCCTACCTAACTAATATTCCTGGTGAACCAAGTGCAAAAGAGATTCAGACAATTGCACTTAAGGAAACAACGAGGATACTAAAAAGAGCTCTTGGTTGGTTTCAATAAAAAGCAGGGCAATGTTAGCAGCTTGTTTGGCTGCCTCATACCCAGCATTACAATCTTCAAAGAAAGAAAATGGGGGAAAAAAATACATTTTAAGTAAAAACACAATTACATACTTACTTGTCATAGTAACCCCCCCCCCAAAAAAAAAACAATGATTGAATAGAAAAAGATTTACAAGATAAAATAAAAAATTATCAAATAATACAGTTTTGTTGATTTAGCAATTCTGTATAAAAAACTGACTTATCTCCTTTGTTTTCAATTAACTTCCTAGATTTCAAATTAGAATACGAGGGATCGAGAGTATATGATAAAAATGATGTTTTTTTTTGTTTTTTTTTTAAATAACAATAATAGTTCTAGCAGATCTACTTTATCATTTTTTTGTAATTTCAACATCGCATGTAATTACATACTAGTGTTTTTACTAAAAAATGTTTCTATTTTTGTTTTTTTGATATTCACTTCTGATTAGGTCTATGCCAAGCAAAAAACTCTTATTGTTTTGACTGTCGAGTATATATTGAACAGTGCATCAACCGAGAACCACATTACTCTAAAAGCATATAAGATATTAATGGATACACAATCAGAGTCAAAACACTGAAAAGAATATGCTGTTGTCGTAGCCCTACTTATACTGCACAAGCATTCTTTGTTTTTTTGTTTTGTTTTTTAGACCTCCAAAAAAAAAACTATTTAAAGAAAGTTCAGCAACAAAATTTATCTGCATTTTATTTATTAACCAATCAGTTGCACACCTTACATTAAAATGTTCGCTAAATGTTTACGAACCTCAATCACATCACATATCAAAGGTGTAAAAACTGTGCTTAATGCCTACTCGTTATACATTCATTGTTATAAGATTAGAATCAAGGATAACAGACAATTCAGAGAAAGATGTGTCACCCTCCCCTGCATTATAGTGTCAGGGAAACGGTGTATCAACGCGATTGTGTCTTGGATAGAATCTATTTCTATGAAGTTTGAAAGTTTATTTTATTGTTACATGTATTTCTATCAAATTAGTTAAGCAATATTGAGCTTGGTTACTATTTGGACGGGTGACCATTTATGATTTCCAACTACTGTGATTCCGATGTATAAATACATAGAACTGACGACAGATCCTGTTTCGGAAATGGTTCATCTATTTCTCCCTCTAAACATTTTTTTGGCAGTTATTGTTCTTTTCTCTTTTGCTTTGAAGAAAACCTTAATCATTTTTCATTTCTTTCTAGTGTCCAATGGAATGGTTCCATTATGGTTGTGTGGGATTAACTCAAGCTCCAAAGGGCAAATGGTACTGCCACCAGTGTACAATATCAATGAAACGCCGAAGTCGGAGGTGACTCGGGTTCAAGTTGTTGCTTGGAGATTCAAGTTTTAAATTCTTTGGTCTGCAGAAGGATCCCTACCGATGTTCTGTGCAGACATGGGTACCTTTTGGGGGACAAGGAAGAGATGACATGGTCATGCCGACCAGTGGTCAGTGGAGTTTTCGCGGATTTAGATTTGATTAATCATGTGAGTCCAGACGGCAAAAATCCGCTGCATCTGGATGGTAGGAAACTTCAAAAACGTATCCAGAGATTATCCAGATGATAAACGGCTTGAAGAAATTTGTTTATGGAACAACTGCATTGTAATACGAGGAGTTAGAGAGAATGGACTTGGGATTCACCTCTCGGAACAAGTTTTGATAGATCCATCCTCTCCCCCATCCTCTTCTTCCCTGACAAAGTCTATTAGCATAAAGATATGAGAGGGGGGGGGAGGGGGACTGTAGCCAGCTTGTGACAAGATATTTTAATTGCTGCCTCCTCCCGTGATTCACCATTTGTCAAGAGGTCGACATATTTGCACATTTTATAATTTACATTTGTAAAAAAAAAAAAAAAAAAGAAAAAAAAGAAAAAAACTTTCAAAAGTCACAGAACAAAAAAAAAACATTTAAAAAAAAAAATTAGAATTTTTGTCTGCTCTTCCGTAAAAACTTCTACAATCATTACCTCCTTCTCCTCTTCCTCTTTCTCCCCCTCCTCCAAAAAAAAAAAAAATGACAAATCGAAAAGATTTAAAAGCACTGCCAGCAAGGGGTAATAAACGTGACTGTAATAATCGCGATAAAATGCATTCTTTTATCAAAAGAATAATTTGACTTTCTATTTATAAAAGGGGGGGGGAAGAGATTATAAACTTGGAAAAAAAATTTTGTTTCCGTAGCCGTCCACTCAAGGGGGTTGAAGTAGGAGGGGGGGTGCAGCAGGTGATCTGCACGGCATCTTGGCATCTTCATCTTTTCTCACAAAAAGCAGCTTCCAATTAAAAATGAAGGAGGAAAAATAAAAATACAAAAGTAAAGAAAAACTCCACTGGCTAGTTTAAGGGATGGAAGTTAAGTTGTGGTGATGGTGGTGGTGGAAGGGGATTACTGTTTGCTACTTCCACTGCCCCTCCTCTTCTCCTCCTCCCTGAACCTTCTGTCATTTCATAAAAAAAAAAAACCTCAATAAAACAAAAAATAAACTTGCACTTGGAACTTTGCATTTCTTTCATGCAAAGAAAACCATCAAACTAAATTTTGAGTTTTCGTTTTTTTTATTCACAAAATCTCAACTTTTGCATCAATATTTTTTTTTTTTTTTTTTTTTGATAAATAGAGAAAGCATTGAAAGTTCTCACTTTTAGTAGAGCTTCAGAAATTTGTGGATTTCTTTTAAGCAGTTGAAGATTTTTTTTTTTTTTACTGTAAAATTAAAAAATGGTTTTCTATTCAATTAAAACAAAAATTGAGCAGGTGTGTTCATACCACACACACACACATAATTATTTCCACAATCAAACAATACCGCAGCTCACACAAACCATGAAAGCTGCAGACCGGAAATCCTAAGTTGATTCTCACCCTCCACTAGGATAATCAGTAGAACATATTCAAACTCAAGATTCAAAACCTGTCATCAAATACAGAGTGGAACGATAAAATTGTCACCTTAGAAAAGACATGATGATTCCATTTCCGTTTGATGAAAACCGTTTTTTTTTTTGTTACAGACCATCTACTAGTTGGCCAGTTGTGTACAAATCTCAAGACTGATAAGAGCCTTCTATTATGTTTGAAAGTGACACAACTCGTGCTCTCTACCGATTCAAGTTATGACAACAGGACCATTGCCAGCACCCTCAAAATGCATCGCTGGATTGCTACGCTAACAGGGATGTGCTCAGGGTGATAAAACAAGGTTTCTGGCTACTGTTATGGTTTTTGATGTGGTTTCAAGTCAACTTGAAAGTCAACACCAAAGTCTACCTGGATGTGCTGAAGAGTGTGGTGATCCTCTGATGCAGTCAGGGGGCCGCTGCAGGTGTAGCAGCAGGATTCGGTACCGGCCCACAAGTTCAACGAGACCCAGGTTTGGCTTCAGAAGGAGTGCTAGAACTTTGTAATCTTCTCTCATTGCCCCCCCCTTCTCCCCTTGAACCAAGATGGCATGATGTGGCTCTCACGTGGAACACACCAAAGACCATAAACTTCATTTGGTCATAGATTGCGAACATCACCAACATGACTTCCTACAACACCAAAGCCAGCCTGATTGGCGCTATCTGCCAAGTATTCGCCGAGCTCTCATGGGTGTTTGTGGAAAAGGTATGCTTCCAGTTCCAGACCCATATCGAGGTGGTGATTGATGCTGAGGACGGCTACATTGAATAGCTGTCAGCTCTACTACATAATCAAGTTACCTGAATTTATTTTTTTCAATAAAAGTTTTAAATAAAGTTTTAGTTTTTTTTTTTTTTTTTTTTTTTTTTTTTTAGGGCATGTATGTTCCACAGAAGAACTCAAAGGAAAGTGAAACTCGAGCCTAGGACTTTCAGTTTGTAGCTTTCATGATTTGTGCGAGCTGTGTCATTGTTTGATTGTGGAAATAATTATATATATATAGTTTTTAAAATATAATTATCCACTGACACATGTTTCGTCTGGAGGTACCAAATTGGTCAAAGGGAAAATTATTCCCAACTCGCATTTAGGTAAAAATGCACTCTCATATAAATAATTGAATTCATTCAAAAAGTATCACAAAAACAAATAATGTATATGTTAAGATGTCCATGTATGCTTTTAGAATAGTAATTACAAGGTTATGATAAAGAGGCTGTTTTTTATACTTAATATTTTCTATTTCAAGCAGTCCTCTGCTCTTGGTCACAAAAAACATAGCGAAATAAAAAAACTAATTATATATTTTTAGTTTGCTACTTTTTTGTAATCAACAGCAGAGGACCGCTTCATATATTAAAAAAAAAAAAAAAACGACAATAAAAACAGCAGATTTTAGATAAATAAAGGGTGCTCAATACCATATCAAGTAGAGGTATGTCAATAATAAATGATTAAAATTTGTACTTAACTAAGTACAATTTATTATTTTATTTTATATATGTACTAGCAGGGGTGTTTGGAAGTGGGGGGGGGGGGTTAGATCAAAACAACCCTGTTTAAAAAAAATAAAATAAAATAAAAAACGTTGCCCGGGTGTGTGGAGGTGTAAAAGAAAAAAAAAAGTTTTGGTAGGAATGTAGGCTTGAACCCGAAGCCTGGCCGTGAAGCTGGAAAAGAAGGGGAAAAAACCCTGACATCTAACCAGCTCGGCCATGAGGGGAGAGGAAGTGAAAACTGTCTTAATTTAACGTTTATAAAGCGAAATTGACAGGTGCGATAATTTAATCAGGTCAAACATCACGCGACTTAAGTTTGGCGCTGCAAGCCAATTTCTGCGTTTTTGTTTCCCCCGCCAAATGAATAGCAATTGTCTGATTTTTTTCCCCCAGCATTGATCAAACGAGAACACAAATTCGTTTTCACAGTTTCGCTTTTTTATACTGAAAAGCGAAACGAAGAAACAGCAATCAAAAAAAATATCAAAAATAGCGTGTAAAAGTAAGGCAAATTAAAGTTAGACGCTGCCCCTGTTCATAATTCGTAGATATTATGATTTAGACAGTATATAAAAAGTTTTAAGGAGTGAATCGACCGACCCCCCCCCCAGCCTTTGCCGGACATACACAAAAAATGCACACACACACAAACACATTTTGGCTTTTATATATAGATGTATTTATTTCCTACTTAGACTCCAGGACAGTTTTTTTTTTTTATGTATGGAAAATTCAGCTCCTCAAAAATAGGGTATCTTGGATAGAAATATCGGACAATACGATATGAGTTTTTATGTGAACAAAGTTTTATTTGATTCAAACAATGTTTCGCTATAACTTCTGCCTTCTTCAGACAAGAAAGATAATAAAAAGAAAACTGATTATTTCAGAGGTATTATAGACTGAACGAAATGAAATTTGTGAGAGAAAGTGGGAAAACTAGTTACAGAGAAGAAAGTAGATCTCTACAAATTGAAATTGCAAACATGCACTGTGATGCAATGCATGTTTGTGGTGCACAACAATCGCATGTGAACAACTGATGGAGTTACGATGAGGAAAACGCATGCAAATTGAATGAATTGGAGAAATGGAAATCGAAAGGTCAAGCAAAATCATCAAACAAGATTTTTTTCCATTTCACTTTGTTCGATGTTGTTTCCTGGGGAAAATCGTTTGCTTTTATTTGTAAAGCGATCTCATCTTTTTAAAAAAAAAAAATCTCTGGGAAGGCATAATAAAGCAGATATAAACATTGAAAAGATTGTATGTGTGTGTATATATATATATATATATATATATATAAAAGATAGTATATGTGTGTGTGTGTGTATGTATGTATGTATGTATGTATGTATATATATATATATATAACTGTCAATCACTTTATTGCAGATTAGTAAAATATCAATATTTCGCTAAATATACGTCACAAAAAAAATAAATTAATGGGCTGCTTTAAGGTTAGTTATTTCCCCAAATTTTATTAAAATATTTTTTTTTTTTTTTTTTTACACAGTGATCACCACTTATCAAGGCCCGGAAGCCACTCAGGGATAAGGGTTATTGCAAGTACATTACGTTAGTGAGGAGATTTGCTGAAATGTTTACTTAAGGGGGCGGTTCATTAGGAATTTGTTAACATTGGACTTGAAGACATCCAAGTTGTAGTCCGGAGGGAAGCAGGCAGACGGAACAGAGTTCCACAGGCGTGCAGTTCTAAGAAAGAAGCTTTGTTCATGGAATCTGCGTTTTGATTTAGGCACAGATATAGAGTGGGGGAAATTTTTCACAGTGGATTCAGCTAGACGGGTGTTTTTCGTGAAAGATTGGCGAGGGGGGACCAGAGATTGGAGTTCAGACGAGCATCTGCCATGGAAATAACGATAAAACAAGGACAGGCTCGCAACGTCTCTTCTGTGGGAGAGAGGTTGCAGGGTAGAGAAAAGGGCATCCCCCACTAAGCCATGCTATATTCACAAAGTTATGGCATTTTAATTTTTGTTTTTCTTTTTTTTGTGTGTATTTATATTCATATTGAAAATCCTCTTTTCTATTAGTATTTATTTGCTTCCCCACGAAAGCAAAATGTGACACAAGGTCGTTTTTAATGTAGGGTCAAACCAGCTCCCCGAAAAGAAGGCAAAAAGGGCACTCTGGTAGGGACCAAAAAATAATAATTGTCACAGTATAGAGGGTTTCCTCTCCATTGACTGAGACAAATTAACTTAAGAGTAGCATCAGAACCGATACTACACTTTGAGATATAAAATCTTTTATTCAGGCTAAAAAATTCAACATAAACAAAAAACTTAGGCACAGTGCCAACTCAAAACCGTGGAAAAATGGGGGTTGTTAGTCATCGTTGTCACTCCAGAACTAAAGAAATTTTCTCTTAGCTAGTATCTTCTTTCACTATAATACCGCATTCACCCTTTCGTAGTGAGGGGCGTCCTACTTCATGAGTCAGTTCTTTTGCCAGAATTCTTGAAAACTGGTACCACAAAAGCAGTTTTCCAGCAGTCAGAAAAGCAAGATTTGTTAATGCATCCTCACTTAGAGACTGTCCCGCAGGAGCTCAGTTTAAAACATTTTTATTAACGTGTAAAAACAAAAAAGATAACAATAATTCATTTGTGTTGAGGGAGGGGGAAAAAAATACAGCAGTGGTTAATAAGTAAACGACCAAGTTCTCTCCAATTCTCTCTCCTCTGATGAGCACGTAGATGAACTGGAATAGATACATTGAGAGCATTGCCAAGGCTGCTGCAAAGAAGGTGGGCTCTCTACCGTGCTAAAAATCTACTTATGCCTGAAAGTATCCTATACCTCTATAAGGCCACCATTCGCCCATGTATGGAGTACTGTTGCCACATTTGGGCTGGTGCATCTGCTGCTTGTCTCTCGCTCCTGGACAGGGTTCAAAAGAAAGTCACCAACCTGATAGGTCCTGAACTGTTATCTAACCTTCAGCCTCTGCCCCATCGACAAAATGTTGCGTCCCTCTTCCTGTTCTACAAGTACTTTAATGGTGAATGCTCTGACGAACTAAAAGCACTTGTACCCCACCCCCTGACGTGGATACCTCCGACAAGCAGCTAAATCCCACCCCTTCAAATTAGAGACCCCTAGGTGTGAAAAAGCCTTCTACTCCAATAGTTTCTTCCCCAGAACTGCTATACTTTGGCACTCCCTTCCGGGCTTCTGCTTTCCAAACTGTCCTGACATGCAGAAGTTCAAGTATAATGTGAACAGACATCTTGCTACTCATCTCCCTTCATAATACTCCTGCAACTTATGTCCCCAATAGTAGCTCCTTTCTTCAAAGTGGCACTGTGCCTTGTTTGGAGTGAAAATTGAATTTTAAAAAAAAGGATGGGACGAAATGGAGAAAAGAAAATTTTGTTGGTGAGAGATGGGGGGGGGGGGGTAGTATTTGATTCCTTTCTCTCCAAGGTGGGTGAAATTTGGATGGAGGAGTGAAAAGAAAAAATTTCAGTTAGGAGGGGGTGGGGATCTTGGAGGCTTCCTAGTTGGTGGGATGGAGCACTCACTTGGCTAGCTAAGAGGCTAATTACTTGGTTACACTTGACAGAACTGCACGTTTCACACCTAGGCCGGGAACATATATTCAAATTTGGCTCCTTTTCATACACACAGACTTGCTACATGTATCCATCTTCTGTCAAATGCCGCACGATGCAGCCTTCTTCTATCACACCTGATCCTCACCCGTAGTTGGTGTTTAAAGAAAGCGATCAAATCCTAATCAGAAAAAGACAACCCCCCCCCCCAGCCATTTTGCAGACGCAACGTCAAAATCACCATTCTTGCCACGGCCAGGATCGTAATATAGATCATTTGTCTTTTCCGGTCCCACAGCGGCTTCACGTTCTCAACGACATTGGATACAGTAATCAGGCGAGGATGCTCAGGATTGATGCGAGCCGTTACCTCGCTTACATACGACCAGTATCGGCGGAGTTCACGGCAATCAAAGAAAGCGTGATCAGTCGTTTCTACGGCCGTTGTTCCACAACGGGGACAAGCGGGCGACTCCAAAAACCCGGAACTGCGTTGTATGTTGTTGAGTGCAAGTGCATTTCAGACCAATCGCCAGGTCAGAGAGAACTCCGAATTGTTCAGATGACTCGAACTTTGCGCCCAACTTCACGTGGAATGTATCTCACTCTGCTGCCAACCCAAATGTGCACTTAGCGGGTTGTCGGCGGCTCCCTTCACTAGATCCCTGTGGAGATCCCTACAGGGAGCAGTCACAAGGTTACTGGATCTTGGTAGTTTCAGGAAGACAGATTCTCCCTGTGGCTTGCAATGGCTCTTGACAGAGGGGTCGAGAACGAGGTCAGGAAAGGCAGCAATACCCGTGGGGTGCCACAGTTAATCCTCTTGCATATAGTGGCTCAGGAAAGCCAGCCTCTCGGCGACACTTCAAGTCCGGCATTCCCAAGCCTCCCTCACATGAACGTTGAATACAGACCTGTCTGCTCACCCAATGTCTTCCTTTGTCCCAAAGAAGCGAGGACAAGAGTTCGACAAGAGCTTTTAGGTGTTGTGCAAGCAGGGGAAGTATGGCTAGTCATTAAAAGATGAAAGGAAAGACTACGTGACGCACACCTCAGCCCTACTTTTTAAGGAAAGTTTCCTATGAAGCCACGAGTTGATCACAGCCTCCACTTTTGACCGTACCTCCAACCAATTTTTGTCGAGCTGGAGACTCGGTCTGAACCTCACGCGAGGATCCGAACGGGGCCATCCGTCCAGCTAGCGCGTGCTGGGCGGATTGCATTGCCACTCTAAGCGCTCAACCACAGTCTGACTGACTTGCTGCGGTTTATCTTGGCTCCTGTAATTCTTTCGTCCCGAGCAAGCGCCTCTGACATGATCTCGATGTCTCGGAAGCTCGACACAAAGACCATGACATCATCAGCAAATGCGGATACCTTGACAGCTGAGCCACCAGGTAGAGCAATTCTGCACAAGGCCAAATTTGCCTCCCTACATCTCAGCTTGTGAAGCAGAGGCTCCAACACCAGGATGTACAGCATGGGGAACAGCGGACAACCCTGATGAACCAACCGAAGGATAACAAAGGGTTTTGGCCACTTTCTGTTGACTTGCACGACAGCCGTGGGCTGCTGATATTTCATGGAGATCCACTTGCAGAAGTTTAGTATAAAACCGGCGGCCTCAAAAACAGATGCCAGGAAGCGATGGTCGACCCTATCGAAAGCTTTGGACTGATCTAAATTGATCAGCGCGGCTTGCGTGTCATCTTCTATGCTCTCAACCCCCCCACCCCGGTCCAGGATCGTGTGGATCAGGTACAAATCACCCTTCACAACGTAGTTCTGTTCCGGTACGATCAAGTCGCCGATAACAACCTGCAGTTTTTGGATTACATAAAATCTATTAATAATCCATTCAATACTGGCACCAGATTACACAACATCTCAACTGAAGCTGATATATCTCAAGACATAGTTGATGGATTGCTAGAGTTCCTGGCAACTGGTGAGAAAAGTTATCAAGAGTTTGTTACAATGAGACTTGAGAATAAGGAGAAGTATCTACATGATACAATACCTATTAACCGCAAGATTGTTTTCGTGCAGTATGCTTCTGCTCCATCCATTGGGCAGAAATCTGTGACAAAAAAGATGCGGCAGAAACGATAAGGTACATTGACTACGCAAGAGAAAGAGGATACAGCATGCTGGAGCTTCTGAAGTATAAGTTGACAAGCACATCTCATTTCCTGACTACTCAAGGTAAGGATGGAATACGATTAAAAAGAAACAGATAAAGCGTCCCTATCAAGAGAATTGGTCACCAACTTCCCCAGGACAAAAGAAATGT
The DNA here is from genome assembly GCF_053919585.1 of Euprymna scolopes. Classification (NCBI taxonomy): domain Eukaryota; kingdom Metazoa; phylum Mollusca; class Cephalopoda; order Sepiida; family Sepiolidae; genus Euprymna; species Euprymna scolopes. The sequence continues at coordinate 2,258,753 of NC_136496.1, read as the reverse complement.
AAAATGTGATGCTCAAACGACAACAGTTGATTTCATGGCAATCGTACGTAGACTACCAATAAAAAAAATGGGCATTGAAACATTTGGCCAATTGGCTGAGACTTTATCCAAAATTATTCTTGCTTCCACAGAGGAGTCAACAAGAATAGATATTATTTTTGATGTTTATCAGAAATCATCGATCAAGCAAATGGAACGTGCAGTGAGATGCTCTGAACAACTTACCATCACCATTAAGTCTGACAATCAGAAGATACCTGTCGATCTAGATATGTTCTGGAGCTGAATATTGAACAAAGAGAGGTTCCAAGAATACTTTTGATGCTACAAAATATTGTATCAAATAAAGAGATCTTCTTTGATGGAGTATATGGTGGTGAATGTAGAAAACTGTTTGTGGGCAAAGAAAGAACGACCACAAAGCTCTCAAGCAACGAAAAAGAGGCTGATGACAGAATCATATTCTATATTAATGATTGTGTAAAACATGGTTTTCAATTGATCCTAGTTGACTCACCTGACACGGATGTTCTCATAAACCTCATCATTTCAAGAAAACATGGGAACTACAAAAACTATCTGTAAAGCTTGGCAACAAGAAGAACAAGAAGACTGTGTCTGTTCACCTGTTGGCTGATCAACTGAATAGCAATTTGGTGTCCTGTCTACCAGCAATTCACGCATTAAGTGGGTGCGACAGTACCAGTAAGGTGGGTTCAAAGCGGGCTGCTCTGAAGGCTTCAATTGATCTCACTCTATTGGAAGGGTTTGGTGCAGAGGAATTGTCGCCAAAGATGATAAGTAATGCCAAAAAATTACTTGTAACTATATTAAAGAAAACCGACTGTTCAACATTTGATGAGTATCGATGGGAACAGTACCATAGTTCTAGGAAAGAACTTGATTAATCACCTTGTGTGTTGTTCTTCCACACTACAAGAACACATAAAACGAACATATCTACATTGCAGATTCTGGTTAGAAGCCCCAAATCCTGTAATAATTGTTTGATATCAGTGAAGGCATGATTAATGATATGGATGTTTTGGTAGAGAAAAAAATGTGTCAGCTTGTCCTTGCTCTGTGGCTGTCATTTTCTGTTGTGTCGATTTATAAAAACATTTATATAAACATTCTTTCACCCTTGAATGTTTAATATTTCCCATCGTCTATTGTTTAATATTTATTTTAACAGATATTTCTGGTGAAATTATGCATACCAATAGACAATAGTAGAAATTCTCGCATTCTTCAAATGGAATTAATCTGCATGTGTGCAACCCATCGAATGCCTCTGTTCGCGGGGTCACCTGCCAAATATCTAACAAAAGAAACAAGTGAAAAAGATTAGGATGTCGAGAGAATTTACGTAAATATTGTTGTCACTGCTGATTTAAATTTATTAAACAGGGCTAGTGTTAAGGAGAGATGGAGAAATATACAAAGTAAAATTTCGAAAGATGTATTTAATGAAGAATCTCGTTTTCTCGTTTTTGTTTGTTTTTTTTAGGCAGAAAAAATGTCCATCATTTTCAGAACGAAAATTGTTTTTGATGGTTCAGCAACATGAATACAAACGTTTTGCGACCTAAATTGAAACTCATTAAATATTGCCGCATTTTATAAGCAATCCTATTCATTTTTATAAAAACCAGACTTCTTTTTATGTTGTATATTTCTCCATCTCTCCTTAACACTAGCCCTGTTTAATAAATTTAAATCAGCAGTGACAGCAATATTTACGTAAATTCCCTTGACATCCTAATCTTTTCACTGAATAAAACAAATACCCTAGCCGACAACAACACAAAGTCATTGTCGAAACGATTTGAATGGTGATTCTATTTTCATCATTTTGGCCAATAAAACGGGAGCTGTTTCTTGACCTTTGACTCAATCTCTTCAAATGATTTCAAAAAGTGGTTATAAAGCCACAAATGATATTTTCCAATTATGCGACGATAAAAAAAATGTTTAACAAATGAATCGTGATACTTGACCTTTGCAAATAAAGTTTAATTCAAGCCCAAAAATGTTTTCCAATTAAAAAGTTTAAAAATCATTTTTTCAAATGCCAAACAATATGACGACAAAAAAATTATTTCTAGCTATTTCATTCTTCATTTTATTCATAGATTAAAAGAAATGTCTGCGATTGCATGTGATTTGAAAGTGATTTTGAAACCTTTAATCTGCCAATTCAAAGCAAATTTCTGCCTAGAATTGGAAGTTTAGTACACTTCTTGTTGGCAATTATGTAGTATAGTTAACAAAATGTATGACAAATAACTTCTACCAAATACAAGAAAATTTTATTTTCTACCGACCTGTATACTTTTAAAGTGTGGAAACTGTAAAATTTATCATCTCTGAATTTTCATTTATTTTTATTTCGGACTATTATTCTCATCTTTATTAGTTGTTGTTTTTGATCTTTTATTGGTTTTGTTTATTCACAACGTTTTGGCCAACTATTCCTCTGGCCTTCGTCAGGTGGTAACCGCGATGTATAGGAACTTCGAATCTCCTAACTGCATTCTCAACCATCACTGCCATCCGTAGTCCGTTGTCGTCTCACCACATTTTGGCCAATTAAACCTCTGGCATGCTTTGGGTGGGATTGAAACCGCTATCTTCAGACAATGTTCATCTGGAACTGTAGAGATTCAACATCTCTATCAACTGCGCCACGGGCCCTGAAGGGCGATCAAGGTTGGATTCTTTGATCTTATAGATCCACGTTTATTTATTATCTGATCTCCCATAGAATATATATAATGCTCATCTCAAAAATGAATTCCAATTAAGGAATAATATATATATATATACCAATCGGTATGGACCCGACTATGGGAGATCAGATAATAAATAAACGTGGATTTATAAGATATAAAATACAAGAAAATTTTATTTTCTACCGACCTGTATACTTTTAAAGTGTGGAAACTGTAAAATTTATCATCTGTAAATTTGTTATTGTCACTTTTACTTAGCCAAATGTGAGTAAATAAAACATGGCGCTCAATTTTGCTCACTAATTTCAGGCTTAAAAGATAGTTCTATAAAACAAAAAAATGCTTACGAACCAAAACTCAAAGGCATACTTTTTTTTTTCTTTTTTTTTTTTTTTAAAGCAATGAAACATGAACACATGATTGTTTTGGATTTTTTTTTTTGTCTCCAAAAGATGGGATAGCGGCAAAATCTTATCTATCTATAAAAGTGAGAACTCTGTCTTTGTTTTATCCTTATTTCCATGGCAGGTGCTCGTCTGAGCTCCAATCCCTCGTCCCCCCCTCGCCAATCTTTCACGAGAAACACCCGTCTGGCTGAAACTACTGTCAATAATTTTCCCCACTCTTTATCTGTGCCGAAATCCGAACGTAGATTCCATGAGCAAAGCTTCTTTCTTAGAACTGCACGCCAGTAGAACTCTCTGCCGCTTGCCTGTTTCCCACCTGACTACAACTTGGATGTCTTCAAGTCCAACATAAACAAACTCCTGACAAACTGCCCCCTTAAGTAAGACACTCTATCAAAACCCCCAATACTAATGATTACTACAATACTATCTCATTGACTACTGTACACGCAATAACCCTTATCCCTGAGTGGCCTTCGGGCCTTGATAAGTGGTGACCCCGATGTAAAAAAAAAACACTTCTCAACTTCTATACTTTATTAATTTTGGATCTACAGATTTGAAATTTGGTGTATAGGGTATTCAGACATGTGGAAAACTTTTTAATCGGTTTTCATCCAGAAAGAAGGGCTGCTAAGGGGTTTAAAAATGAAAAATTTGTACGTGCTAGTGAATGGATTTTTATGTTTGCTGTTTCATGAACGTGCATGCATTAATCGTTCACATAACAGGTCACTTATGTTAAACATCGTGGCAAGCTGGTCTAATGGTTATTGCACCTGACTCACTGTCTTTAAGTTTTGGTTTCGCTCTCAGTTTGAGTATTTTTTTTTTATTGCTTACAAGAAGTGAACTGTTTAGAAAAAACATAATACTCGTGTGCATATGTCTCTGTTTCTTTCTTTTTTTTTTTCTTCATTTTTTTTTTTTTAAATGTAACATTATGTTTAATTCCGGGCATATTTGCTAGTATTAAAATAAAAAAGAAACAACTTTAAAACACTTTCTGCAGTTTAAAACTATGCAGATCGGTAGAAAAGTAAATTTTATTGCATTTGGTTACAATTATTTCTTGTATGTTTTGTTGCCAAAATTTCTGCTTTGTTAACTATATGGTATGATTACCCTTTTAACTCCTAAACCACGTGAAAATAACTATTTCTTCTCATACCTTAATGCTATCAGAAGAGCCACAATGCAAATAATATAAAACCAACCACGCCATTTCCTAGCGGAATAATACGCTTCCATGAAAATATCTTTTTTTAAACGCAACAGACATTCGTTTAAAGACGAAATCAATTTTAATAAAGTGATGTCAAATAGTCGATGCATTTTAAAGAAATTAAAATCTGTATTTGGCTATCTCCTTCGAATTCTTTTTTCTCTTTCAAACAAAAATTTCCGTTTCTGAATCTTTGAAATAAGGATTATTTGTATAAACTGGATTTTTTGGACTATTGTCTGCAAATGGTTAAAGTACTGGAATAATTCGATTGTAAAAGTGATATTCTCCTGAAGGTTGAAGGTTCAATCCTCAGTATGGGTGACCGAAAAATACAATTACAAATTACTTAGGACCTCTATCCAGTCATGGCTGACGGAACAAGAACATGCTACCCCCATGAAGTAAATAAAGGGTTCCATTCAAAACAGATTCCCGAGTTTAACCGAAAGATTCTTGAGTTCGACGAGATACACCCGAAGAAGGTTTTGATTCAAAATTTTTAATAAATAAAAAGAAACAACTCAATTCGAACTATAGAGATCAAAATCAGCCATGGCTACAATCTACTATTAAAATCGCTAAAAATTGAAAAAAATGATTTTCTATAAAAAAAATTACTTGATCAAATTATGTGATTTTGGGAATATGACATTTTCGTTCTGTGACGGGTACGTACATCATAAAATTTTTTCTGCATTTTTAAAAAATTATTACTGGGTTGAATCCTGGAAGTATAGAGATTCACTGTCTCTATCCACTGCGCCACAGGGTCTCAAGTGGATAGAGGCAGCGAATCTTTACAGTTCCAGGTGAGTATTGTTCTGAAGATAGCGGTTTCAATCCTATGCAAAGTTGGCCAGAGGATTAGTTGGCCAAAAACGTGATGAGACAGCAACTATGGAAGGCAGTAATTAATGAGGATACAATTAAGAGATTCAGGATTCCTATCCTGTCACGATTAACCATCTGAAGAAGGCCAGAGGAATAGTTGGCTGAAACGTTGTGAAATAACAATTATGAAAATGAGGATAACTGTCTGCAAATAAATAAATAAAATAAAAAAACAAATAAAATAAATAAATAAAAAATAAACAAATAAATAAATAAAATAAATAAATAAACAAATAAATAAAATAAATAAATAAACAAATAAATAAATTAAAATAAAATAAATAAATAAATAAACAAATAAATAAATAAAAAAAAATAAATAAATAAAATAAATAAATAAAATAAAAAATAAATAAATAAACAAATAAATAAAATAAAAAAATAAACAAATAAATAAATAAAATAAATAAACAAACAAATAAATAAATAAACAAATAAATAAATAAACAAATAAATAAATAAAATAAAAAAAATAAACAAATAAAATAAATAAATAAACAAACAAACAAATAAATAAATAAAAATATACAAATTACTCATCTCAATAGATTCCAATAATAAAATAAATTATGTTATAATAAAATGTAAAAATAAATTATCTCTCTTACTTGGCCACCCTAAAGTAAAAAATGACCTAAAATCTTACACTTTAAACGGAAGACACAAAAAGAATTAAATCCTTTTTGTGTCTTCACTTACAAATTACGTTGTAGAAATTAATGAGAGAAAGGGAAATAACTCGTGCAAAGATTTATCTCCCTTTTAAGGAATTATCGTCTGGAAAAGTTGTTCAAAACATATTTATTTTCTTCAGATCCACTTGAAAGCGTGTATAAATGCAATACCCCCCCTGCACAAAAAGAAATCGTGTGTAATGGGAAATCTGCAGGTTAAGTTAAAAACTTAAAGGAATGCGATGGAAAGTTTAGAGCTAAATGTGTGTCACAATGGCATCCTATTTTCAAAAGCATAAGATCATCCAGGTTGTTATTGATGGACATACAGGCAAACAGCATAACATTAATGTGGGAGTGCCTCAGGAGTCGATCTGTAAACCTCTATTATTCCTGATATTCATTAACGACCTCCCTGATAATATTGTGTCCGAGATGACTATATTTGCTGATGATACAATGCTCTATAATATGCACGAGGGAAGAACAGATGTACATAAATCCAAGACAATGGCAGATTTGTTAGAAAATGACCTCCAGACGATAGTGGAATGGGGATCAGAAATGGATGGTAACATTTAATGCTAGTAAGACTAAGCTGCTCTCTTTTAACAATTACAAGACACTTCTCCAACCACCGATATCCATGACAAATTCTTTCTTCAAACTCCTTGGTCTAACATTTACAGGCAATACAAATACATTGAGGACACTGCGAAGGCTGTTGCAAGAAAGGTGGGCTCCCACTATCGTGCTAGAAAACTGATCACACTTGAGAGTATCCTGTACCTTTACAAGGCCACCATTCGCCCATGCATGGAGTATTGTTGCCACATCTGGGCTGGTGCATCAACCATTAGTCTCTCCCTCTTATATTGAATTCGAAACAGAGTTTTCAATCTAATAAGTTCCATTTTGTCAACTAAGCTCCAACCCCTGTCCCATCGCCGCAATGTTGCATCTCTGTGCCTCTCTTACAAATAGTTTAATGGAATGTGTTCTGATGCACTCATAGTGTGTGTGCCCCTCAACATACATATCCTTGACAAACCCACCTTGCAGCAAAATCACACCACTTCACTGTTGAGGTCCCTAAATGCCAGAAAGCTTTCTACTCTAATAATTTCTTTCCTCAAACAACTGGACTTTAAAATTCCCTTTCTGTTACTTGCTTCCCTGATTGTACTGATATGCAGAAGTTTAAATGTAATGTAAACCAACACCTTGTTAATCTTTCCTAGACATGGTCCCAAATAGTAGCCACTTATGTCCAAGTGGTGATATGCTTTGTTAAGGGTGAACGTGAGTAAAAAAAAAAGCATAGGCTTTAAATCACCTCCTTCTGTAATAAATAATAATTAATAAATAATAATCAATAAATAATAATCAATAAATAATAATTAATAAATAATAATCAATAAATAATAATCAATAAATAATAATTAATAAATAATAATTAATAAATAATAATCAATAAATAATAATTAATAAATAATAATCAATAAATAATAATTAATAAATAATAATTAATAAATAATAATCAATAAATAATAATCAATAAATAATAATTAATAAATAATAATTAATAAATAATAATCAATAAATAATAATTAATAAATAATAATCAATAAATAATAATCAATAAATAATAATTAATAAATAATAATTAATAAATAATAATCAATAAATAATAATCAATAAATAATAATCAATAAATAATAATTAATAAATAATAATCAATAAATAATAATCAATAAATAATAATTAATAAATAATAATTAATAAATAATAATTAATAAATAATAATCAATAAATAATAATCAATAAATAATAATTAATAAATAATAATCAATAAATAATAATTAATAAATAATAATTAATAAATAATAATTAATAAATAATAATCAATAAATAATAATCAATAAATAATAATTAATAAATAATAATTAATAAATAATAATTAATAAATAATAATTAATAAATAATAATCAATAAATAATAATCAATAAATAATAATCAATAAATAATAATCAATAAATAATAATCAATAAATAATAATTAATAAATAATAATCAATAAATAATAATTAATAAATAATAATCAATAAATAATAATCAATAAATAATAATCAATAAATAATAATCAATAAATAATAATCAATAAATAATAATTAATAAATAATAATCAATAAATAATAATCAATAAATAATAATTAATAAATAATAATTAATAAATAATAATCAATAAATAATAATCAATAAATAATAATCAATAAATAATAATCAATAAATAATAATCAATAAATAATAATCAATAAATAACAATAAATAAATAATAATCAATAAATAATAATCAATAAATAATAATCAATAAATAATAATCAATATATAATAATCAATAAATAATAATTAATAAATAATAATCAATAAATAATAATCAATAAATAACAATCAATAAATAACAATCAATAAATAACAATCAATAAATAATAATTAATAAATAATAATAATTAAATAATAATTAATAAATAATAATTAATAAATAATAATTAATAAATAATAATCAATAAATAACAATCAATAAATAATAATTAATAAATTATAATTAATAAATAATAATTAATAAATAATAATTAATAAATAATAATTAATAAATAATAATCAATATATAACAATCAATAAATAACAATCAATAAATAATAATTAATAAATACTAATTAATAAATAATAATCAATAAATAATAATAAATAAATAATAATAAATAAATAATAATCAATAAATAATAATCAATAAATAATAATTAATAAATAACTATCAATAAATAATAATTAATAAATAATAATTAATAAATTATAATCAATCAATAATAATCAATAAATAATAATCAGTAAATAATAATTAATAAATAATAATTAATAAATAATAATCAATCAATAACAATCAATAAATAATAATCAATAAATAATAATTAATAAATAATAATCAATCAATAATAATCAATAAATAATAATCAGTAAATAATTATCAATAAATAATAATTAATAAATAACAATCAATAAATAAAAATTAATAAATAATAATCATTAAATAATAATTAATAAATAATAATCAATCAATAATAATCAATAAATAATAATCAGTAAATAATTATCAATAAATAATAATTAATAAATAACAATCAATAAATAATAATTAATAAATAATAATCATTAAATAATAATTAATAAATAATAATTAATAAATAATAATTAATAAATAATAATCAATAAATAATAATTAATAAATAACAATCAATAAATAATAATTAATAAATAATAATCAATAAATAATAATCAATAAATAATAATTAATAAATAATAATCAATAAATAATAATTAACAAATAATAATCAATAAATAATAATCAATAAATAATAATTAATACATAATAATTAATAAATAATAATCAATAAAAAATAATCAATATATAATAATAAATAAATAATAATTAATAAATAATAATCAATAAATAATAATTAATAAATAACAATCAATAAATAATAATTAATAAATAATAATTAATAAATAATAATTAATAAATAATAATTAATAAATAATAATTAATAAATAATAATCAATAAATAATAATTAATAAAGAATAATTAATACATAATAATCAATAAATAATAATTAATAAATAACAATCAATACATAATAATCAATAAATAATAATTAATAAATATTAATTAATAAATAATAATTGATAAATAATAATTAATAAATAATAATCAATAAATAATAATTAATAAATAACAATCAATAAATAATAATGAATAAATAACAATCAATAAATAATAATTAATAAATAATAATTAATAAATAATAATTAATAAATAATAATTAATAAATAATAATTAATAAATAACAATAAAAAAATAATAATTAATAAATAATAATCAATAAATAATAATTAATAAATAACAATCAATAAATAATAATTATTAAATAACAATCAATAAATAATAATTAATAAATAATAATTAATAAATAATAATTAATAAATAATAATTAATAAATAATAATTAATAAATAATAATTAATAAATAATAATTAATAAATAATAATTAATAAATAATAATCAATAAATAATAATTAATAAATAACAATCAATAAATAATAATTAATAAATAATAATTAATAAATAATAATTAATAAATAATAATTAATAAATAACAATCAATAAATAACAATCAATAAATAATAATTAATAAATAACAATCAATAAATAATAATTAATAAATAATAATCAATAAATAATAATCAATAAATAATAATCAATAAATAACAATCAATAAATAACAATCAATAAATAATAATCAATAAATAATAATTAATAAATAATAATTAATAAATAATAATCAATAAATAATAATTAATAAATAACAATCAATAAATAATAATTAATAAATAATAATCAATAAATAATAATCAATAAATAATAATCAATAAATAATAATTAATAAATAACAATCAATAAACAAAAATTAATAAATAATAATTAATAAATAATAATCAATAAATAATAATTAATAAATAACAATCAATGAATAATAATTAATAAATAATAATCAATAAATAATAATCAATAAATAATAATTAATAAATACTAATTAATAAATAATAATTAATAAATAATAATCAATAAATAATAATTAATAATGAATAAATAATAATCAATAAATAATAATCAATAAATAATAATCAATAAATAATAATCAATATATAATAATTAATAAATAATAATTAATAAATAATAATTAATAAATATTAATTAATAAATAATAATTAATAAATAATAATTAATAAAATATAATCAATAAATAACAATCAATAAACAATAATTAATAAATACTAATTATTAAATAATAATTAATAAATAATAATCAATAAATAATAATTAATAAATAATAATCAATAAATAATAATTAATAAGTAATAATTAATAAATAATAATTAATAAATAATAATCAATAAATAATAATTAATAAATAACAATCAATAAATAATAATCAATAAATAATAATTAATAAATAATAATTAATAAATAATAATCAATAAATAATAATCAATAAATAATAATTAATAAATAATAATCAATAAATAACAATCAATAAATAACAATCAATAAATAATAATCAATAAATAATAATCAATAAATAATAATCAATAAATAATAATTAATAAATAATAATTAATAAATAATAATCAATAAATAATAATTAATAAATAATAATTAATAAATAACAATCAATAAATAACAATCAATAAATAATAATCAATAAATAATAATTAATAAATAATAATTAATAAATAATAATCAATAAATAATAATCAATAAATAATAATCAATAAATAATAATCAATAAATAATAATTAATAAATAACAATCAATAAATAACAATCAATAAATAATAATTAATAAATAATAATCAATAAATAATAATCAATAAATAATAATAAATAAATAACAATCAATAAATAATAATCAATAAATAATAATTAATAAATAATAATTAATAAATAATAATCAATAAATAATAATCAATAAATAATAATTAATAAATAATAATCAATAAATAATAATCAATAAATAACAATCAATAAATAATAATTAATAAATGATAATTAATAAATAATAATCAATAAATAATAATTAATAAATAATAATTAATAAATAATAAATAATAAATAATAATTAATAAATAATAATTAATAAATAATAATTAATAAATAATAATTAATAAATAATAATCAATAAATAATAATCAATAAATAATAATTAATAATGAATAAATAATAATCAATAAATAATAATCAATAAATAATAATCAATAAATAATAATCAATATATAATAATTAATAAATAATAATTAATAAATAATAATTAATAAATATTAATTAATAAATAATAATTAATAAATAATAATTAATAAAATATAATCAATAAATAACAATCAATAAACAATAATTAATAAATACTAATTATTAAATAATAATTAATAAATAATAATCAATAAATAATAATTAATAAATAATAATCAATAAATAATAATTAATAAGTAATAATTAATAAATAATAATTAATAAATAATAATCAATAAATAATAATTAATAAATAACAATCAATAAATAATAATCAATAAATAATAATCAATAAATAATAATTAATAAATAATAATCAATAAATAATAATCAATAAATAATAATCAATAAATAATAATCAATAAATAATAATTAATAAATAACAATCAATAAATAACAATCAATAAATAATAATTAATAAATAATAATTAATAAATAATAATCAATAAATAATAATAAATAAATAACAATCAATAAATAATAATCAATAAATAATAATTAATAAATAATAATTAATAAATAATAATCAATAAATAATAATCAATAAATAATAATTAATAAATAATAATTAATAAATAATAATCAATAAATAACAATCAATAAATAATAATTAATAAATAATAATTAATAAATAATAATCAATAAATAATAATTAATAAATAATAATTAATAAATAATAAATAATAAATAATAATTAATAAATAATAATCAATAAATAATAATTAATAAATAATAATTAATAAATAATAATTAATAAATAATAATTAATAAATAATAATCAATAAATAATAATTAATTAATAACAATCAATAAATAATAATTAATAAATAATAATTAAAAAATAATAATTAATAAATAATAATCAATAAATAATAATTAATAAATAATAATCAATAAGTAATAATTAAAAAATAATAATTAATAAATAATAATTAATAAATAACAATCAATAAATAATAATTAATAAATAACAATCAATAAATAATAATTAATAAATAATAATTAATAAATAATAATTAATAAATAATAATTAATAAATAATAATTAATAAATAACAATTAATAAATAACAATCAATAAATAATAATTAATAAATAATAATTAATAAATAATAATTAATAAATAATAATCAATAAATAATTATTAATAAATAATAATTAATAAATTATAATTAATAAATAATAATTAATAAATAATAATTAATAAATAATAATCAATAAATAATAATTAATAAATAACAATCAATAAATAATAATTAATAAATAATAATTAATAAATAATAATCAATAAATAATAATCAATAAATAATAATTAATAAATAACAATCAATAAATAATAATTAATAAATAATCATTAATAAATAATAATTAATAAATAATAATCAATAAATAATAATTAATAAATAATAATTAATAAATAATAATTAATAAATAATAATTAATAAATAATAATCAATAAATAATAATTAATAAATAACAATCAATGAATAATAATTAATAAATAATAATTAATAAATAATAATTAATAAATAATAATTAATAAATAATAATTAATAAATAACAATCAATAAATAATAATTAATAAATAACAATCAATAAATAATAATTAATAAATAACAATCAATAAATAATAATTAATAAATAATAATTAATAAATAATAATTAATAAATAATAATTAATAAATAATAATCAATAAATAATAATCAATAAATAATAATTAATAAATAATAATTAATAAATAATAATTAATAAATAATAATCAATAAATAATAATCAATAAATAATAATTAATAAATAACAATCAATAAATAATAATTAATAAATAATAATCAATAAATAATAATTAATAAATAATAATTAATAAATAATAATTAATAAATAATAATTAATAAATTATAATTAATAAATAATAATCAATAAATAACAATCAATAAATAATAATTAATAAATAATAATTAATAAATAATAATCAATAAATAATAATTAATAAATAATAATTAATAAATAATAATTAATAAATAATAATTAATAAATAACAATCAATAAATAATAATTAATAAATAACAATCAATAAATAATAATCAATAAATAATAATTAATAAATAATAATTAATAAATAATAATTAATAAATAATAATCAATAAATAATAATTAATAAATAACAATCAATAAATAACAATCAATAAATAATAATTAATAAATAATAATTAATCAATAATAATCAATAAATAATAATTAATAAATAACAATCAATAAATAATAATTAATAAATAATAATTAATAAATAATAATTAATAAATAATAATTAATAAATAATAATCAATAAATAATAATCAATAAATAATAATTAATAAATAACAATCAATAAATAACAATCAATAAATAATAATTAATAAATAATAATTAATCAATAATAATCAATAAATAATAATTAATAAATAACAATCAATAAATAATAATCAATAAATAATAATTAATAAATAATAATTAATAAATAATAATCAATAAATAATAATTAATAAATAACAATCAATAAATAATAATCAATAAATAATAATTAATAAATAATAATCAATAAATAATAATCAATAAATAATAATCAATAAATAATAATTAATAAATAATAATCAATAAATAACAATCAATAAATAACAATCAATGAATAATAATCAATAAATAATAATCAATAAATAATAATCAATAAATAATAATTAATAAATAATAATTAATAAATAATAATCAATAAATAATAATTAATAAATAATAATTAATAAATAACAATCAATAAATAACAATCAATAAATAATAATCAATAAATAATAATTAATAAATAATAATTAATAAATAATAATCAATAAATAATAATCAATAAATAATAATCAATAAATAATAATCAATAAATAATAATTAATAAATAACAATCAATAAATAATAATTAATAAATAATAATTAATAAATAATAATCAATAAATAATAATAAATAAATAACAATCAATAAATAATAATCAATAAATAATAATTAATAAATAATAATTAATAAATAATAATCAATAAATAATAATCAATAAATAATAATTAATAAATAATAATTAATAAATAATAATTAATAAATAATAATCAATAAATAATTATTAATAAATAATAATTAATAAATAATAATTAATAAATAATAATTAATAAATAATAATTAATAAATAATAATCAATAAATAATAATTAATAAATAACAATCAATAAATAATAATTAATAAATAATAATTAATAAATAATAATTAATAAATAATAATCAATAAATAATAATCAATAAATAATAATTAATAAATAACAATCAATAAATAATAATTAATAAATAATCATTAATAAATAATAATTAATAAATAATAATCAATAAATAATAATTAATAAATAATAATTAATAAATAATAATTAATAAATAACAATCAATAAATAATAATTAATAAATAATAATTAATAAATAATAATCAATAAATAATAATCAATAAATAATAATTAATAAATAATAATTAATAAATAATAATCAATAAATAATAATCAATAAATAATAATTAATAAATAATAATCAATAAATAATAATCAATAAATAATAATCAATATATAATAATCAATAAATAATAATCAATAAATAATAATCAATAAATAATAATCAATAAATAATAATCAATAGATAATAATCAATAAATAATAATTAATAAATAATAATTAATAAATAATAATCAATAAATAATAATCAATAAATAATAACAGATAATAATCAATAAATAATAATCAATAAAGGGTTGATTCTATAATACATACATACACAATCTGCATAAATTAAAATATCATATTTAAGCGTATTGTATGACCGGGCAATGCCGGGCACCAAGCTAGTCATTGATAAAATAGCAACTTTCATGATCGGGAAACCCAAAACGTAGCCGGAGATCCCCCACTGAGGGAGTAGATCAAACAGACCCATCTTTTGATCTGATCCCCAACGAAGAAGCAAATTATGGTCAAGATGAAGCATACCGCCAGACAACAAAAACAGAAAAACGGGTCATATTACTCAGAGGCTAAAGCATCAGGGGTGACTTCCCTAAATAGCAGCTCCTCAAATTGAGGAACAAATAAAAAGAAAATATCTGTGCATACCAGTGATATCTCTGTACGTGTGTTGAACTTTCAGGACATTATTGCAACAACTAAAGTAGAAATCAACAACAGCAAATCCAATGGTCAGCGGCGAATATGCACTGTCGAGCCTTTTCAACTGTTTGGAATTTTCCCATTTAGTTCAAACCGTGCCTCCAGCTTGAAAATAATTGGTTGGAAGTTGAAGATCGAAACGTCAATAAGGATTTCGCTTAAAAAAAAACTTTTCCCACAAAAATATAGCTGAACCTTCCTCTCATCATATACCATTTTCTTTTTTCAATTCCATTTTCACTCCAAACAAGGCACAGTGTAGGGGCTATTATCTGAGACATAATTTGCAGAGATACTATGTAGGGAGTTGAGCAGCAAGATGTCTGTTTACATTACACTTGAATTTCTAGGAAGCAGGAACCCACACTTTTTATCTGTGCCTAAACCTAAATGTAGATTCCATGAACAAAACTTCTTTCTTAGAACTGCACGCCTGTGGAACTCTCTTCCGTTTGCCTGCTTTCCAGTTGACTACAATCTGTCTTCAAGTCCAATGTAAACAAATTCTTGATGAACCATCCCCCTAAATAATCCAATTTACAAAATTCCCACTACTTATGTTTACTATGCTATAATCACATTGACTAATGTATACCCATTAACCCTTATCCTCGAGTGGCCTCCGGGCCTTGATAAATGGTGACTTCTTTATAAAAAAGCAAAAAAAAAAAAAACAATTCCAAAGTCTAGCAGTTCTGAGGAAGAAACTATTAGAGTAGAAGGCCTTCTTACATCTACACATTTTGCTGCTTATCGGGTTTGTCGGACGTATTTACGTCGAGGGGGGTACAAGGGCTTGTAGTTCGTCAAAGCATCCACCATTAAAATATTTGTAGAACAGGCAGAGGGATGCAACATCCGTCGGCATAGCTTATGTACCAGCTCTTCTTCATTCCTAAGCAGAACTTTGGTAAATGAGTCTGTGTCGGGTCCTGAGGTTGCAAAGACTTTTCTCAACTTTATCCCCAACGACTCGATTGAAGGCAGACGTAAACAAACAGGTACTTACGATGTTCAAACATTATTTTTATTTAATTTTGATTTTGATCAATTATTGACGAAAGTGAAAAGTGTAATAGAAAAAAAACAAATAAAATTTGAAATAAAAAATAAAAAATATTAGAAAATCATATATATATATATATATATATATATATATATATATATATATATATATATAAGCCTGACAGATCCTAGCGTGGATGAAACGCGGAATATTCTGTGTAGCTTAATTGCCATATATATTTTTATAACTTACTATATATATATATATATATATATATATATATATATATATATATATATATATAAACTGTGAAATTAAATCTATCACAAAGTAAAATTCTATCAGCGTGCTGCTGTATGGAAGTGAAATTTGGTTACTGAGAGTTGAGGATATGCGTTGCATGGAGAGAAATGATATGGAAATGATACAATGGATTGTAATGTGAGTCTGAAAGACAGACTTAGATCCAATGACCTCAGAAGAAGATTAAATCTGGACAGTATAGGGAGATGTGTGCAGATTAGGAGCCTTTGTTGGTGTGGCCACATTGAAAGAATGGATGAGAGCTCTTGGGTTAGTAGATGTAGAACAGTTGAGGCAGCAGGGTCTGTTGGCAGACGAAAGCCAAGGGACACATTGGAGGACATGATAAGGATGGATTTGAGAGAAAGAGGGATAAAGACCTGGTCAGAGATAAGTTAATTTGGAAATCAATTTCTTAAAGTCATCCAATACTTGCCAGCATATAAACCGATGATGATGATGATGATGATGATGATGATGATGATGATGATGCAAAAATAAAGATAAAAATCTTTGTTGCTACCAGAGTTATAAAATTTTCTAATCAACTAAAAAAGAAAAACCAATGAGATATTTTTTCAAGATATATTTGGTGTCTCCACATGACAAATTATCAAATTATGAGATGTTTCAGCAAAGGAGGAGGTGATGCGGGAAGAGATTAAAATGATGCTGAATCATGTTGAGCCCTATTGAAAGAGAGAGAGAGAAAGAGAGAGAAAATAGAGCAAAAAAGAATGAGAGAAAGAGAACAAGAATCATCTGTCCTGTGATTGGTTGATTTTTTTGATGATGTCATCATGCTTATTGGTAGGAAACGGTCAATTGGATTTGAACTTTCAACTTTCAGAGCAAAAATCGATTTTTATCAATCCACGTGATTGATTCTGCGATAAAAGAAAGATAGAAGTAGAACTGGCCGAATTTTCCGCGGGAAAATGCGTTGACCCAAAAGAATTGAATTTATTTAGATTTGACCACACAATCCTGCAGAGGCAACACACACGCAAAACAAAACTCAATAAATGTACTTGTAGAGAGAAAACCAATATCCAAAGAATGCTTAGTCTATCGAAATAATCAATTTTCATCAACAACTTGATAAGAGAAAAAGTTAGTAGAATATGAAAGTTTAAAGTTGTTTTGTCTGTAAAGAGAATTTGAATAAACGTGTCCGTTTTGAATGTTACAGTGTTGAGATAAAAGAACTAAATGTATTTTGATACAATCACACAAATCTACAGAGAACCCGTGGGGTTTTGGATAAAATACTTGGTAAAATTCAGTTGTAAATTGACACTCTACTGGAGGTTGAAGGTTCAATCCTCAGTGCGGGCTATACTCAAAATACAATTGCAAATTACAAAATGAGAAATTTCTTAGTTGTTTGTTTAATTTATTGTTTTCTTAGTAAATAAAATAATTTTTGTAAATAAAATATTTTTTGTAAATAAAATATTTTTTATGGCTATTTTTTCAAAGTGCGTCATTAGTTTTTATTTTTGCTTCAAGTTTTCAATTTTGGTTCGTTTACCATTTCAGATTACAGTGGTGCCGCTGTTTTCAAGTGACAACGTCAAGGCTTTTTGCTTCGCCATGAAACAGCCACGTAGGTTATATTTACATAATATTTACATATTTCAAATGTGTATTTCTTGAGTGGGGATGCTTAAAATAAATAATTTTTAACTCTAAATGAATCATGTGGCAGTCACCGTAACAGACTATTTTCTCGTGTGGATTAATGCCCCTTCGCTGACTGATGTGGCCAAGCACTGACCAGTCAGTTACTAGGGCGCGTTAATCCTATATAATTACCCCTGTAGGAACTAGCTAGCAGCGAGCAAAGGAGCTCAGGCCACCAAATAAGACAGACCTCTCTCCTCTCACTTTTTGTCCACTGAATCCCCCAGGTTGCGACTGCTTCACTGAAGATTTTCACTGGACAACCTGGGGATATTTCAAGTTTTTGTCTCCCGACACGAAAACATCCGAAAATTTTCCTTTGCTTTCACTTTGGACACGGTCCTTCTTTCGAAATAAACTGTTTTGTTGTTTTGTTCTAAAAAGAAGTTTTGGTTACTTATTCTGTGCTTTTGTTTTGCGGATTAATATTTTATTGAGGGGGGGTGCACTCACGCGTAAAAACTACGTAAAATCTTCATGTAATTGTTTTCTCGCTATCAACTCAATACGGTATTTAACAATATCACCCATTAGGGAAAATCTCTGGCTTTAGACGCGAATAACGAGGTGTCACAGTAAAATGCCCTGCTATTATTTTTTTATTTTTATATCTGTTAATGTTGCAGATCCCAGGCTCACCGGTTGAAAACTACTGATCTAATGAGTGAAGTATACGCCTACTGAAACTGCAGGTATCGATGGCCAATCGATATTTTATGGTATAGTATCATTCATATATATATATATATATATATATACTTCAGAATAGTTTTTATTTTACAATCAGTTGTTATGGAAATGTGAGATTGTAAGGTTTACAAAATATTACTGGCAGTAATATTCTATAAGTTATCCCATCTAAACAAGAATTGCTCAGTATGCAAGATAGAGCAAATAAATTAAATTGTAATTCAATGAATTTCAAAAAACTCTCATTAAAATAAAATGAAGTGGTTGAGTTTCATATCAAAGAATTTATATTTATTGTATAATTTATACAAGCACTTGCCCGATTCGGATATCTACACAGCTATGCAGATTACCCAATATATAACTTGGACCTTATTACCAAACGGATGTAAAAAACGCATAAAATGGATTTTACCAAGCAATCTGGATCTAAAAAAAACTTTCATATCCTTTTTCTGCAAATCCTCCTGCTACAGGACTTCTGATAAATTTATTATGTTGACTTTGACTTTCCATGTCTCACGGACTTTAGCAAATAGGGTGCATACCTTTATAAGTATTTGCTAATATTTTCTCTCCTCTGATGAGATGGTAGACATCGAAACCCTATAGGTTAAGGAGATTAATTTTCTAAAGTATTCTTTGTCTTGCTTAGAATAATAAAAATTCTTTGATATGAAACTCAACCACTTCATTTCATTTCAATGAGAGTTTTTTGTAATTCATTGAATTACAATTTAATATATATATATATATATATATATATATATATATATATATATATATATATATATAAATCAAAGATGGCATAAATATCATAAAACACAATTGAAATCTTAGGATTTATGTAATCATGCCTAAAGTTTTTTTTTCTTTTAAAGTTAATGAGTTCTTGTTCTTCTGATGAGTTAGGGCAGAAAAAAATTAAAAAATTGACTAAAAGATTATGGGATTGTTTCTGTGCTATGAAACCCGGTTCTCCAACTTCCAACGTAGACCCCTACTACCATGTCTCCTTCTCCAACATCAGGGGTCTTCGTTCTAACCTTCCAGAGGTTGAAACCCAATTACAGGAGACTAAACCAGACCTTTTATTTTTAAGTGAAACTGGCATTGGACAGGCTATTTCCCTAGATGAGTTTGCAATTTCAGGATACTCTAACTTAACTTCTAAATCTGACCCCCAAGATCGCCATGGGCATGGAATATGTGCCTATATTAAAGATAGCTTTCCATGTGGGAGGGACATCTCCAGGGAAGATCCTAACTTACCCTATATGTGCTTCCGGGTTGCTTTAGCTCACACTACTGCATTTATATTTACTCTCTATCGCCCCCACAACAGCGGAGTTACTATCTTTCAAAGCATATCTGAGAAAATTGACCAAGTTCTTTCTACTTATCCTTCAGCTAACATTCACGTATGTGGAGACTTCAATGTTCACAACGTCGAATGGTTGACCCACTCAAACAAGACCGATGATGAGGGGAGGTTCTGTCATGATTTCTCCATTGCCTATGACCTCACTCAGATTGTTCAGGAACCTACCCGTGTGCCCGATAATGACGGCCAGTATGCGAGCCTACTAGACCTTTTTCTCACAACTTGCCCTGAACTATGTTCAGTTTCTGTTCTGTCGCCTCTTGGATCTTCCGACCACTCTGTTGTATCAATTAAGATAAAAATGAAATGTAATAAGTCCCCAGACGTACCTCTTCATCGTACAGTATATCGATACACTAAGGCTGACTGGGATAGCTTCCGTACATTTATATCTGATCTACCTCTGCATTCCATGTTTAAAAAGGATGTGTCCTCTATAGTATTAGACCTAACTGAATGGTTAATTGTAGGTATTGACCATTTCATACCCTCTAAAAAGTTTCAGCAAAAACCTAACAGCCAGCCATGGTTCTCTCCAGAATGTGCTGCTGCCATTGCGCACAGAAATCACTTTTTCCACTGCTTCAAACGTAATAGATGTATGGAATCTAAAGCCGTTTTCAGGACTGCCAGCAACCATTGTAAGAAAGTAATAAGGAACGCAAGAGTGTTGTATGCTCAATCTTTTAAGTCCAAAGTAGCTGAGCAGAGGCTTGGTTCCCACCAGTTTTGGCAAATAGCAAACAGAATCCTGAATAGAAGCGTGTGCTCCATCCCAACTATTATCAATGGACCTGAGGTAATCTCGTCAGCATCAGACAAGGCCAAACTCTTTGTCAAGAACTTTGCAGCTAATTCTACCCTTTGCGACCAAGACCGCCAACCTCCAATATTTCCTCCTGTATCAGAAAACACGCTATGTGATATACGTATATCTGTACGTGATGTTGCCAAGCTAATCAAAAACCTTGATTCCAGTAAAGCAACTGGCCCTGATGGTATTCCAATTATAGTACTCAAAAAACTTCAACCTGAATTAGCGCCCATACTTACAAAACTGTTTAAACGTTGTCTTAAGGAGAATAGTTTCCCATCTCCCTGGAAAATCTCATCAGTATGCCCTGTATTTAAGAATTCAGGTGATCGCTCATCCCCCTCTCAGTACAGGCCAATAAGTCTCCTGTGCGTCATGAGTAAGTTGCTAGAATCTGTGTTAAATACAGAAGTAATCAAACATCTCAACAAAAATAACCTTCTTAGTGACACTCAATATGGTTTCCATTCTGCTAGATCTACAGCAGATGTCCTTACAGTTATATCGCATAGGATTAGCAAATCTCTCGACGGTGGCAATCTTTCTAGGGCAATTGCTCTTGACATATCTAAAGCCTTTGATAGGGTATGGCATAAAGGTTTATTTCATAAGATCGCTAGCTATGGTATAGCTGGAAAAGTCTTCTCAATTATTAAATCATTTCTTTCTGATAGGTTCATAAGAGTAGCAGTTGAGGGGCAAAAATCAGAAGCTCACAGTATTAATGCCGATGTCCCTCAGGGATCCATCCTGGGCCCAACTCTTTTCCTGATCTACATTAATGATCTTCCAAATCATATCCTTACATCATTTGTAGACATTTATGCTGACGACACTACCATTTATGGTACCACATCTAAGACAGTAAACGACCAAGTTCTCTCCAATTCTCTCTCCTCTGATCTTGAGCACGTAGTACAATGGGGAAAGGAGTGGCTGGTTACTTTTAATGCATCTAAAACCAAGCTTCTCTCTTTACATCATCAACATTCTAATTCACATTTGTCATCAATTGAAATGAATGGCTCTCATCTTCAGGAGGCCTCAAGTTTTGACAAGCTTCTTGGCTTGACCATTACTCCTGATCTTAAATGGAACACGTATATCAAATCTGTTGCCAAGGCCGCTGGAAAAATGGTGGGATCTTTCTATCGATCCAGTAGATATCTCACTGCTGATGCTATTCTCTACCTATATAAGAGCCAGGTACGTCCAAGGATGGAATACTGTTGCCACATCTGGGCAGGAGCTGCTAGAAAGGACTTGTCCTGCCTTGATAGAGTTCAAAATAGACTTCGTAGCCTCGTAGGAGATGTCCTTTTCTCTTCCTTGCAACCTCTATCTCACAGAAGAGATGTTGCGAGTTTGTCTCTGATGTATCGTTATTTTCATGGAAAGTGTTCGACTGAGCTTCAATCTATGGTCCCCCCTCGCCAAACTTTCACAAGAAACACTCGTCTAGCTGTAAACACTATCAATAATTTCCCCCACTCTTTATCTGTGCCTAAACCTAAACGTAGATTCCATGAACAAAGCTTCTTTCTTAGAACTGCACGCCTGTGGAATTGTCTTCCGTTTTCCTGCTTTCCGGCTGACTACAATATGGTTGTGTTCAAGTCTAAAGTAAATAAGTTCTTGATGAGCCGTTCCATATAAGTTATTAAATTTACCAAATTTTCATTACTAATGATTACTATATTGACCAATTTCTACTGTACACTCTTTAACCCTTATCCTTGAGTGGCCTCTGGGCCTTGATAATGTGGTGATGCCTTTGTAAAAAAAAAAAAAAAAAAAAAAAAAAGAAACAGCTCGTAAAAAAAAAAATAAACGATAAGATGAACAACATCTTGGAATTTGGAATATAGACTTTTTGTCATTTATTTGTATATGCTCTGTAGTTATGTTGAACATAAATCAAACTTTATAAATAAAAGGATGCCAACAACGATTCTTTTAATTGGCTTTTTTATTTGGTTTTCTTTTAAGAAAAATATTCTACCACTGATAGTAATACGAAAATTTTTAATGACTGTTGATTTTAACAACTATTAATAAAACTGAAATTGATAGGTTATCCCTCACAAGTGTATCCTTACGTTTAAGAAAATATCTGCACATTTAACGTTTTTTTTATGGTAATCGTGAAAAATAACAACTTTATAGTTAAATATGTAGAGATTTAGAAAGAATCGGAATCGATAATTGTATCAGAATCGGGAATTGTATCGGAATCGGTAAAAATATTGGAATTGTCCCATCCCTAATATATATATATATATATATATATATATGTATATATATATGTATATATATATGTATATATATATGTATATATATATATATATGTATATATATATGTATATATATATGTATATATATATGTATATATATATATGTATATATATATATATGTATATATATATATGTATATATATATGTATATATATATGTATATATATATGTATATATATATATGTATATATATATGTATATATATATGTATATATATATGTATATATATATATATGTATATATATATATATATATATATGTATATATATATATATATATATATATATATATATATATATATATATATATGTATATATATATGTATATACAGTGATGATCATATTTATTGGCACGGTAAAATAAAAGTTAAATTTTGTCTAATAAATTCTAAAAAAGGGATTAAATTAAAGAAAATAACAAAGTATATTATGTATTTTTAACTGGCCTTTCCGATGCAGCAATCGGATTTTAGAAAAAAATAAATAACAAAGGAACAACAAACATAATTGCAAAAAAACCCTTGTTCAAAATTATTGGCACGGCTTTGTTTTTCTTTTAGTATCAGTATAATATCAATCAATTTCCGGTTTACGTGCTTTCTGAACTTTTTTATAGCCATATTATGCTTGTTTAACGCTAATTCAGTGAATAATTTTTTCAGATAATTTTTAGATAGCGATTTATTTAAACTATTATAAGTGACTAAATTATAATTTTCAATCGCCATGGTTAAAACTAAGGAACACAGCGAAGACGTCAGGAAGCTTGTTGTAGCATGCCATACCAATGGGGAGGGCTATGATAAGATTTCAAAGAAGCTAAACCTTCCCAAATCCACTGTTAGAGCCATAATAAACAAGTTCAAATCGCAAGGCCACGTTATGAGTTTAGAGGGTAGAGGGAGAAAAAGGATTCTTTCCCCAAGAGATGAACGGAAAATTGTTCGACAAGTAAAACAAAACCCAAGGATCTCTGTTGGGGAGATTGTTGATGAACAGAGCACCTCTGGAGTGAATGTATCTCGACATACAGTTGGTAGAGTTTTGAAGAGAGCTGGTTTAAAAGCATGTCGTCCGAGAAAGACTCCCTTATTGAAGCCTATGCACCTGAAAGCAAGGCTAGCCTTTTCAAAACGTCATATTGATAAAGATGTTGCATTCTGGAAACGTGTTCTATGGACTGACGAAACGAAAATAGAGTTATTTGGCCATAATAAAGTGTCTTATATTTACAGAAAATCTGGCGAAGCTTTCCTGCCTAAGAACACCATACCCACAGTGAAGCACGGTGGAGGCAGTTTGATGTTTTGGGGATCCTTTGCTGCCTCTGGACCAGGGCGACTTGTTAAGGTCACAGGTAGCATAAAAAAAGGAAGATTATGTTAAAATATTGGATGAAAACCTGAAAGACTCTGCTAAAGAGCTCTCACTTGGTCGTCGTTGGTGGTTCATGCAAGATAATGACCCAAAGCATTCGGCTAAACTGACTAAGAAATGGCTTGAGGACAATCATATTAATGTTTTGGAGTGGCCATCACAAAGCCCAGACCTTAATCCAATTGAAAATTTATGGAGAACATTAAAATTGAGGGTAATGCAAAGGAAGCCTAAGAATCTTATTCAATTGGAGGATTATTGTCAGGAAGAGTGGGCTAAAATTACTACTGAAGAGTGCAACAACTTGGTTTTAAACTATGAAAAGCGACTGAGGAAGGTAATCAAGGCCAAAGGCTATACAATTGATTATTAAATAAATCGTGCCAATAATTTTGAACAAGGGTTTTTTGCAATTATGTTTGTTGTTCCTTTGTTATTTATTTTTTCTAAAATCCGATTGCTGCATCGGAAAGGCCAGTTAAAAATACATAATATACTTTGTTATTTTCTTTAATTTAATCCCTTTTTTAGAATTTATTAGACAAAATTTAACTTTTATTTTACCGTGCCAATAAATATGATCATCACTGTATATATGTATATATATATATGTATATATATATATGTATATATATATGTATATATATATGTATATATATATATATATATATATATATATATATATATATATATATATATATAAACAAGTAGTTAATAAAACATGTTAAAAACACTTTGAAAAAAGAGTTAAAAACATATTTAATTTTAAAAAGGAAACACTTAATAAGTGGATAGTCCTTAATCCGCAGAGTTTCGAAGAAATACTTTCCTTCTCATCAGAGGGTAGGATTTAGCAAAATGCGGGATCGGATTTTGCTTGCAAAAGTATTAAATGAAACTACAAGTAAGTCATAGATCTTACTTGATAACAAACAGTGAAGCAGACGGAATAGGGTGAATAAAAATGTGATTTCACGTGAATAGATAGTCTGGTGAAGGGTAAAATATCCAATGACGGTAAAATTCAAACATGCAGAATCCAAGAAGGTTAGTTAAATTTAACTAACTTTCTTATATATATATATATATATATATATATATATATATATATATATATATATATATATATATATATATATATGTTAGCAGGCCACCCAGCGTTGCCCGGTTGTATGCATAAATATTATATTTTTAATCATGCAGATTTCGTATTGATTATTTTATTATTATATTGTACCCAATATGTAGTAGTGATTTCAAAAGTTATAAAAAAACAATATAATTTGGATGCCATTAGTTAGGATCGAACCCAAAACATGTAGTGCCCCAGCCTTAGTCGTTATTTAATGCTTCAGCATCGTTACCACTTGAGCTATCAACAGATGAATATGAAATGTTAAAAATTAAGTGACTTTAAGCCATGAAAGTTCTTTTTTATTGCGCATGCACAATAGTAACAGTTTTATTCGATTTACTCCTGCCATAGCCGACATTTTTTTCAAATTTTACCCCTTAGCCGCTATTTTTGCCAGCTAAAAAGAAAACAAATCAAAAGTGTATCATATTACCCTATATATCAAGTTTCAAGTCTGTAAATCAAATATTCATAGAGGAGTTTAGTAGAAAAGTTTCGCACACACACAGACAAGGTCATTTATATAAATATATATAAGTATATAAATATTATTATATATAATAATATATCAAACACACAAATGTGTATGTGTGTGTGTGTGTGCATGTTTATATATGTAATTTAACCACTTGGTGCAGTGATTACATATGAATGAATAACAAAGTTTTCATTTATATAGCTCAATAGTGCTATACTAGAGCTATAAGTATTTTTCTTTAAAGATACCAATTTTTGGAAAGTTTTTCTTTTATTGGTCACAACATTGAACATTGCGTACAATTTTTTCAGTCCCCAGTGTTGGCACATGGGAATATAACTGTTCATCAAATTATAATTTGCACAACGTTGGACTTCATCAGTGTGCAGAAAAAAAAACAATATTACAAAAGTTTTTCAGCCTATGAATAGGATCTTTCCAGTTAATACAGCGAGTAATCATTTTTTATTAACAACATCTGAATATTTTTATTAACAACACATGAATATATTTATTAACAACATATGAATATATTTTTATTAACAACATATGTATATTTTTATTAACAACATATGAATATATTTATTAACAACATATGAATATTTTTATAAACAACATATGTATATTTTTATTAACAACATATGTATATTTTATCAACAACATATGAATATATTTATTAACAACATATGAATATATTTATTAACAACATATGAATATATTTATTAACAACATCTGAATATTTTTATTAACAACATATGAATATATATGAAGTTTCAAGCAGGATTTAATACAGTTGCTTTGCAAGGCAGCAATCACTTGGATTTGATAGTAATTGGTAGCAGTTCATTTCCATTGTGGTTTTCTTTTTTTCTACTTCCGGTGGTATGGGCTTAAGTTGTTAGCTTCGCAGCAAGTGTTAATTCAGTTTATTATTTTCTATTGACTAATTGTTCAAGTTATTATTTAATACTTTTCAAACCTGCATATTATTATTTCTAGATTTAAGACCAAATATTTAATATCTGATGTTTACAGTTTTTGATAAGCTTACATTGAGCATCATACTTCTGGTGTCAAGATTTTAAGATTTGCAGATTATTTTTAGAACTCAATTTCAAGTTGCCTGTATTGGTATCCATTACTTTAATTTTCAATATATTTTAATTAAATTTGCTAGAGAACAAGGTATTTTATTTTCAAATTTAAACACTTGTCATTGTATGCCTTTCTTTTTTTCGCTATTTGTTTACATTTTTATTTCTCACAAAACAATAAATGTTAAGGGGTCATAATAGGAGGTCAAATTAAAAAAAAAAATTGACTTCTGCGGTCTCTAGCAAATTACTCAGTCAATTTCTGGTCTAAACATTTGAAATTTTACACAAAGTGGATTCAGAGATAGGGCAAGCTTTTTCATCGGTTTGGGTCGAAAATTTTTAGTTACCAATATATAAATGTATGTATGTATGTATGTTTGCATGTCTGCCTAAAACTTTCGACAGAGGTGACGGATTTTATCGTTCTGAAGTTCGACCTTTCATACGACAAATATCGAAAAATTGGCTAAAAACATTAATATCTTATCTTCAAGGCATGGTCCCAAATAGTAGCGAACGCATAAAAAGAAAAAAAGAAACGAACGCATAAAAAGAAAAAAAGAAAAGAAAGACATTTCTCGAAGGTCCCACAAGTGAAATTCATAACTCAAAAAAAGAAACGAACGCATAAAAAGAAAAAAAGAAAAGAAAGACATTTCTCGAAGGTCCCACAAGTGAAATTCATAACTCAAAAAAAGAAACGAACGCATAAAAAGAAAAAATACAAAAAGGAACAATCAAAAGTTAAATCATAACTTAATTTTTTTTTCTTTCCTTGAAGAAAAACAAAATTAACTTATGCTTTGATACAAAGATTTATTCACTGTTAGTTGGTTCGTTGTTTTTGTTTGACGGCATATCAACCCTTTTCAGGTTATTTAATTCCGAATCCGGTGATTTTGAAGAAAATTTTTTTAATAGAATATATTTGTTTTTTTTTGCAAGTGGGTTTCTATTTAACCCATAATTGGGACCCTAACAGGTACTACCACTCCGGGTCAGAGTGGACCTGGAAGCAATGGCAATTAAAAGGTGGCTCCACACTCCCCAGAGCCCGCAAGCTGGGGCCTCAACACTGGATATAGTTTAAGGTCATATCCAGGACCATTATTCACTGCTGATTGCCAAGAGTGGAACAATGCCAAAAAAGTTCGCTTACTTCTAAGGAAACTAGGGACCAAAAGAACACAGTAAGTTCGTTGACTATTTACTACTCAGGAAGACGACCGAACTGGAATTCTCTGAGGCAGTCAAACTCTTATTTGAACTTTTTGTCCTGAATATGACATTTTTCACAAGAGATGTTTCAACCTGGTGAAACGCGACATTGAAGATTATCTCACCGCTGTGTCTATTATCCATTAAGCGATGCGATGACTTCAATGAACACTGCAACAATTTCAAGTGTTTGATTTTTGGCACAGGTTCTCATCTCGATGAAAAATGCAGAAGTAAGACGACAAGTTCTGTCAAGACTTGAAAGTGAACAAGAACTCACACTCCAGAAGCTGGCAAAAAATTGCCAACGTATAGTCAGCCTAAAAACGACTCAAGAAACATCAAGGAGTCAGGTGTGTCATATATACGAAGGACTAGTTACAAAGCAATGGAGTACTCCTTCAAAAATAAAAAAAAACAAAACAAGGAAACAAGATGATAACCCAGACACAATCAAAGAATAGATATCCAATCTCCAAATAAGAATCGTTCCAAATCACATCCTTATATCATTTGTAGACATTTATGCTGATGACACTACCATTTATGGTAGCACATCTAAGACAGTAAACGACCAAGTTCTCTCCAATTCTCTCTCCTCTGATCTTGAGCATGTAGTACAATGGGGAAAGGAGTGGCTGGTTACTTTTAATGCATCTAAAACCAAGCTTCTCTCTTTACATCACCAACATTCTAATCCACATCTGGCATCAATTGAAATGAATGACTCTCGTCTTCAGGAGGCCTCAAGTTTTGACAAGCTTCTGGGCTTGACCATTACTCCTGATCTTAAATGAAACACGTACATCAAATCTGTTGCCAAGGCCGCTGGAAAAATGGTGGGATCTTTCTATCGATCTAGTAGATATCTCACTGCTGATGCAATTCACTATTTATATAAGAGCCATGTACGTCCAAGGATGGAATACTGTTGCCACATCTGGGCAGGAGCTGCTAGAAAGGACTTGTCCTGCCTTGATAGAGTTCAAAATAGACTTCGTAGCCTCGTAGGAGATGTCCTTTTCTCCTCCTTGCAACCTCTATCTACCAGAAGAGATGTTGCGAGTTTGTCTCTGATGTATCGTTATTTTCATGGAAAGTGTTCGACTGAGCTTCAATCTATGGTCCACCCTCGCCAAACTTTCACAAGAAACACTCGTCTAGCTGTAAACACTATCAATAATTTCCCCCACTCTTTATCTGTGCCTAAACCTAAACGTAGATTCCATGAACAAAGCTTTTTTATTAGAACTGCACGCCTGTGGAATTGTCTTCCGTTTTCCTGCTTTCCGGCTGACTACAATATGGTTGTCTTCAAGTCTAACGTAAATAAGTTCTTGATGAGCCGTTCCATATAAGTTATCAAATTTAACAAATTTTCATTACTAATGATTATTATATTGTCCAATTTCTACTGTACACTCTTTAACCCTTATCCTTGAGTGGCCTCTTGACCTTGATAATGAGTTGATACCTATGAAAAAAAAAAAAAAAAAGAAAAAGTCCAATGTGAACAAGTTCTAATTGAATCGTCCCCATAAGTAATCCAAGTTACAAAATTCCCACTGTTTACTATGCTAAAATCACAATGACTAATGTATACCTATTAACCCTTATCCTCGAGTGGCCTCTGGGCCTTGATAAGTGGTGACACCCTTGTAAAAAAAAAAAAAAAAAAAAAAAAGTTTGTGCAGTCGTTGCGGTGGACAACATTGGTCTACAGACTGTTTTTGCAAAAACAAAACATGCAATGATGTGGCAGGAAATTGCAGCAAATCGACAAATTGCAGCAAGACGAGAAGTAATAACAGGAACTGACGAAAGTAACTGTTAACACACTCAACAAGGAAGTAGATTTACAGCTGGATGCCGGTTTAGACTTGAAGAAACCAACCATGAGTAAAACAAACAAAGCAGCTAGTGCAGTGACAGGCGACAGTGGCGTACCTATGTAAAATGGTGCCCATGGCAAAGTTTGAATAATTTATACCTTAGATATACCTAACTATTAATTTTAATTTTTGTCAAGCAATTTTTGCGCCCATGTCAGAGTGGCGCCCATGGCACGGGCCATGCCTGCCATACCCTAGATATGCCACTGTCAGGCGATAAGATAAAATTTGAGTGAGAGTTTATACTCCTTGTGACATTGAATACTACCACACAAAAAGTAAGAGTCTTTGTGCACAAGATATCTGAAAACCTCTTCAGAACAGGTTGGATGAAACAATTTAAACTCTGGGACCAACAACAGAATGGGCAACTTTTACACAGGCGCCAGCGAGAGCCCGGCAAATACCGGCGAATACCAGCTGGCTTTGGTATTGTGGGAGGTCATTGAAATTTTTATATTTTATGTTTGTTTTTATATATTGATTTATTATTATTTTTTTTTTTTGCCTTCGAATTGATTATTTAACTCACTTTTGTATTTTTATTTGTTATATGAAACTTCAACAACTCCCTATTTTTATATTCAATTAATCTTTTAATTTTTTTTTTCAAATCTCACCCACGAATAGCTGTGGCTAAAGATACATTACCTGAAAGTACTTCTTTCGAACTCCTCGGCTTAACGTTCATGAGTTGGAATGTTCACAGTAATTAAAGGACGGGTTCAAAGGAAAATTTCTGGAAGCTTTTTCATTGGGACTAGGAAGATGTACCAAGGCTATAGCCAGATTTGAGGTGAAGGGAAACGCTCTACCCGTGTTCAAGAAGAAGCGAAATGTCCCATTTGTGGCAGTTGAGAAAATTGGTAAGGAACTCGATCAGCTAGAAATGGCCGGAATACTATTGTGAATGGGTTGTCCCTACCGTATACGTTACAAATTCGTGTGTGTGTGTGTACACTTTCCCACGCGCTTGAATGTGGTTCTAAAAGATTATCACTATCCCCTCCCCACACCTGAGGAGGTATTCATCAAAATCAATGGTGGTACAATATTCTCTAAGGTGGCTTTAAGTGATGTATCTATAGATCTCCTTTGAGAAGGAATGCTCTAAACTCCTGTGCATCGATACACACAGGGGATTCTGCAAGTTTGAGAGGTTCGCCTTGTTGGGTCAACGTCGCACCTGTGATTTTCCAGTAGGTCATGTTTACCATGCTGGGCGAACTCAACTTCACATACACCTACTTGAACGACATCATTATTAGCAGTAAATCCACAGACGAGCATCCCAAACATATACATGAGGTTTTAAAAGAATAACTTTGGATTTAACGTAAGAGAAGCAAAGTGTGATTCCCTCATGAACAAAATAAAGTAACTAAGTCAAATAAGCGATAAAATGATGGTGAGAGGGCAGAAGCCATAACAACATGCCTGTTCTCAATCATGTACAAGCGCTCCAAAGTTTTCTGCGACTGGCAAACTTCTACCCGATCTTCATAAAGAACATAGATGATGCACACCCCACTAAGTGAACTACCAAAGAAGGAAAAAGCCTGGAATTGGACGCCTGAATGTCACGTGGCGTTTGAACAAATCAAGGATACTCTTTTTTTTTTTTCATTTTTTTTTTATTACATTTTCACCCCAAACAAGGCACATTGCCACTTTGGTGTAGGAGGCTACTATCAGGGGAAACATCTACTGGGGTACTATGTAGGGATTTGGGCAGCAAGATGTTGGTTCACGTTGCACTTGAACTTATGCAAGTCAGTACAGATGGGGAAGCAGTGACCTGGAATGGAATTCCAAAGTCTAGCAGTTCTGGGGAAGAAACTACTGGAGTAGAAAGATCTTTTACATCTAGGGATCTCTACAGTGTGGGGGTGGGATTTTGCAGCTTGTCGGGTCTCTCGAGGGTGTTTACGTCGTGGGGGCACAAGTGATTGCAGTTCATCAGAGCATTCACCATTATAATACTTGTAGAACAGGCAGAGGGATGCAACGTTTCGACGATGGGACAGAGGCTGAAGCTTAGATGCCAGTTCAGGACTCTTACATCAGAACTGTTACTTACGCACTATCACCAAAAGCTGAAAATAACAGTAGCAAGTGACAAAAGCTCATCTGATATTAGAGCTTGTATACTGCATATAATGCCTGACGGTACCAAAATACCGATCGCTGATGCATCAAAAACATTACTGCCAGCCGAGAGACAATATTCACAAATCTATAAAGAAGCTCTAAATATCATATTCACGGTAACGAAATTTCATAGGTAGTTACATGGCAGAACTTTTACATTACAAACGAATCATAAGCTGCTACTGACGAGTTTTGGATCCAAAAAAGGTTTATCGACGTGCCAATAGACTACTGAGATGGGGTACTATGCTACTAAATTATGACTTTAAATTGTAGTACCTGTCATTAAAGCAAATTAGCCATGCGGATGGCCTATCAAGATTGACACAAAAGAAAAGGGAACCTTTTGAGGATTTCCTAATTGCTGAACTTTGTACCAATTTTGGAACAAAAACAACGATAGACAACACAACTAGAAAGTTTTCAGTATTCCTGAAATTAAAAGAAAAATACGCCTTTATTTATGACATCGCTATGAAGGACAACAAAGGTCCAGAAGTATTCTCACTTTGCGACGAGGTTTACTATATAGTGAAAGAGTGGTAATTCCGAAAAGTCTCCAGAAAAGAATTCTATGGGATTTTCACACAAGATACCCTGGAAAAAAAACCCCTGATGAATATATACATAATTTGTGAATTTTTAAAAAGTAACTTTTTAACTTTGAATTTCTAATATTTTTATAAGATCTCATTCGAATATTTGCTACTACCACTGAGATCTGCACCCGCGGTCGGCTCCACCCAGGATCACGCCCTAGGCTTCCGTGCTCGCTGCAGCGCCCTCCTACTCGTCATGGCATTGTCTTGGCATGAAAATTCATTGCTCCTTGCTGCAACGGTCCAGCATCGGTCCATCGCTCCAGTGCCATCCATTTTCAGACCCAGTCGATTCAGCAGGTGAGTTGTTACACACTCCTTAGTGGATTCTGACTTCTGTGGCCACCGTCCTGCTGTCTATATAACTAAAACTATGTCTAAAATAACTGATTGAGTTTGTGAGAAATTGAAAACTTAATTACCTCCCCTGTTAACTCTCTCATTCAAATCCGTAAATTTTTAAACCAAATCGCTAGATTTTTCATGAGTAACCACCTATCACAATTAAACCTTGGCTGAAAACTGACCAGCTATGGTAAAAAATTCAAAACCTCTGAATGACCACTAATACTTAATCGTAGTCGAAAGCTACACTAAATGTATTAAACTGCAAAAGATCCGCATTCAGGAAAAAAAAATAATTTATTACCTGAACTGTTTGCACATTGCGGTGTAGTAGACTGCATCGTGAGTGATAATGGAACTCAGTTCACTTCCGCAGAGTTTAAAAAGTTTTGTGATACGTTCCAGATAAAACAAATCACCACACCCCAATATTATCCTTGATCGAATGGGCAGGTGGAAGGATTCATGGATACACTCAAAATGCACCGAAGAAGGCTCAAGGTACACCGATGGATGAAGCTCTCCATCAGTTCTTACATGTGTACAGAATCATACCTAGTCATAATACTCCAGCAGGGGTCTCACCAACGGAAACTATGTCCACACAGAAGGTGAGAATCGTCTTTGACAAACTCTTTCCAAAGCAGACAAAACCACAAGTGACTACTTGCGTAAAAAGGAAATGTTTCATCCTGGGAGAGAGTTTTCTTCAATAGTTACAAAAATAACACCTAATTCTGGGTGGGATGTGGGTACGATCAGTAAAAGAGTCAGGGACATGGTATATATCGTGCACGGACATAGACATACCCATAAACGCTACCAGAACTAATTAAGACGATGTTGCTCAGAAGACATCAGCAAACACCACCGTTGGAGGAAAAACCAATCGAATACATTTTTGAGACATTCGATCTCAACCCTCCCTAATCAACACCAGAACCACAACAGTCTGTTTGAAAAAGGAAAGTCACTGATCCACTAAGGATCGATCCTAAACGTAAGAGAAATTAACAACTTTTATGAAGAAAAAGCTTGGGAGGTGGATGTTGGGGTGGCACCCCTACAGATTCTAACGATGGACTACCCTTGACATCACTTCTGGTAACCAGTTTCTGCTATCGAGTAGTCTGGAGCTGAGACTCAAAGGGAGTGGGTCGTAACATTACTTTGTCCTTCCAGCTGAGTGGAGTCCCACTCAACCAATATACGTTTTTGTATTTTCTGTTAATATATATTCACTGTTTTGAAGCCTTCTTGTTTTTCTTTCAACATTTAAACCACAACATATGGTCACTGACAGAACAATCCTTATTGTACGCTGGATACACATCTTTTATGTGGCGTTGTATTCCGTTAATATCGACTGAATGTGGGCAATTTATCTTTGTCACTGTACCCTTGCTGAACTGCATCACACATTTTCCATACAGATACTTAACCCAGACAGCAGATGTAGGTTGCATTAAGCGGGGCAGTTGAAACTATTTGTTATCTTTTTATAACATTGTGCTAATATACTATTGTAACGTGATCGCTAGGCTCGAACCATGTTTGTTACAGTTCAAATCTCTCTTGGACACCCATGCTGTTTGGCAGCATCAAAAAGAAACAAAAATAAATTAAAATCCAGGTCGGCTTTTCTTTCATTTTAACAAAAGCATTTATTACTGTTACTCTCTCGACTCCACTTTAAAAGTCTCTTGCTACCACATGTCTATCTAATTTGGCATGCGTTTCTCTTTCTTCTGACTGAACTGACAGCTGGTTCATTCTCACCTTCACTTTACATGTCTGTCTTCTTCAGCATCAACTTTTTTCTTTTCCCCGACCACGTGGTGTCCTTTTTTTTCTTTTTCTTCAGATGCAAGGTCGAACACACTTCCCAATTTGAATACACGTTCAAACGCTGCTCCTGCTGCTAATACAATTGCTTGCCATACATCCTTTGCTGCTGCTGATATTTCCCCACGCACTCATACACACTCTGTTACACTATTTCCAAAATAAGCATCGTGTTCTTGCAGCAATGCACTTGATTATGCAATGGAATCTCGCAAAATCGTACATCATATCAGCATCATCACACAGTACTTCATAGCTGGAGATGACTAGTCAGGGTCTCGTTGTTTTATCCTATGGTGTTGTAGCATTTCACCCTCAGTATGGAAAGTTTCCTCATAGGTAGTTACCAGGGTTGTGCCTTTAGTAATGTTTTTGTCAGACCTAGCCTTTATTTTTGTCTCTATTTCTGCCATTCCTTTGTGAAGGTTACTGCACCAGCAACTTCGGTCTGTTGTGAGCCCTTCCCAATTTTTCGTGTTCTTATTCATTGCCTTTTATCGGATTCTTGTAGCAGAGTTTCTACCCACCAATCTTTCTGTACTAATTTTCCAATTCTCCATACAATAGGATTTCTGAGATGCGATTGTTTTCCATTCTGGCCACATGTCAAGTCCATCGCAATAGTGTGGTCACGAGTACGGCTTCTATGCTGTCCATGTTGGCTCTGTTGAGTACTTCAACATTTGGTATAAAATCGTTTTATTTTCATAATTTCCCTTACATCATGTACACCTCATATCAATGCAAAATCAGCAAATATCTCTCAGCAAAACACTGTACCATTGTGCCATTGTCCAAAAGTTGCCCAATTGGCCGACAACATTCACAAAACACTATTTCCAACTGCTTGATACTCTCACAATCTTGGCGAGACAAGAGTTTCTAAATGGCAAAATGGCTGCAGCTGCAGTCTCTTAATATCAGTGATTAAGAAACTTGCATTCACTTACACACCTTGGCCACAGATACACCAATGGCCTTTTGTTAGATTATCCTGGGCTATTTTCCATAAATGTCTACAATCAGGGTTCTGCATTTCATTATTCCATCCAACCAACCTCATACTGGGAAGTGACCAATTCAGCAGGTAAGTTTATCGGGGACAACCGGAAGTTCACTTTCAATAGGTGTTTGGTGAAAGAGGTACACTCCGTTCTTTGGTGCTTCCACGCATGCCAGTTAAAAAAGTATTCTCGCGAGATATTTCGTGTCCACTACTCCCCACCCCACACCTTAAAAAACAGGAAACAATTAAAATATGAGGAGGAGGTTAAACATCGTTTTAAAAATTATTGCTTTTATTTATACAAATGAAAATTTACTTTATTTTGAAAAAACAAAAAAAAAAAAAAGTGTTTTTTTTTTTTTTTTTTTTTTTTTTTTGCTTTCATTTTAAATTTGAACGACTGAAAAAAATTGAAGTGGATTTTGCAGAAAATTCAACAAACGACTAAGTAAAAAGAAAAAAAAAAATTCAAATATACAATAAATGTTCCATAGGCAATAAAAATTACTTTTATACCCCCAAGCCTCGTTTTGAAATTCGCGGTTTTCATGTTCCTGTTTTCAGAATGAGGCTTGTATTTCATCGACGCCATCTTGTTCATGAACAGCTCGTAAATGTGGAATATGCCAGATGAAATAAAGAGCATTTAAAACATCTTTTAAAAAATGAGCCCGGTAGGTATACCAGTAACTCTTCTTGGCTACTGTAACATTTACTGGTACTAGTGCAGAGAGTGATCCATCCGGACGTAAATAATAACGTTATTATTTAAAAAGCCATTCTTAACATGGGGAGAGGAGGGTGTTTTGTACCTATTCTATACGTCAACCTTACAATTGAATAAAAAAAACATATAAAACTTTAATTAAACTTGAGAATACGATTTAAAAAAATAGCGCGGATCACTCTCTGCACTAGCACCCATTTATTTATTGCATATTTGAATACTTCTCTGTTAAATTTGCAAATTGAATCTGAATCAGTTTGGCATCCAGTTATCATTCTGACTTTTCTCGGCTACTTTGGATTCCAATTTCAGCTGATGATTAAAAACGTCATTCACTTCAACCATTTTCACATGAGATTGTAACGAACTTTCCCCCCTTTTTATTAAGGAGCAGTTGATTCGGCTTTCTTTTGTCGATGGTAGTTCTCGATAAAACCTAAAACAAAAATAAATCACTAAAAGATAAATAAAATTAAATAAAAATAAATGAATGATAATAAATAAAATAAAATTAAAATATAAAAATGATAAAATAATAGGCAATGTTGAACTTTTTCTGCCCACTCCAAAAAAGATGGCGTCAGAATCGAGTTTTATATAAAAACGGAAACTGACTGAAAGTAAATAAAAGTAAGACGAAATGCCAAATTATCACCATACTCAAAAAAAAAAAAAAAAAAAAATGGGGAAATTTAAAAAATTTTTTTTACTTTTGTTTTTATTTAAAAAAAAAAAAAAGAAAGATAAATTTTCTTAAAAATTTTAATTTTTTTCGTGTTTTTTTTTTTTTTTTTTTTTTTTTGTACTTTCAGGGGCAGGAAAGTCAATAATAAATAAGAAAAAATTAATTAACATTTACAAAAAAAATAGCGCTTCTTAGAAGCGCTCTTCTATATTATGATAATGAAAAATATTAAATTTCAATTAAAAACAAATGGTACCTACGTAATTGTCATATCGCAAATAGTAGCATATCCAACAATTATGCGAAACGATAAGATAGAAAAATTATTCATAAAAAAGAAATTTGTAAAATCTAGCGATTTGGTTTCTATATCTACGGAATTGAATGGGAGAGTTAACAGGGGAGGTAAGTAAGTTTTCAGTTTCTCACATATTCAATCATTTTGTTATAAGAAAATTAACAGTTAAACTGTTACTTTGTAAAAATTCACAAATTATGTATATATGTCATGTTTATTTTTGTTTTCTGAATAAATTGTCTGCTTTCAAATGAGTTACTTCTCCTTTTGCTTAAGTCATGTGACCCAATATGTCCGCCATAGTATGTAATCATATCGAATTGTTTTCCCTTTATCGGAACTGTTTTTCATAAATATTTTTTTTTATCTTATCGCTTTCTATAATTTTTTGATATGTTACTGTTTGTGGCATCACAAGTACGTAGGTGTCATTTGTTTTTACTTGAAATTCAATACTTTCAGTTATTATAATATAGAAGCACCAAAAAAATAAACTAAATAAATAAAGAAAAAATATATAAGATATTACACACGGCGAGTTCTTAGTCCTCGCACTTCCGGTTTCATGTAAAAAGACGGAAGTGGCATCTTTTAAACTCCTTGGCCTAACGTTCACAGGAAACATGAGTTGGAATAATTACATTGAGAACATTGCCAGGACCTCTACGAAGAAGGTAGGTTCTCTCTACCATGCTAGAAAGCTACTAACGCCCGAAAGTATCTTGTACCTCCATAAGACCACCATTCGCCCATGGAGTATTGTTGTCATATTTGGGCTGGTGCATCTGCTACTAGTCTCTCGCTCCTAGACAATGGTCCAAAAGAGTCGCCAACTTGATAAGTCCTGAACTGTCATCTAAGCTTCAGCCTCTGTTCCATCGACAAAATGTAGCATCCCTCTGCCTGTTCTACAAGTACTATAACGGTTAATGCTCCGACAAACTGCAAGCATTCGTACTCCCTCGACGTAAATACCCCCGACAAACCTGACAAGCAGCTAAATCCCACCCCTTCACAGTAGAGATCCCTGGATGTAAGAGAGCCTTCTACTCCAGTAGTTTATTCACCCAGAACCGCTAGACTTTGGAATTCCCTTCCTGGTTCCTGCTTCCCAACTGTACTGATATGCAGAAGTTCAAGTGTAACGTGAACCGACATCTTGCTGCCCAACTCCCCACATAGTACCCCTGTAGATTATGTTATTGATAGTAGCCCCCTACAGCAAAGTGGCAATGTACCTTGTTTGGGATGAAAATGTAAAAAAAAAATTTTTTAATTTAAATTTGCGAAGACATTTTGACTAGGCCGAATAAAACAAAAAATAATTTAGTAGCTACTTTCTGCATTAACTTCGTGATTTTTAATGAATTGTCTTTATGAAAGATGAACTACTCGATAGTTACTAACAGCTTGGGTACGCAATACATATAGTTTTGAAAGGACAGTGGGCAAAGTCACTAAATAACGACGTGGCTTTATTGTGAGGAAAACAAAATTAAAAATGTCAAATTTGTTTTACAATCCAGAGAGATTCGAAAAAGTGATAAAAAGTTGAAACACTTAACAAATAAATGTTATCAAAGGCAAGATAAGTTACTCTTTTACTTATCTGGAAATCTTTTAGTGGTTTTGCTCACTTTAAAACGTTTAATCAGTTCGAAAAACTTTACGTGAGAGCAAGAAAAATGGCCGCGGTCTTAGCTCGTGAAATTCAAAGTTTTGAAAATGACTTAAAACTAAAAAAATATACAAAATACCATTAGAAACCTACTCGATCTATGTTACGGGGACATATACATACAGTAGTTTGCATATTTTTTTTTTATTTTAAAGTCATTTTCAAACCTTTTTTAATTTTACGAGCAAAGACCGTGAACGCAAGACACTTTGTTTTTCAAACCGATTAAACGTTTTAAAGTGAGTAAAACCGCTAAAAAGAAATTCCAGATAGGTAGAAGAGTACTTCTTTGTTTTTGATAACATTTATTTATATATTTGAATTTCATACCACTTTTTCGGATCTCTGTTGATTGTAAAACAAACGCAAAATGGTTTCATTAATATTATTGTTTTTTTATTACTGTGCATATCGATTCGAAAAAGTTGTCAAAAAACAAATATATAACAAATAAATGTTATCAAAGGCAAGATAAGTTACTTTTCTACCAAACTGGATATAATTTTCGTGTTTTTTATTCAATGTAACATGTTTATTCATCTCGAAAAACATGCAGTGTTTACCGATGTATCGGAAAATTCAAAATGGCGCCCGACTCTCTCTTTAACACGGTAAGTTTGGGAAATAATAAACTATACAAAATACTATTAAAAACCCACCGAATATATGTCAACCTATGTCACGGTAATAACATATATTGAGCGAATTTCTAACAATATTTTGTCTAGTTTATTATTTACAACACCTTTCCCCAAACTTACCGTGTTAAAGAGAGAGTCGGGCGCCATTTTGAATTTTCCAATACATCGGTAAACACTGTATACTTTTCGACCTGAATAAACATGTTACATTGAATAAAAACACGAAAAATATATCCAGTTAGGTAGAAAAGTAACTTATCTTGCCTTTGATAACATTTATTTGTTATATATTTGTTTTTTGACAACTTTTTCGAATCTGTGTGTACAGTTATACAAACCCTTATTATTATATGAGAAATACACACTTTGTATTGAGAAATGCACACTTTAAATATTGGTACTTCTGCACATATCAACCCGCAGTGTGCCCGGCAAATCACGGAAAGAACCGGAAACGGTCGATAAGTAGTTTTTTGTTTTTTTTTTTAAATATATATATTAAGACATTTTTTCCAATGTATTACTTAACATAGAGATGGGGATTGTAACAATTTGTGTTTTTTTGTAATAAGGCTCGCCTGGCCTTTCCCGATTCTTCCTGTCATCTACCGGGCACATCAGAGTAACTTCGTGGAAATCACGGGTCGATAAATGCAGAAGCACCTAACACTACGAAGGAGGTGCTCGTTTCATTTTCGAGTCACGGTGTTTCGCTTTTTACATCAACAAGTATAATACCTAAATATTTTTGAAGTGTCCATTTTTCAATACAAAATGTGTATTTCTCAATAGATTTTAACTCGAAAAGATTCATGTAATAATATTAAAACAAACAGACCATTTTAATGGCTACATAGAATTTTGTTTTCTCGCAATAAATTCACGCCACGATTTAGTGACTTTGCCGAGCACTTTACAGGATTCTATATTTAAGGTAAGTGTTTTTTCTCAACGCACCTGCACCTTTTTATAAAAAAAAAAAAAAAAAAAATCGAAAACGAAAAGAGGTCAAGGACGGACCTGAATGAGAATTACCCCCCCCCACACACACACACACAATTTTAACCGATATTCTGCGGTTGGTATTTTTTAATGACCTAATATAGCTAAACACCCCTAACCCTGCTATGTTAAGAACGGCTTTCGGAATAAACATCCCTAACATCGGAAACTATACTACATACTAAAACATACTATA
Organism: Euprymna scolopes; assembly: GCF_053919585.1. Lineage (NCBI taxonomy): Eukaryota > Metazoa > Mollusca > Cephalopoda > Sepiida > Sepiolidae > Euprymna > Euprymna scolopes. Next base: position 2,216,164 of record NC_136496.1, on the reverse strand, counting down.
AAAATTATAGGGGAGGGGGTGATTCTCGTTTAGGTTCGCCGAGGCAATTTTTTTTTTTTTTTTTTTTTTTTTACACAGTGGTCACCACTTATCAAGGCCCGGAAACCACTCCGGGATAAGGGTTATTGCAAGTACAGTACGTTAGTGTGGAGATTTGATGAAGTGTTTACTTAAGGGGGCGGTTCATTAAGAATTTGTTAACGTTGGACTTGAAGACATCCAAGTTGTAGTCAGGTGGGAAGCAGGCAGACGGAACAGAGTTCCACAGGCGTGCAGTTCTAAGAAAGAAGCTTTGTTCATGGAATCCACGTTTTGATTTAGGCACAGATAAAGAGTGGGGGAAATTTTTCACAGTGGATTCAGCTAGACGGGTGTTTTTCGTGAAAGATTGGCGAGGGGGGACCAGAGATTGGAGTTCAGACGAGCACCTGCCATGGAAATAACGATAAAACAAGGATAGGCTCGCAACGTCTCTTCTGTGGGAGAGAGGTTGCAGGGTAGAGAAAAGGGCATCCCCCACTAAGCCACGAAGTCTATTTTGTACTCTGTCAAGGCAGGATAAGCTGTTTTTAGCAGCTCCTGCCCAGATATGGCAGCAGTATTCCATCCATTTCTAGGTATGACACCAATTTTCGACACCCATAACAAAAAATAGAAGTAAAAACAAGTCAAATTAAATTTGTCGTAATTTTTACTGTATATTGAAGAGGAAGGATCAGGGTTCAAATCGCATATAAACATTCTTTATTTTAAACTGAATAAAACGGAAGAAATTTGATTTGAACGTCACAGAATAACCAAAACATCAAAAAAAAAAAAAAATGGGTACTTATGCAATTTTGTTACCGTGCTGAAATAACATTATTTAACATTCTTAATATGGGGAGGGAAGGGTGTTTTCTATTGTCTACTTTCGCTCAACAATTAAAAAAAAAAATATCGTAAAACTTGAATTTAACTTCAAAATACTATTTAAAAAAAAAATAGCGCGGTAACAAAAGTGCATAAGCACTAAAAATTGAGAAATTAACAATGGCGTTGCATAAACGCAAGTCTTATAAAACATTAGCCTTGGTGCTTGGAGGTGTGTGGTGTTGAGCAAAAAAAAAAAAAAAAAAAAAAAAGTGGTAGTAGGCAGGCAGACAGGCTCGAACCCATACCGCAAAGCAGGAAAAGAACGGGGGAAAAAAATGTGACGTCTTTGCTGTTGCGCTCTTCGCCAAACCGAAAGTGACGAATGTTTAAATTAAGGTTAGTCAATCGAAAAGAGGGAGATGACTTTCGAAAATATCGGCGAAAATAGCGACCCCTCCCTGTAGAAAAGTGCCCAGTTGAGGGTGAAGGAATCAATGTTTTTAGCTAATTTTTCGATAGTTGTCGCCCGAAGGGTCGTGTTTCAAAAGTATACCGGTCTTGTGAAAATCCGTCGCCTCTGTCGAAAGTTTTTCCGAGATATATAAACATACATACATTTAAACAGACAAGTGAGATTTATATTATAGATTATCAATATACGAAAACTGAAAAATTAGTACAAATATATATTATATCTTGTTAAAGTTTTTGTTCAATCATTATTCAAGTGAAATATAACAGTAAGTTTTACCTTTTTGGCTTGAAATATTATGAAAAAAGACATGTATATCCAGAAAAAAAATTGCAGAGAACACGTAAAACAATTTGATATCGAGACTTTTGACTGACAGAATTTTCTTTATAATTAATTTTCAATATTGTCATTTGTAGTCCGAAAAAAAAGTAATATTTAAATTATTTTTAGCAAATTCCTCTTTATTCTAGGAAATATCAATTTTTAATTCCTAAACATCTTAACTAAATCCTTAAATTAACTGTCGGAAACTTATTTTCAATTAAAACTTTTGTATGGAATTATAAACGAAAAGTCATATTTTTATTTAATAGTAACAGATTGTTAAACATGCCGTGCACAAAGAAATCCACCAAACTATAATATATATATAATATATAATAATAATTATAATTGTTTTAGTTACTTGGTTTAGAAATTATATTTTTGTTCTGACAAAAGAAACGAGTATCACTGCGATTTATATCGGCAACGTGCGAACAGATTAATGTGTAATCGGCCTTTCATGGAAAACAATTATTCACGTTAGATTTATAAATGCTTTTTAATTATTCATTATTCAAGAATAACTCCTATCCTTACATCAGCAACGCTCTGATCCCCATCTGGCATCAATTGAAATGGATGGCTCTCGTCTAGGAGAAGCCCCGTGTTTTGACAAGCTTCTGGGGTTGACCTTTACTCCTGATCTGAAATGGAACATGTACATCAAGTCTGTTGCCAAGGTCGCTGGAAAGATGGTGGGATCCTTCTACCGCTCCAGAAGATATTTCACTACTGATGCAATTCTCTATCTATATAAAAGCCAAGTATGTCCAAGGATGGAATACTGCTGCCATATCTGGGCAGGAGCTGCTAAAAACAGCCTATCCTGCCTTGACAGAGTACAAAATAGACTTCATGGCTTAGTGGGGGATGCTCTCTTCTCTTCCCTGCAACCTCTCTCCCACAGAAGAGACGTTGCGAGCCTATCCTTGTTTTATCATTATTTCCATGGCAGGTGCTCGTCTGAACTCCAATCTCTGGTCCCCCCTCGCCAATCTTTCACGAAAAACACCCGTCTAGCTGAATCCACTGTGAAAAATTTCCCCCACTCTATATCTGTGCCTAAATCAAAACGTGGATTCCATGAACAAAGCTTCTTTCTTAGAACTGCACGCCTGTGGAACTCTGTTCCGTCTGCCTGCTTCCCACCTGACTATAACTTGGATGTCTTCAAGTCCAACGTTAACAAATTCCTAATGAACCGCCCCCTTAAGTAAACACTTCATCAAATCTCCACACTAACGTACTGTACTTGCAATAACCCTTATCCCCGAGTGGCTTACGGGCCTTAATAAGTGGTGACCACCGTGTAAAAAAAAAAAAAAAAAATAGCATCAATTTGAGAAAGATTATTTTTTTTAATTATTAACAGTAAGATTGTCTATTTATTCATGTTTTAAGATCGAATCTTCTATATATTTCATGAACCTTGAAAAATTCAATCATAAAAAACAATAATTTCAAAAATCGTTTGAAATTACAAAATTATAAAACCTGTCAAATGTAAATAATAAAAAATTCTAATAATTTCGACATATTTTCCAACTCCTTTTTCTTCGTCCATCCCAAAGCTATAATTAAACATATCCCCAGATCTATTAGAAGAATTAGTTCAAACTGCTCATCCAAAGAAATATTTGTCAAACACAAAGATTTTTATAATAAAGCTCTAGTAAACAGCGGATATACGGAAAACCAAATTAGAATACATAGAACCCTCGCGTAAAACGCTCACATGTAGAAAAACCTGTAAAAGGAAAATCATTTGGTTCACTTCTCCGTTCAACCAAATGGTCAAAACCAACTTGGAAAGAAAACTCATTAATCTCATTAAGCTAACCCCCCCCCCCAGCAACATGCTTTACAAAGTATTTAACAAAAAACACTATCAAATTGAGCTACAGTTGCGGCAATAACTTGGAAAAAATAATTTAAAAAAAGCATAACAAAATTTTAAGCAACGACACAGAACACAATCTGGGAAACAGAATAATAAAGACATGCAACTGTATTAATAAATCCAAATGCCCCCTTCAAGAAAATTGCCTCACAACCTCTGTAATTTATCAAGCTAATATTAGAGCCAAGGAGGAACCCACCACTTGCAAATTTTGCATCGGTCAAACTAGCAATACTTTTAAACAGCAATACACAGGTCACAAAAGCTCTTTCCTAAACCCAAATTATAGAGATAAAACATCATTGGCTGCATACTACAATGATCTAACAAGTAAAAACTTAACACTAATTGTTGACTGGCACATCCTAAAAAAAGCAAAACCTTGCCAGTCACTAAATTCAACTTGCTTTCTTTGCTTAAATGAAAAACTATTTATCACAAAATTTAAGGATAGGGATTAACTCTTAAATAAGAAACAGGAAACCTCAATAAATTGCAGACATTACAAATCGTATCTGCTTTCTTACTTGCTAATTACTCCCCAATAATCCTAATTACATTCGACTCCAACATGACCCACATGCAATGTCCGACAGTTAAACACCTACACATTCAAATCTCAAGTTCAACATTCACTAAATCCAAAACAACACTCTTCCTGGGAAAAAAACGCACAAAAAATACACCTAACACCTGCAAACAAATTTTCTACATACTATAAATATTTAAGTCCCACCCAATCTACCCATCGACCACAGAATTTATATTTGACATATGCATGTTTGTCAAACCTCTGATAATCTTTTCACCTCAAATCTCATTAAAAATATTCACCCGTAACATAATAAACTAATATTCAACTTACTGGTATACATGCTGCTCTGCTCGCTGCCTATCTGTTAATTTGGATACTAACAAAAATGGGATAACCTCTGGTACAGCTTGAACATATAAAAAAAAAAACATAAAGAACGCAATTATCTAGTAACTGAAAACATACACTGCAATATATACGCTCTATAAAATTGTTATCTTCAATCTTGACACATCTTTTATATACCACAATCACTAAGTGTGACCAAAATCTAAACGATAAATGATGCACGACACCATATGATATAGACGTTGAAAATAACTCCAGATAATACATGTATACGTCTACTCCAGGATGTTATGTAACATATTAGTATATGGACACGTGTGTATACATAGTCTTCTACGTGCACAAGATCTGTGGGTGTTACTATTTACAAATAATTAAGTAAAGTAAAGTTATATCATTGCTAATTAGTAGCAAATAACTTCTTTTTTAAATAATCATTATCGCTGCCATAAAAAAAATGACTGAATCATAAGTTTAGTAATGACATATATTCTGAGTTTTGCAATTACTATCATTATGAAAAGTTTTAATAAAAAATTTACAAATACACCAATTAATAAACCAACATTAAATGAACAAATGAAATAGTCATAAATATTAGGGTGGTCGATTTTGTTTAAGTGAGAGAAAACAAATCTACCACTATCAAATGATGCCACCTCTCTTTCCCCTTCTCTCTTTCTTATCTCTTCCTTCTTCTTCCCCTTTTTCCTTCTTCCCCATTCCATCTCCTCCTATTCCCTCCTTTCATTTCTTTCTTACGCCTCTCACTCCCCTTCCTTCCCCTGCATCGTTCACTAGAAGACCTTAAAAAAAACGTCGCTCACCACCTTATATTTTTTTGCGAATTTGAACACCAGAAAGTCCATCACAACTTTTGTTTTACTGATGGAAAATTGAAAAAAAAAATTTTTTTCCACAAAAGGTGATCTATAAACTGTAATAATTGTTTGACATTTGGTTGAAAAATGAGTGAGCGGTGAAGCTTTAAAGCAGTTCAAAATTACTAAAACTGCCACTTAACCATAATTCAAACACAGTAGTGTTTGAATGAGACATATATATATATATATATATATATATATATATATATATATATATATATATTTCTGTGGAAATATTCTTTATTCACTTATATTTCCTTTTTATATATACCAATCTTTATTTAAGAAGCTCAATGTAATTACAGAGCATATAATGAATAAATGACTAAAGTCTATATTCCAAATTTGATGATGTTGACCATCTTACAATTTATTCCTTTAATTTAGTTGGTATTCACAATTCTTGACAGTATCTGTTTCGTAGCATAAAATCAGTCACTTAATTATTATATCAATCAATGAATCTATTTTGCCCTTAACTAATCAGAAGTAGCAACTATTAATCCAAATAAAATGCGTTCGGGCATGATTAAAAAATCCGAAAATTGGAAGAGAAGCTGCAATTTATTGTTTACATTACATTATTTTGAACTTCAAAATTATTAAAAAACACATTTTTTTGTCTCAATTATATATTAGTTGAATTATATAACTAAATTCTAAAAAAATCATTAATTTTTAAAAGATTTAAATGATATAAAATTTCAGTATTCTGTGATATAAAGTTTTAAACATTGATTTTTCAGTAGAGGTTTCCAATTAAAAAATATTTTCATACTAGCAGAACCTGATGAAATTCCACAAGGAACTCATTTATATGTAATATATTGATGTTGGCATTCTGTAGATGTTCAGCGTAAATAGAGATGCTCTGATATTATTGTAGCTCTTTTGTTAAAACTGCAAAAGTATTTATCTAAGCTAGCAGGGATGCCCGGCGTAGCCTGATCGTAAAGTACGCTTAAATATGATATTTCAATTCTTGCAGATTTCGTATATGTTATTATAGAGTTGATGTTTTATCGATTTTTATATATTATAAAGTTGTGATTTAAAAAATAAAAAAATATATCCATATGACTTGGGTGCATCAGCTTGAATCGAAGCCTAAACTTATATAACTTGAGTTCCTTCAGCTATAATTGAAACCGAAACCAAAACTTATGAAGAATTGTTGGTAAAATTATTTATTACAAGAAATAGAAGTCCATAACAATTAAACGACAGTAACTCGGATGTAAGCGTGACACACGAAATAAATTAACACGCATGCAATCCTATTAATATATGGATAATATTAAAATAGCAAATTCAACCGGAAGTTAAAATTATTTTAATTAAGAATTTTATTTCTAAGGGAATCAGGTTGATTTTAGCGTCTATTTTCCAAATAATTTAATTAATAAATTCAACACAAGAAACAATAACAAAAAAAGACAACACACACACACACACACAGACACAAATAAAAAAGGTTCTCATAATACATTAAACAAAACAAAGTTAGTAGAAACAAGGCAGTAGTGTCACATAGTTTTACAAGCATTATTTGATATAGTTTGTAGTATTTGGGTTATTTGGACTATTATTCTTAACTTGGATGCTATTGGTAGGGGTGTCACCATTTATCAAGGTCCAAAAGCCACTCAAGGAAAAGGGTTAATGATTGTCAGGTGGCTGATGTGATAACACTGATGATCAGTAATGGTGGAACTTTGGTAATGCTTATTTATTTAAGAGGATAGTTTAATAAGAACTTGTTTACGTTAAACTCATAAACAACCATGTTATAGTCAGCTGAGAAGTAGTTCTGCAGTATTGTGTTCCACAGACAAACAGTTCTAGGACAAAAACTCATGCTCATGGACTTTTCGTTTAGTCTTTGATACAGAAAATAAGGGAACTTGTTGTTGCTAGATGAGTATCTGCTGCGAATGTTTTACGTGTAGGGGACCATTCTAAGAACATTCCAGCTGATGTAACCTCCGGCCTTCATGTTAATCTTATCAAATTCAGAAATCTATACAAATTTCTAATAGTACCCTTTATTTAATTCACTGGGGCATATTGTTCTTGTTCCATTACCCATGATTGAGTAGAATCTTAAGTGTAGTTTCTATTTGTCAGTAATTCCGAATTGTTGCTGTTACATATTGCTGTAGCCTTGCAGGTTGGTAATAATTGAGACACACACAGTTGTATTATTAACAAAAGGTATATTGACAAAAGTATGTTACAGAAGTATACATCATGGTTCTGGAGCCACACCTGCCTCTAATTGATGTATTTACGTCCTTCTCTCCACAGGAAGATGTGACACAAAGGTAGGGAGGGTAAAGCTAATGTCCTTAAACGAGGAACAATCTGGCTTTTAAAAATTGCCTTGCCAGCCCCGTCTCAGCACCAACCAAGCCCAACCTCAAGTACCCCAAGTTGAAATTCTTTTAAATCTGTTGCTATTTCTTCAGTAACGACTCGGTCACCCAAAAGGTAAATTTTCTCTCGCTCACTCTCTCACTCACTCTCTCTCACTACCTCCCCCCCCTCTCTCTCTCTCTCTCTCTCTCTCTCTCTCTCTTTCTCAAACTTTCTGCCATTCTTGTTTATTTCTTATTCAAGAATTTTAAAACTTCAAAGTTTGGTCTTTCAGAGTATATTTTTAATTGTTGATATAAATGGTTTGTTCATTAACTCCTGTCTTCTCACTTTCGTTAACAAAATCCTGTTATTTGCACTTGCTAACTGGTGACCCATTCTTAACATTCATGTTTTTATCCATCTTTTTATTCACCAATTTAACTATATGTATATTAGGTGTTATGATTGTCAAAATACACTATCCAAAGCCAGGAGTGGCACCATAGATGATTATAGTTTAGGACTTTAAAGTGAAGAGTCCTCATATAAAAATCGATGGGATAAAAACTAATCATAGTAAAGAGAAATCGATAGGTGTTTCATCATCGTCTGCTATATTAGCTGTAAATGTGACTAAAACCGGAAATTGCATGGAAAACCGGAAATTGCATGAAAGTGACCAATTTTTTCTTAATAAAACATCTTGCAGATTATGATCAAGAAAATTAAAATCTCTTTCTGTTAGTCCAGTACTAAATGGCAAAATTATTTAAGCCATTTCCATTGGATTATATCCGAATTATCTCCCCTGAATTATTCTTATCAATGTTAGAGACAATATTCTCTACTTTCTGGAAATATAAAAATAAAATCTGATCTAGTGTATAAGTCTCGGCCGTCGGTGTGTTAGTATATCTGCTAAAAACTTTTGCCATTTGCACCGAACTGGCATGAAAGAAAGAACGTTAGCAATCTCTCGGACACATAAATATTAAAAATTAGAGAAAATCGTCAATTTTTTCATGGAGAAATGTTGTTTTAGTTGAGGGGGAAGGGTCAGGTAAAAAAATCTTGCTTTCAATGCTGTTGGTTTATCGTTTTTTCATTTTTAAAAAGCTAAATTTGCTGCGTGATGATATCGGTGGCATCTTGGTCCAATTGATAGTGTTTGTTTATGAACAGTTTTGCAATTTTACGCCCACCACATGGCATTTTTTTCTTTTAATAATGTTTTCTCTCTCCTATCTTTTAAAATTCTCAACTTTCTTACGCGTAACCACCACAGCATTTTTTTTTCCTTTTAATAACAATCCCGTTTTTATTGCTTTTTTGTTTTTTTAACCGTATTTTACGACCAGGTAATGCCGGGTGTCCCCGCCCACTAATCCAATATATAGAGAGAGAATTTAAAAAAAACAATGTTCTTTTTTTGGCCAGATCTTTAAAGCCATCAGACATGCTCTGATCGACTATCTATGCATGATTTTCACAAACTCTGACACTGTGTCTGTTTGGCAATTCCGGTTGCATTGCCCAAACTCTTAGAGCTGCCAACACAAATGTAAGAAATATTTATCATTGTTTATGCATATTCTCTGTTCTTTGACCTGATGACATGTGTTTTCTTGCGTTGTGGCATTAATGTAATCTTCCTGTTATACTTACGTTTGTCATTTTACCGTTTTAAAACTATTCTCTGTCCACCTTTTGTAATTTGCCCATAAACAGTAAAACACTAAGTAACGAAATTAGCGACTTGCGTCATCCAGATGTTGCGGGTAAATATTAAAGGAAATTTTGCTGATTTAAAATTTCATCTTGAAAATGAAAAACTTCATTCACAACAATAACAACATTTGCTCTCTGACAACGAGATTATAAATGCCTTGCTTGTAAAATTATTCAAGTTTTGATGTGAAATATTAATCTTAACTCATATTCACCCAGCTTTAAAATTTGCAGACAACAAAATTGTTGTTGACTAGTGAATACTACTAATAATAACTAGCAGAACCCGTGGAAATTCCACGGTAGTTGAAAAATTTTAAAACATAAATAAAATGAATAAAAATGAAACAAAATAACAACAAATTTAAAAACAATTTTTTAGCAAATTCTTAAGCTAAAAAGAATCTATTTAAAAATTTAATTTTTTTTTTCAATATAAATTCAACACATTTTTTTTCTTAATTTTTTTATATCAATTATAAAGGAACAGATGTTAATTCACTGAAACATTTTTTTTAATTTAAAAAAAAAGAAACTGAAATAAAAAAAACAGTCTTAACATTATTTTTTTTTAATCATAAAATAAATTATAAAATAAATTATAAAATAAATCATAAAATAAATTATAAAATAAATAATATGATATAATAAATAATATAATAAGTAATAAAATAGCCAATTTGAAATCGTAAACAGACAACCATGTTGTTTTTCTTTGGAAAATTTTGGAGAGGAAATGGTTTTAATGATTTTAAACTGATAAATAGCAACTATTAATTTCTTAATAAATGTTTGCAATGAGGATGTTTTTTTTTGTGTGTTTTTTTGTGACACTGGACGTACAGACAAGTAAATTAATATTTAGATAATATAACAAAAAGTAACCTAATATTAACAAAGAGGATGAAAGAACCGAGGAGAGAAAATACTAACCAGACCTTCACTGGATGAGTGCAAAGATGACTGTGACTTTGGGGGAGCTTATTGCCACCTAACTTATAGGGGAGACCAGTGATCGCTACCAACCAAAAAAATCATTGGTAAACAGTTCTTGCGATAGCACCAATTAATTTGCAAAGGTTATTAAAAGAGGTGGATAGTACTGGAAATCTGGGGAGACTTTTTGTCACTCAGACTGCAAGGAATACCACAGGTTGTTCTCAAAGAGAAATTTTTGATATTGATCTGTGTAAAAACTCCTAGAGAGTATTAATAATGATGATAATATTAATAATATTAATGATGATAATAATAATGATAATATTGATAATAATAATGATAACAAAAATAACAGTATCTGCAAAACTTGAACTTTTTTTACAGGAAATAAGGAAATTTGATAAGAAAAATTCAGGTTGTCCAAACATGACATTAATACAGGATAGTTTGGTCAATATTTTCTGTCTTTCCATCCTCATTCTTAATATTATGTTTGTTATCTTATTATTAGTAATTGTTGTATTCACTCCATTCATCCGTCTATCCAGTGTGGCCGTAGCTGAAATTGAACTCACTACACGAGTTTGTAGTGTAATTCAAATCTTGTTGGTAGCTGAATACTTGATGCTTCACCAGGGCTATCAAGGGTATTTTTTATTGTGACGCCATCACTAGATGGGCTGCCTACCATGGCTTAAGAGAGTCGTATCTATCCTCGAGAGAAAGATAGGCCATGCCAGTTTCTCAACCTGTTTTTTTATCTCGCGGTACCTTCTCAAATGGTCACCCATCTGGTACAGGCCAGGCTCAGCATTGCTTAACTTCGGTGATCTGGCGAGAACCAGTGTATTAATGTGATTGTGCCATACTCCCTGTATTCACTGGTCAACAACAAATTGGTTGTCTGCTTTTTTTTTTATTTTTACCTGATTTAGGACGAATCTGATTTTTACCTGATTTAGGCCAAATCTGATTTTTACCTGATTTAGGCCAAATCTGATTTTTACCTGATTTAGGACAAATCTGATTTTTACCTGATTTAAGCCAAATCTGATTTTTACCTGATTTAGGACAAATCTGATTTTTACCTGATTTAGGACAAATCTGATTTTTACCTGATTTAGGACAAATCTGATTTTTACCTGATTTAGGACAAATCTGATGCGCTGAAACCAAAAATCGCATTGGTTTTGCTTGATCAGATCAAGTTTTTGAGCTATGGCGACATGTCGATTTTTATGTCTTTGTTCACATGTATGCATGTGTGGAGCATTTTAGAAGTTGGTCAGGGTAAATGTAATATCGAATAATCGTTTTGATTGGAAATGATTTAACGACACTAAGTATTCAGGTCTGATTGTGATTATGCTGAAAAGGGATCAGTTTAAAGTCATAAAACTTCGAAATCTTCCAAAAATTGGTGTTCAGCATATATGAAGAAGGACTGGCCTGTGCAGAACAAATTGGTGTCTCGCAAAGAAAAGAACATCATCAACGATTTTCTGGTGGACTCTTCCCATCGTTGCATATCTAGTCAACTGACAGGCAGAAGTTCAAGTGCAACATGAACAGACATCTTGCTGCCCAAATTCCTACATAGTACCCCTGTAGTTGTTGCCCCTGATAGTAACCCCCTACACCAAAGTGGCAATGTGCCTTGTTTGGGGTGAAAATGTAATTAAAAAAAAAAAAAAGTTTGGTTTAATCAACAGGTTCACCAAGGCTCTGTGCCAGGCTTTTCCAGGATTGATCATGAAGAAGTTGAACGCTAGCATCTTTGATAGTCCTCAGATCTGGCAGCTCATCAGAGATGCAGAGTTCAAAAACTAAATGAACAAACTGGAACTGGAAGCATGGAAGGCAATTGTTCTGGTAGTGAATAACTTTCTTGGCAAGAATAAAGTCAAAAAACTACACAAAACTTGTCAATACCATGCTGACTGATTTCAAAAACCTGGGATGCAAGATAAGCGTCAAGATGCACTACATATTTTCACATATGGACCAGTTTCCTGAGAACCTGGGATTAATGAGTAACGAGCAGGGGAAGAGATTCTATCAGGACCTGAAAGAGATGGAGACCAGGTAGCAGGTTCGCTGGGGCGCAGCCATGATTGCTGACTACTGAAGAGAGACCTCCCTGCCATTGAGCAGTCTAGGAGGTCAAAGAAACGGAAGTTCAAGCCCCGAAGTTTGAACAATGGTGAAGCAACATGCAATTTACGTGTACTTACCTTTTTATCAATGTCCATCATTCAGTTTGCAGTAATCGATATTCTATCAAGTAATCAATATATGTTGTTGGCAAAATATATTTAGGATGATATGTTGACATAAATCAGCTGATAATGACACAAAAATGTAATCGATTTTGTCACAAGATCTGATTTTTTTTTTTCAATCAACTTAGCACAAAAACCTGACAGGATGGAAAGAAACGGATGTCATTTCCTGATTCAGCAATGCAAAAATACTCGACATCAATTGTAGAAATCTCGACAACATTCAAATAGAAAAAATTGTTACCAAGTGAAGAACAAAGTCAGCATTTTCTTTATTAGTTAATAAAATTATAAAATATTAATAAAATTATAAAATATGAGTTAATAAAATTATAAAATATGAGTTAATAAAATTATAAAATATTAATAAAATTATAAAATATGAGTTAATAAAATTATAAAATATGAGTTAATAAAATTATAAAATATGAGTTAATAAAATTATAAAATATGAGTTAATAAAATTATAAAATATGAGTTAATAAAATAATAAAATGAGTTATATAATTTTGATAAAAAGCTAAACGTTTTATTTCTGTCTTTCTTTTTAATTATTTCAACATGCATTTATTTATCTCATTACAAAATAAAAATTAATATTATCATTTTAAAAAAATGAATATTATTATTATTTAAAAAAAAAAATTTTTTTTTTTATTACATTTTCACCCCAAACAAAGCACATTGCCACTTTGGTGTAGGGAGGCTACTATTAGGGGAAACAGCTACTGGGGTACTATATAGGGAGTTGGGCAGCAAGATGTCGGTTCACGTTACACTTGAACTTCTGCATGTCAGTACAGTTGGAGAAGCAGGGACCTGGAATGGAATTCCAAAGTCTAGCGGTTCTGGGGAAGAAACTACTGGAGTAGAAAGCTCTTTTACATCTAGGGATCTCTGTGTGGGGATGGAATTTAGCTGCTTGTTGGGTTTGTCGTGGGTGCTTGCAGTTCATCAGAGCATTCACCATTAAAATACTTATAGAACAGGCAGAGAGATGCAACATTTCGTCGATGGGACAAAGGCTGAAGCTTAGATGACAGTTCAGGACCTATTTCCTATTTGGTTGGCGACTCTTTTGAACCTTGTTTAGGAGCAAGAGACTAGTAGCAGATGCACCAGCCCAAATATGGCAGCAATACTCCATACATGGGCGAATGGTGGCCTTATAGAGGTACAGGATACTTTCGGATGTTAGTAGTTTTCTAGCACGGTAGAGAGAACCTACCATCTTCGCAGTGGTCCTGGCAATGCTTTCAATGTAATTGTTCCAACTCGTGTTTCCTGTGAACTTTAGGCTAAGGAGTTTAAAAGATGTACTTTCAGATAAAGTCATTGGCCATTGCTATTGGTGGTAGAGAAGGTTTCTTGTAATTGTTGAATGAAACTAGTTTAGTCTTGGCAGCATTGAAGGTGACCATCCATTTTTGTCCCCATTCCACTACAGATTGGAGGTCATCCTCTAGTGTTTCTACCATTTCTTTAGTTATGTGTTCATTTGTTTTCCTGCCATGCCTGTTATAGAGTGTGGTGTCATCAGCATATATACGCATCTCAGAGGCAATTTTATTGGGGAGGTCATTTATGAATATTAGGAATAATAGAGGTTCAAGGATAGACCCCTGAAGCACTCCCGCATTTATATCATATTGTTTGGATGTACGACCGTTGAGGACAACCTGGATTTTTCTCTTATCTAAGAAGGATTTAATTATGTTAAGTATTCTTCCATATGATCTAATTTTTCCCGAGGAGACCCTCATGCCATACTCTGTCAAAAGCCTTAGATATATCTAGAGCTACCGCTCTGCCCTCCCCCACTTTGTCCAGTTAATGGTATATACGTTCAGAGATTAGTTAGGATGTCTGATGTGGAATGGGCTTGCCTAAATCCATATTGTTGGTCAGTCAGAAGTTTAGCATCTGTAAGGTGATGAACTAGAGCTTGGTTAATTATGGACTTAAATATTTTGGCGAAAAGTGGGAGGAGGCTAATGGGGCGATAATTTGATGGGTCAGTTCTTTCGCCAGAATTCTTAAAAACTGGTACCACAGAAGCAGTTTTCCAGCAGTTCAGAAAGCAAGATTCATTAAGGCATTTGTAGAGTTTGGAGAGAACTGGCGCTACTTCGGCGGAGCACTTTTTTAATAGCACAGCCAGGATGAAATCGGGTTCACATGCTTTTGAAGTGTCAAGGTTTTTTATGATAGCATGCACCTGAGCAGGGGTGATTTTCAGATTGTCTAGCATGGCGTCTGTCCACAAAAGAAAGTCAAGGAGTAGGTGGTTATAAGGGTCCAGTGTGGAGTTTGAGGCAAACCGACTGGCAAGCATGTTGGCCTTCTCAGTTGCTGAGCAAACAACCTCGTGATTGTTGGATAGTGGAGGAATTGTTGATTGCCCATTATTTACTACACTGTTGTAGATTTTCCTGAAGTCACGATTTCCTAGTTTTTGTGCTTCGTTGCGTTTATTGGTGGTTTCAGTAAATTCTCTCTTAGCTGTCACTATTTCTTTCTTAACGTTACTTCTAGCTTCTATATACTTCTTTCTGTTTGAACTGGACTTATGTCGGTTAAATCTGCAGTACACCATTGGGGAGAGTGGGGCTTGCTATAAAATTTCCGCATGGGAACATGTGCTTCAATTGCAGTTTTGAACCATTTAGTGGTCTCATATGCGCACTGTTCAGCAGGAAGAGAAAAAGTATTTTCCCATGGGGCATCTCTGATAAGATCTCTGATGGCTTCCCAGTCAGCCTTTTTATAATATCTTGTTGTTTTGAGCACTGGCTCTTCAGTTTTGGCTCTAGAGTTTAGGGCAATTTCGACTATTATCACTGCATGATCAGTGTTCCCAAGTGGGCTGTCGGCATTTGTTATACAATCCTCGGGAACTGATGTCAGAAACAGATCTTGAAGTGATGCGTGTTGTTCTTGCTGATCTGGGAAACAGGTTGTAAACGTAACCATCTGTGATAGGGAGTGAGATATAGCAAAGTTATGTGTTGTGCTGCCGGCTGGGTCTGTGTAAGTAGAGAATCCAAGCCAGTTTTTGTGGTGGACATTAAAGTCTCCAAATACATGTACTTATGCGCTAGTATCGAGGAGAGTGCTGTGTCTATGCTGTCAGAGACTTTGTTAATTATGGTGCAGTCCTGGGTCGAGGGAGAGTGGTAGAGAAAATAAAAGCAGCTAATGTTATGTTGTATGTTTAGTCTAAAGCACATAAAGGCTTGATCGTCCGATTTAGGTTTGTTTCTCTAGTCAAGGAGAGGGTATTACGAATGTAGACTCCAAGTCCGTGCATATGTCTGTCAGTCCTTACGGCAGAGTGGGAGATATTCAGACATGTTAAAGTAGTTAGAGGGGATGGAGGCGTGTAGGTTAGTCTCACTTAATGCTAAGATATCTGTGGTATTTGTTAGGAGAAATACTTCAACATCAGCTAAATTAGTTCTAAGCCCACGGATGTTCGTAAATTCAAGCCTCAAGGGAGGAGGCAAGTTGAGTTTGTTTGAACCTAAGCCTGCTTTAAGCTTAATTTTTTATTGTACTGTCATTTTTTTTAAAGAGTTTCAGTTTAGGTAAGGGAGAGAGCTGAACAAGAGGTTATGCAGAATACCAGACATGCAACACAAGTAGACCGTCAGCTGACCTTTCATCGACTAGGATTGCGGCCTCAGGAAAGCCCAGCAGGGATGAGTGCAAGGTCCCTTTGCATGCATAACATGGCACTACAAACATTCCGATATTATACAACTGTTGATGGAGCAGCCACTCTAAGTGCTACCAAAGAGTTAAGGCATCTGTACTACCAGTCAGAAACAGCAGCCAAGAAGTGTCAATCCGGTAGCTTCAACCCATCAGACAAAGGTCAACCCAATCTAATTGCACAGGCATATGTGACACTTAAGCACTCCCAAGTGCCCAGTTTTGAGAGGTGAGATGTGTCGGGAGTAGGGAAAATGACATTCATTGCCCTAGGCAAGAAACAAGATCTACCACTGAGTGTTTCTGGTGAATCCCTGTGATAGTGTCTCTGCACCTGACTAATAGGCAAAGAAGGAGTATGGAAGCCGAGCGATAGACAGAGCCTATCTACTCCTTAAGCAGTTTAGGTTTGCAATCCGGTAATTTGTTTGAGTCACCAGCTCTAGGAAGGTTGTCATCCAAGACTGGAAAGGCCTCCCTCCACTTTGGTTTAGTTTCAGAGTTTTCCTTCTAAACGGATGATCTGAGAAGATCTACTGGGTCCATCAGCACCGAGAGGGTTTGCTTCGCACCTGGGTCCTAATCCAGGTATTTCTGTGATCCCACGTGGTTAGTTAATGTTACTGGGTTAGTTTGTAGAGGCTATATATCTACTGAATAATTACACTCCTCAAAGTGGTTTAGGGACATTGCTATTTCATTGTTACTGGAAAAAGAGGATGAGTAAAGCTCATGCAGTGGAAGCAATTATGTTTGTTAGAAAGGAGTTAATGTGGTTTAAGACTTTTTTCGTTGAGATTTTTTAAAAAATTTTATTTCATTTATATGTTAGCTTAGGTATAGGATAACGTTACAGTACGAGTAGGTATTAAGAATTGAACTAAGAATTGTTGCGACCAATCTCACTTTTCACACAGGTTAACATCAAAGTTTTCTCTTGGAAAACAACCTGTGGTGTTCCTTGGAACCTGAATGATGAATCTCCCTTAATTTCCAATACTCACAACTCCTTTGGTAACCTTTGAAAATTAGTTTCTGTTATCACAATAACCGTTTACCAAGGATTTCTCGTTTGTAGCAACCATTGGTCTAGTAACCAAGGTTCCAGTCCTCTTTACACCCATCTTCTGGAGGTTTGGTTAGTTCTTTCTCTCCTCGGTCTTTCCATCTTCCTTGGTTATCATTATTATTATTTTGATTATGATTATTATTATTTTCATTATGATTATTATTTTCATTATGATTATTATTATTTTCATTATGATTATTATTATTTTCATTATGATTATTATTTTCATTATGATTATTATTTTCATTTTTTATGATTATTATTATTTTCCTTTATGATTATTATTTTTTTATGATTATTATTTTCATTATGATTTTCATTATGATTAATATTATTTTCATTATTATTATTTTCGTTATGATTATTTTTATTTTCATTATTATCATTTTTATTTCCATTACTATTATTATTTTCATTATAATTGTTTTTTCATTATGATTATTATTATTTTCATTTTTTTTTTCATTAATATTATTTTCACTACGATTATCATTATTTTCATTATAATTATTATTTTCATTAATTTCATTATTTTCATTATAATTAATATTATTTTTATTATGCTTATCATTATGCGCAAAACAAATCAAGACTTTTTAATGAAATTCCAAACAAGCACGTGTTAAGATAAGTTCAAAAATCAAATACATTCACAAAATATAATATTAGTGATGGAAATCGATTGTTGAGAAACTTTTTTGTAATTGTGAAAGGAAAGAAGTTTAGTCTTAGTAGCATTAAATGTTACCATTCATTTTTGTCCTCTTTCCACTACAGAATGGAGGTTGTTTTCTAAATTATCTTCGATATGTGTATGTTCATCTTCCCCTCGTGTCTATTATAGTGTGATGTCATCAGCAAATATACCCCATCTCGGACACAATTTTATTAGGAAAGTCGTTTATGAATATCTATTTCTTGGTATCTTGATGCGTCTAGCAACTAAAAAATGTTCAATCTCAAACAAAAAAAAAAAAAAAAAGAAGGAAAAATGATATTTTTTTTTTCACTTACTTTCAAAACTGGAATCGGATGAAGTTTGAGTGGAACCACAAAATAAGAATATAATATTTTTTATTGCTCGTGCAGTATACAAACAAATGTAATAGAGAATTAAGAATCCACAAGCAAGACTAACAACTGTGCCGATAACGGCCATCACAATTATCGTGATTATCACTGGATCTTTTGTGTCAAATAATTCTGACCATATTGGGGTTTCATTGAAAACCATTTTTGTTTTAGGGTTTTGTTTCGAGTCCTTTGTCTTCGAATTTAGTTTGCGTCGATTCCCAAAAGTTTAGTTCCGTTAACCTAAGTTTGTTGGTTCATTGCAATCTGAAACGAACACAAAAAATAACTGTTCATTCAGCATCATATCATCATAATCATTATTATCATAATTATCATCATCATAATAATCTTCATCATAATAACCATCATCTTCTTCATCATAATCATCTTCATCATTATAATCTTCATCTTCATCATCAAGATGTGTTGCAGATAAAAATGCGTGTTCAGCGACTTATATGGAATAAGAAAAAAACTGAGATGATTCATATTAACAACTGTGCAATTTATTTAAACACAAAGACACATTTATATATTTTTATAAACCGATATTTAGTTGAATTGTAAAAAAAATATCTAGTGTTTGCGTGGGGCACGTGTGTTCATGCGATCGAAATCGTTTCATGTGTACAAAGGTATTGCAATATTTTGGGATTAGTGGGGTAGTTATTTAAATGCTGCCCACCTCAGCATTATGTGGCACAAGGCCGGAAAGTGGGAACCCCGCAGGCTCCCCTAAAGGAGGGGCACTCCTGCAATTTAAAAAATTGCCTGAGTAACCCCGTCAGCATTCCCTGGTCGGGGCGCCTCAGGCAGCAAGCAATAAACTTGCTCCACCGGAAAGCCCGGTGGCAAGGCCTGGGAGGGTGGACCTCCTAGGTATTACCCAGGTGGTGTACCTCAGTCCAACAGGTGCTGGGCCGGTTCCCGGCCCCTCACCTGTTGGGCTAAGTGTCAAGTGACGAATCCTTGACTGGTACTACCCTGTCTCCCTGCAGCCGAAGCCGCTAGGAGACACATCCCATCAAAACAGTGTTTTAATGGGGTATCCCACACAGTCGGACGATTCTATTTATAAACGATGCTGCTAAGAACTGACGAATCAAATTAATTCACGTTCTGCTACCAACCAATCAGAAACCAGAATTGCTTCATAAATATTAAACCTTTTCTGGGGCAATTTCACATGTTCTTTTCCGGGTTTCGACACGGTAATAATATTTTGTTCTGTGGAACTGTCTACTACAAACAAGTCACCTCCCAGGACTTGTGTGTAACAGCGAACCATCTGAAACTGTTCTGAGGACTCAAAATGGCTTACACTTCTAGAAAAGGTAATTCTTGTTTACAATTGATTAATCAGTGTTCATGTTTATGATTATACAAACGGTAGCTTGCCCTGATAAGGTTTCGACTCACATGTGAGAGGGATAATTTCGATCAAGCCATATCGTGCATATTTTTTTGGAGTGACGCATGTCGCTTGCTATTCATTGTCGTGTTGAAGAAAAAAGAGAAAGGTCAAAAGGAAATGACCTCGATGTATGTTGTGTCAGATCAACATTGTTTTTGTGTGCTGCACGCGTGTGGTTTATTTTGTGTCTGCGTGTCTGCGCCACATGCGAAACACTGTTATAGTAGTTGCAATAGTTCGCTAGAAATGACAGTGACTCAATGGACTGACAACCTGGATGTGCCAAGTTCGAATCCAGTTTGTTCCACAGAAATGCTTTTGCTTAGGAATGTTGGCAACTTTCACATGGTCCTTTTCATAAGTACCTGATATCCTTCTAGAAAGGATTCTTAATAGATAGAATGCCAGTAATCATCACTATGAATGAGGCCCAACAACAAAAAACAGTTACTTTGCACTTTTGGCAATAAGTTATTGCAAGACTCATTTATATAAGTTATTTATTTATTAGGGATGAAGAGGCAATTCAAGATCACCGAACATATTCTTCTCCTTGAAGGGCCAACCTGAGGTATTACCCAAAAAACGATTTATAGAGCTGCATTAAACCATGGGAGAAATGCGTTACTCTGGATGATTCCTATGTAGAGAAAGACTTATAACTGTGCCAAGTTTCGTTGCTCTACTGCTATGAGAAGTGGTTCAGGGGCATTACTTATTGAATGCCCCTTATAAGTATTGATAGCTTGGTCATTTGAAATCAGAGTTTTTACTTTTTAAATTTTTTATTCAATTTTCACCCCAAACAAGGCACAGTGCCACTTTGAAGTAGGGAGATAAGTTGTAGGGATATTATGAAGGGAGTTAAGCAGCAAGATGTCTTTTTACATTACACTTGAACTTCTGCATGTCAGTACAGTTGGGAAAGCAGGATTCCGGAAGGGAGTTTCAAAGTCTAGCAGTTCTGGAGTAGAAGGCCTTCTTACACCTAAGGATCTGTGCTGTAAAGGGGTGGGATTTAGCTGCTTGTCAGATTTGTCGGGGTATTTATGTTGAAGGATTACAAGTACTTGTAGTTCGTCAGAGTGACATCTGCAATACACCTCTATTTTTGTTTTTATTTTAGTTTCCTTCTTGAAATACTATGTATCTCGATAAAAGGTTAACAAAATTCATCTTGAGTGTTAATCTCGAAACGTTTCGGCAAACGTAAATTTTAGCTTTCCTCGAATGTATCTTGTTGAACTTAAAAATCTGCAGAAAATTTCAAACAAATCCTTTTATTTAATCCATGCATCATCATCATGCTATTGTTTCGTCAACCATGACTGATTAGAAGTCTTAAATATAAGGTGCCTTTAATAAGTTTCCAGATATTTTTTTTTCTACAGGCGTTTAAAATTGTCGTAGACTCTTGAAAATTCAGTATGTTATTGCTATACATCTTATGAGATGACTGACCAAATTTTTATGATTCCAGGTTCAAATGAACAGCTACAGCAGGAATTGGAATACACCCTACTAAAGCCTGATTGTCACAGTTGGTGAATTTTAAAAAATGCAATCTGGACGTAAGGACACTTTAGAAGAACAATATGCAATAAAAGGTTTGTTTTAAACTTGGAAAAATGCCACAGAAACGCGTGGAATGCTTCAGACTGCTTTTGGACCATCTTGCATGAATCGAGCATTAGGTTTTGAGTGGTATAAGAGATTCAAGGAAGGCAGGGAGTCTGCGAGGGATGATGAGAGGTGTGGGAGGAGTTGTTGGCCAAATAAAGAATTTCATTGATAAGGATCGTCGTGTGTCTATAGAGACGATACGTCCACATTTTGATGTCAGTGTGAGAACTGTACACACAATTATTCATGAGGAAGAGAAGATGCAAAGATTTGTGCAAAGTTTGTCCCAATGCACCAGTCTAGAACTCCATCCTTGCCACAGACTATTTGATGAAGATGGGCATCAAGACATTTCCTCAGCCTCCCTATAGTCCAGACCTTGCTCCCTGTGATTTTTGGTTATTCCCTAAGCTCAAGAAAACCTTAGAGGCTGTCGTTATGACACAATTGAGGAGATGAAAGAGGCTGTGACGAGGGTCATCGACATGCTTTACCAAAAAGATTACTATGGGCCATTCCAGAAGTTGTTGGAACGGTACAACAAATGTATTGCAGCCGGAGGAGATTACTTTCAAGGGGACTATAGTTTCATGTGTGTATTATCAATAAAAGTGGCCATATGAAAAAAAAGTCTGGAAACTTATTGAAGGCACCTTGTAATTCACAATTGTATTCTTAGTATCGTCTGCAATAAGGATTGAACCTTCAACATTCAGGAGATTATGGAGCCGTGACGTAATAGATAAGAAAAATTAAGTAAAATTTGGTTTGAAGTGAAACTCTTCTGACGAATGAGAACATGCTACCCCCCTCCCCCCAGCACACACACGCACAAGGATTAAATAAAGCGTTTTATTAAAAAATTTTGTGCAGATTTCCAAGTTCGGCAGATTGTTTCTCAAGTTTGACAAGATTCACCTGAAGAAGGTTGGAGGTTACATCGGCTGAAACGTTGTCAGAATAACACTCAATATGAGAACAATAGTCGGAAGAATCCAAATGATACAAATTATTATAAAATAAAAACAAGAAAAACAGAATTAGACACATGACTCAACGGTTAAGTGTTGCTTAGCGATCAGTTGTGAGTGACATTTTTCTGTAAACATTACATAACATGAATTAAAACTCATACAATAAAAATCATTAAATATAGAATTCACTGTAAATTGATAAGTAATGAATGCTCGGTTTTTCAAAAGAATATGCATATTAATTAACCTTCATATAGTTGCTTGCATATTCATGATTGAATATATATATATATATATATATATATATATATATATATATATATATAAATTTTATGTAAATATAGTCATAGTTACTAATTAAAGGGAAAGACTTTAATTTCGCCCATCGTCACTCATGGCGAATTTTCTCTCCTCAAAATTTGAAAAGGTGTTGAACCTTTTCAAATTTTTTACCTTAATTTTACTTGCCTAATGATATCTAAGATGATTGAAACGGTCTGCATATCGCACCAAGATATGACTATATTTACATAAAAATTAAAAAAAATATATATAACTTGCTCTCTTATGATTGAGCACTATCGCGAACCTTGTTGAAATTCAATTATTTTCAATTTTTTTAATATCTTCCCACCGGGAAACTATATATATATATATATATGTATAAAAATCAAACGTCTGGTTTATTCCAAATCGATAAACTAGAAATTTACATGCTCGTTTTCTGTGAAATTTTATAAGAGTGACTGTTTCTCATCTAACTGTGTTTTTAAATGTTAAAAAGTAAAAAATATTACCAAAAAAAAAAAAAAAACTATTATTCGACTTCGTTTCTTTTCGGTCGACAATTTTGAAATAACGAAAAATAACGATTTTGACTACACGTGCGTGTAAAACAAACTTTTTTTAAAAATCGTTAAAAGAGTAACAGAGAAATTGTAAATTTAATAAACAAAGCATAAGTAAAAAAAAAAAATTATTTGTACTTATGCCTTTAATGAACCAAACGTAACTCGGTTTGCGTCTCGGATTTCTCCGGAATATGACATCCACAGAAGAAAGAAACAAACAAACAAACAATTCGATCGATCGGTGTATGCGTGTTCCTCCTGGACATAACAACATAACGAAAAAAAAAAACCTACTCGCTGGGGATCGGCAATATATATATATATATATATATATATATATATATATATATATACCCCCAAAACCTCGAAAGCCGTTCTTAACATGGGGAGGAAGGGTGTATTCCTAAAGCCGTTTTTAACATGAGGAGGTTGAGGTGTTTGCTGGGGCAAGTCATAAAAATTAACGAAGTTGCTATTATTTATTGCAAAAAATGCTCAAACTTTATTTTTGTGACAAAAAAAAAACAAAACAAAAAAAACATGTTATTTTCTACAAACATTTATTAAGAAATACAAATGACCGGTTTAAAATATTTTTTGTTTATTAAACTGTTAGGTGAAAGTACAGCTAACTCAGTCGGTTTCTAATTTGTGGAAAATCTAGCTCCCGAATAAAAAAAGAGAAGTTACTTTGGATAGTAACAAAAATAAAAATTGCCCCAGTCTCGAAGGATTTCTCCTCTAATGATCGAGGAAAAAACAGGTGTACTTCACCCTCTGTTTCTCTCTCCCTTTCTTCCTCTCTCTCTCTCTCTCTCTCTCTCTCTCTCTCTCTCTCTCTCTCTGTATATATATATATATATATATATATATATATATAATCACCATCTCCATCTCTCTTTGCGCCTCTTTCTCTCTCTAATTCCCTCTCTCTCTCCCCTTCTCTCCTTTCCTCTGTCTCGCTCCCTCTCTGTTTCTAACTCTCCCTCTATCTCCTTCTCTTTCTGAATTTCCCTCTCACTTTGTCTGTTCTATCTATATATCTTACTGTCTATCTATCCATCTCTAATCCCTCATCCTATTGTAGTCTCCTCAAGTACAGTGAATAAGGCATTGTCAAACATGGATAAATCCTATTTTAGTCACCTAATTTACTTATTGTGAGAATAAAGTTATTTGGAAATTACTGCTACCTTGAACAGCACCAAGAGTAACTGGTAAAACCTTTCTCATTAACTTGATTTTGGCAGCCATTCAATGACAAAATGACACAGCCCTTGCTGCATGTGGAATACCTGCGATCTAGCTATCAAGTAGAACTACTTATTCTACTTTGAAACTACTATTAAACATTCAATTTTACAAAAATCTCATGTTCAACATCTTCAAACCATCCAGTATGGGGAAAAATATTGCAGAAATGCTAACGTATTGTTTGAAATGAATGCACAACGGTAGGCAAATAATCTCTTGAGGCTCTTGGTCGATCTTTGCAAGATTTGCATGGCAATGGCAGACCATTTGGAAATGCAGTAATATTGCTTACAGGTGATTTCAGACAAATGCTATCTGTAATTCTTCAATCAACACCGGCTGATGAAATAAATGCTTCCCTCAAATACTCTACCTTTTGGTGCCATGTGAAGACATTAAACTTAACTCAAAATATGCATGTCCAGTTGCAGATGCTCTATCTGCACATAAATTTTTGCATCACTTGTGGGAAATTGGGCACGGAAAAGTGCTGGCTGATCTGAGTTAAGGGCAACATTCTTTGACTTTTAACTTCTGTAATTTTATTACATCAAAAGAAGAATTGGTTAAAGTTTTATCCAGATATTCAAATTAATTATACGACTTCCACTTGACTGAGTAAATGAGTTATTCTTGCAGGTCAATACAAAGACGTCTATGCACTTAACGCTATTATTCAACATAAAATTCCAAGTGTCACATACACATTCATCATACACATTGTGGAAGCAGATAATGTGGTTAATTATCCAACAGCTAGATTTGCCAGGGATGTCTTCGCATATACGGCAACTGAAAATTAGTGTACTAATTATCATGTTGTGAAAGATAAACCAATCCAAGCTTTGCAATGGCACATGGCTTGCAGTAAAAAAAATTAAACACTATCATAGAAACAACAACCTTAACAGGAGCTTTCACTGGTGAAGATATCTTCATTCTACGCATTCCTATAATTCCACCGGATACACCATTACAGTTTAGGAAACTGCATTTTCCAATTTTATTGTTGTTGGCAATAACCATCAACAAAGCTCAGGGAACAATCTTTACAATTGTTTGGCTTACAGCTACACACTGACTGTTTTTTCACATGGACAATTTGTTATGTGTTCAAGAGTCACCAAGCCAGAAAATCTCAACATCAGCTAAGAAAATGCAAAAACAAAAACTGTGTACCGATACGAAATGTGGAATTAAACCTATTAGAAACATGCATTTTCTTATTTTGGAACTTTTTCCATTGCGCCAATTTGAGCCACAGCAACGCGTGACAGGGTAGAGCTAGTATGTGTGTATATATATATATATATATATATATATATATATATATATATATATATATGAGAGTAGCAGGCGTTTCTTTTTACATTTTTAAAAATGTTTTAGATTTTTTTTTTCTTTTAAATATGTCCGGTTTTTTTTTTTTTTTTTTTTTTTTTTTTTCAATCAAATCAGTATCTTTGTATTCAGACAACAATTCTCACCTTCGATGTTATCCTTACAGCATTTCGGCCGTGTCTTGTTGAACTCGGAAATCTGTACTAAAGAAGGTTGGAGATTACATCGGCTGAAACGTTTTTAGAATAACACTCAATAGGAGAATAGTCTGAAGAATCCAACTAATACAAATTATTAATGCTTATCAAAACAAAAACAAAATTAGACACATGACTCGTTAAGTGTTGCTTAATAATCAGTTGTAGGTGACATGTTTCTATAGTTTGAACGTTCAAGCGATATTAACATAAATTAAAACTCGTACAATAACAATCATTAAATAAAGCTTTTCAAATCGTATTTTTTTACTGTTCTCAACTTGAGTGTTATTTTCAGTGTTTTTGGCCAGTGTAACCGTCAATCTTCTTCAGGTTTGTCTTGCCAAACTCTGGAATCTTTCTGTCTGTACCATTGTACAATTTTAAGCACGGAACCCCACACGTTGTAGCAGTCCACATCGCAAAGGAGACCAAGACAAAGAATAACTCAAACTCACTTTTTCATGCAACAACAACAACATTTATTTCCTTGTTCTCGTGCCGCACGATTTCTCGGAACGGCTGTGACGTCACTAACGTCTTTGACGTGATCGTCTTCTCTGACGTGCTCTCTCTCCTTTTTTTCTTACAGTGACGTTATTTCGCATTATGTTACATGTAAAACTCGGGAATTTGCATGGAATTTCGAACGGAACTCTTTATTTAATCCATGTGGGTAGCATGCTCTTGTTCCGTCAGCCATGAGAATGCAAAGCCCGGACCATACCTCAGCCAACAGAGTACAAGCGATCTCAACAATAGTCTAGGCTCTTGAGGGAAAACCCTTGGTCCCGTTCAGTGGTTTCATATTTAAACATAAGTCAATCAGAAGGCATCATGCCTCCGCCTGACAAAATAAGTAGAAATTCTGTTAAAATGTCAAGTTTTTTGGGGTTTTTTTACTTTAATTTTTTTTTTTTTTTGTTAATTTATTTATTTATTTTTTTACTTTTTTTTTCATCTCAACCAAGGCATATTGCCACTTGGATGTAAAGGGTTACTATTTAGGATCATGTCTAACGGAGAAGTGGGGAGTTAAGCAGCGAAATGTTTGTTCGCATTACATTTAAAATTCTGCAGGTTAGTACAATCCTGGAAGCGGGTGGAGAATTCCAAAGTCTAGTAGTCCAAGAGAAGAAACTATTAGAGTAGAAAGGTTTCGGCATCTTGGGATCTCAACAGTGATGGGGTGGGATTTTGCTGCTTGTCGGGTTAGTGAGGAAGATGTACGTTAAAGGGGTAAATTCCATTAAAGTACTTATTCCAATTCATGTTGCCTGTGAATATTAAGCCGAGGAGTTTGAAAGATTAGCTTTTGGGTAGCATGTTATCTGACATGGTAATCAGTGGTTGAAAATGTTTTTTGTAATCATTAAAGGAAAGAAGCTTAATCTTAGTAGCATTAAATATTACCATCCATTTACGCTCCCATTCCACTAGAGACTGGAGGTCATTTTCTAGGGGTTTTGCTATTGCCTTGGATATGTGAACATTCGTTTTCCCTTTTGTGTCCGTTATGGAGCTTGATGGCATCAGCAAATATACTCATTTGAGACACAATTTGATTAGGGAGGTCGTTTATGAATACCGAAAATAATAAAGGTTCGGGGTTTGATCACCGAGACACACCTATCATGTGGTTTCGACGTACAACCATCATTGGTTACAATATGGGCCAAGTAGTAATTCTCTACAATTAACTGAATTCAAATTATCACTGAAATGTGACTTTTACGTTGGATTGACCTTGACCTTTACCAAGATACTCCAAAATCAAATCTCTAAGTTAGACCCATGTTTTGAACAAGTTTGGTAGCGATTGGTCAAACGACGTGGATTACTAGGCTATATATACACACTCACAAACATAGTGATAGATTCGACCAAATTAATAACCTCCTCGGCAGAGATAAAAATATCCCATCGAAGAAGTTTCTTCGAGTTCATCATTTAAACACCGTAATTTTGTAGAAATTTCCTCGCTTGAAAATTATAAATAGATTTTTAATTGGTCCAATCATTTTCTTATTGATTATTTTATTCGAGTTATTGTAACAATTAGAAAAGAAAAATAGAATCATTTCAACTTCTTATTAATTTTGATTACCAAAAAAAAAAAAAAAAACAGGAAAAAAAAATTAAATTCGAAACAAAAATTATTTTTAACTGATGATGATAATCGTCAAGGTCAACCGAAATACGTGCTTGTTCGTTGCATCGATGCAGCTTTTCGTTTCAAATGTTCATCTTTTTATTCATTGCTTAATCAGGCATGAAACGGAGCAGGGAATAAATCTGCTTAATGCAGAACATCTGCCGTGAAAACTTGCTCTCTTTTTCATACTGTATATCTGTAGTTTATTAGAAATTAATCCAATGAAATTCGGATGCTTATCAACAGTGCTCAATAACAAATAGAACATTTCCAGGTGAAGTTTTGTGATCAAATCCTTGTCCTGAAGATGTTGCTTTCGTAAGGAATCACAACTGAAAAATGTATGCACATATGTAGCCCATAATGTTTGTATAAGGAAATTAATTTATACGTGTGTGTGTCTATTTTTTCATATTATTTTGTTCAAGTTGAGGATGGGGCATCCTAACAGATGCCAAATATTCAACCACAATCCCATGCATTCCAACCAAGAAATCTTTAAGATTTTAACCGTCCCTTTAAGTGCAATTATTTTTATCCCTCTTGCACTTGGTTCACCGGGTATATTAGCCAGGTAGTTTTTTAAATTCCTTTTCATGAAGTCCGGTTGCTGCTATAATTACTGGAATGAGAGAAATCTTCCTAAAATTCCAGTTTCTTTTTTTTTCTTTTTTTTTTTTTTTTGCATGTTGTAAAGACTTTATTTTTTTTATCTTTGTTTTGTTTCATTTTAATTCAGTTGATGCCCCCCCTTCCTTCCTTCATGGTGCTAACACTTGATTTGCATATGCGACACATAAACATTCGAATGTTCCATTAAAGGTCTCCTTTACATCTTAAACACTGAATTAGTAAAAAGAAAAAAAAAAAATGTTGAGGACATGTTTTTACTCTCCCTAATCGACCCTGTGATTAAATGTCTAGTGATTAATAGTCCGTGATTAATAGTCGGGTGATGAAAATAAGCTGATCTGGTGGCATCAGGACTAATAAAGAGGAGAGGGGGGGGTAAATTTTAATTAAAGCGTTTACAATGAATGAACACTTGCTTTTTGGCCAAGATCAAAGTGCAGTATCTGTTCTTCAGATGCAGCACTTCCATTTCTCGTCCTCTTTCAGTGGAGGAGAAATCCTTCACGACTGAGACAATTTTTATTTTTTTGTACCTTTTCTCCACGTTAAAAAACGACCCTGGTGTCTAACTCTGTCCCGTTGCGGGGGGGGGGGGGGCACTGTAAATAGGTACAATGAATGAACACTTGTACAAATTTATTTTCTGTGTTATTATTATTATTATTATTTTTTTTTTTTTTAAGAAAGTCATTTTTGTTGGCCAACGCTAACATGTTTAATATTTATCGTTTTATCAAATGTAAGTAACCTAGTGAGGGATTCCCGCAGAAGAGACATTGCGAGCCTGTCTATGCTTTATCGTTATTTTCGTGGCAAGTGCTCATCTGAGCTCCAAACTATAGTCTTCCCTTGCCAAACTTACATGAAAAATACTCCTCTAGCTGAAACCACTAACAATAATTTCCCCATTCTTTATCTGTGCCTAAACCTAAACGTAGATTCTATGAACAAAGTTTCTTTCTTAGAACTGCATGCCTGTAGAACTTTCTTCCATTTCTCTGCTTTCCAGCTGACTACAATATGATCATCTTCAAGTCCAATGTAAACAAGTTCTTGATGAGCCGTCCCCTTAAGTAGTCCAATTTGCCAAATTTCCACTACTAATGATTACTACGATATTGTCCCATTGACTACTGTACACTCATTAACCCTTATCCTCAAGTGGCTTCCGGGCCTTGATAAGTGGCGCCTCCTTCGTAAAAAACAAAACAAAACAGATAAAAGTGCTAAGTGATAGTCATCTTGAAGGCAATATTAACACGCTTAAAAAACATAATTAACAATTCCACCTGGTCATGGCTGATAGAATGAGAACAATCTACCTTCATAGATTAAATAAAAAAGGTGCTGTACGAAATTCTGTACAGATTCCCGAGTTTGAAAAAAATGCAACTGGCGACGGGAAGAAGGTTGTCGCACTTGCTAGTTGCTTTATCTCTTCCTTTGTTTTTAACACTTGTGATGAGACAAAATAATGTCTATTCATATACAATACACATTGGTCTTTATTAGAGAGTGAAGAATTGATTTTTTTTTTAAGCAAAAATAATTTAAAGTAAATTAAAAAAGATTTTTTAATGTTGCTTACATTTGAAAAAAATAAAAAAACTAAAAAATAATTAAAGAAAAAATTAAATTAAAATCAATCGCCGCAATATTGCATCTGTTTTTACAAATATTTTAATGGAATGTGCTCTGATGAACTCGTTGAACTTGTGCCCCCCCCCTCGACGTACATATCCCTGATAAACCCGTTTAGCAACAAAATCACTGAAGTCGCTAAATGCCAGAAAGTTTTCTACTCTATCAATTTATTCCCGTAAATAGCTAGACTTTGGAATTCCCTTCCTGCTACCTGCTTCCCTGACTGTACTGATGTACAGAAGTTTAAATGTAATGTAAACAAATATCTTGTTAATCTTTTGTAGGCATGACCCCAAATAGTTGCCGCTTACGTCCAAGTGGCGATATGCCTTGTCAGAGGTGAACGTGAGAAAAAAATAATAATAAAAAAAATGTGTGGCTTACGATACACATTAATGTCTATTTATATGCACTAAATAAATACACATTGCCCTTTATTATATTGTGGAGGGTTTTTGAAGCAAAAATAATTAAATAATAAATTTTAAAAAAAATTAATGTTGCTTACATTTGAAAAAACAAACGTAAAAACTAAACAAGAAATGAAATAAAATTTAAAAAATGTCTGGCTTACGTTTGAAAAGGGTAAAAATTTGCATCACTTTCTTTCTGGTGTTTTTTTTCTTAATCGCAATTGAAGTTGAATGATTAAAATGAAACCGGAACAAGAAAAGTGAAAAAAGAGAGGAAAACGTTGCAATCCCAACTAACCCTAACCCTAACTTGATGCAGTTGCTTTATCAGAGTAAAAATTCATGAAAGCTGATAAATTTGTTTTAAAAACGTGAGTTGGGAGGAGGTATTGAACACTTGTGAATTCAGTTGAATTGATTAGTCAGATTTATCTGCTCTCAATTGAGTGAGTAAGGGGGAAGGGGTTAGAACAGGGGATGATGAATTCTAAGAAGTATTTTCCTATTCATATTCAGGGAAAGATTTGAGCAACTCTCCACACTTGAAATCGTTTTTGATGTCATTGGAATGACCGTGGGGACACTTTGATGATAGTCTCATCAGTAAGAAGTGTATAAGTCCCCAGATATTTACCGGTGGGTTTTATGTTTCGCTACCCCCAGTTACACTAGATAGAGCACTGTCCTTTTTTTTTTCTTTGTCTCTCCTCTTTCTTCTCGTGACGTCAATGCGCACATACTTGCCAATTTGCATATGTGTTTTAACGGTTGCGGCTGCTAATATTTTCGCCAGCCAGCTATCCTACGGCTGCTGCTGATTTTCTCACACAGGCCATATGTGTTATATTACCAAACGAGCGCACCACTTCGTTACACGTATATTAAATTGAACTTTTGTCTAATTATGACTCATCTCCAAAAAAAAAAAAAAAAAAAGATGGCGTATTTTTGTTAATAATGAAATAACAGATGTTTTAATTTCTGCTTAAATTTTTTTTAAAGTTCTATTAAAACTGAATGTCCATATTTTTTTTATTTATTTATTTTTTTTTGTGGGTGTCATGAAATTAAAAAAAATAATAAAGAACACTTTATAAAGTAAATTACCATTGATGCTCATATTATTGTGTCTTGCTATCTCCGGTTAAACCAAATTGTACACTGACATGAGCATGACAGTTTTTGTGTCTTACTACTTCCGTGCTGACTCATAACTAGGGCTTTGATAGCAGCATATTCTTTTCATTGCTTTGATTCTTGAGTATATATCCGTTAATATCATATGAATGTTGTTCTCGGTTGATTAACTCTGT
The DNA here is from genome assembly GCF_053919585.1 of Euprymna scolopes. Classification (NCBI taxonomy): domain Eukaryota; kingdom Metazoa; phylum Mollusca; class Cephalopoda; order Sepiida; family Sepiolidae; genus Euprymna; species Euprymna scolopes. The sequence continues at coordinate 2,183,867 of NC_136496.1, read as the reverse complement.
CCAACTGAGTCGGATATATACTCGAGAGTCAAAACAACGATAATACTCATGTCATAGCCCTAATCATAACACGTCATATAGATTGTTTTTTATTTATTTTCTCTTGCTCATCTCAAACGAGGCATGTTGTCACTTAAACGTATGGGGCCACTATTCGGGGCTGCAATTAGGGAGTTGAGATGCAAAAGGTATGTTTGCACTAGATTTAAATTTGAACATGTGAATGCAGTAAGAGAAGGGAGGAATTCTAGTCTAAAAGTTCAAGGGAAGCAACTGTTTGGGAACCTCTGCATTGAAGGGGTGGGATTTTGCTGCTTGTCAGATTAATCGGAGGTATTTACGTCGGAGGGGGGCACAGTTGCTGTGAGTTCGTTGGAGCATATTCTATTTAAGGTATTTGTAAAATAGACACAGCGATGCACTACTGTGGTGATGGGATGGAGGTTTTTTCACTGTGTAAGAGAGAAAGACTAGTGGTAGGTGCCGTGGCAACAATACTCCATGCATGGACATAGCTTATAGAGATACAAGATGCTATCTGGTGGGAGTAATTTTCTAGCACGGTAAAAGGAGCCCACCTTCTATGCAGCGGCCTTGGCAATGTCTTCAATGTATTTGTCTTGTAAGTCCATATTTGGTTCAAAATATGTGACTGACAGTTGTAGGTATACAGTTTTTGTGCCTTACTACTTCCGTGCTGACTCATAACTAGGGCTTTGATAACAGCATATTCTTTTCATTGTTTTGATTCTTGATGAATATTTAATCAAAATGTTTTGATGAAGCTGATATTTTTCTGGATAATGCAAAAAAAATTTTTTTTTTACAGGAAAAAAGCAAATAACATGCAGCAAATATAAGCTTATTCACATTTCTATGAGAATAGTGTCCATTATACAGGATGTCCTAAAAGTTGATGACGGATAAAAAAAAAATTCATAACTTCCTTAATTTTCAATATTTTTTTTTTTTTTTTAGAGCATCTAGAGTAACTTGACCAAAATCATAATGAGTCATTACACGACCAAGGTACTTTCAGTTGAATTCAAATTTCAAATCCGTCAGTTCCTTTGGGATGCCTTGTATTTTAAATATTAAATTGATCCAAAAGAAATAAATTAATAAGTACTACTCAGAAAGTAATATTGTGCTACATAGTTCAATACAAATAATAAAATCAAATTGTAGGAGGCAATCTTTGATTTATTCCTTCAACTCCGCACATCTTGACAATGTTCTTTTTTTGCCCTGTTTCTTTCGAATGTTCCCTTTTTTTTTAGATAATGTTTCACTGACTTTCTTCAGTGAAAGAACTGCTGCACATCAAAATTACATGTTCCTTTCTTATACAATTACAATAATGATCATATATTATTATAATATTAAAAAAACACGGCTACATCAAAGGGAGGTCACTCTCATATTTTTGTCTAGGGTTGTCAGATTGGCCTTTTTAAATTCCAAATTTCACGAATTTGGCCTTTTTTTAAAGCAATTTGGCTTTATTTGGTCTTTTTCAAAACGTAACGTACAGACTAACTGAAGGAACAAGCTGAATATTATATTTAGATGAAAAATAAATAAATTATTTTAATTCTTTTAAGGGGCGAGCACTCTGGAGATAAATCTGAAAAAATTAAATCTCAGCTGTAATGCAAAGTTATTTCCCTTGGAAATAGAACACTCTTAAGAAACTGCTGTTCTTAAAGCACTAAATATTAGTTTTCATTCATTTCCTATGGTTGTCATGGTGATCTCATTAATTGAAGTATTTGTATCTTGACAATCAATGATGATGGGGCGGGGTCTGAGGTTTGAATCATCGATTAATGGTAAACTTTTATATATATTAGTGTTGGGACGATTTATTGGAATTGGAAAAGTCAGAACTTTTGGGGGTACTGCAATCAGTATAATAATCGGAAAAATTTGTGCCTAATTTCTGATGCCAAAAACGATTCTTTTGATTATCTTTTTATTTGATCTTGTTTTTAAAAAAATCTTCCACTGCTGGTAGTAATAAAAAATAATAAATATTTATTGATTTAAATTTCCAGTAAAACTAAAATCTATAGATCACCTATCACACGGGTTTGTTTTTACGTTTGAGAGAAAATAAATGCATTTAAGATGTGTTTTTACGATGATCAAAATAACCATTTTATAGTTAAATATTTAGAGATTTTTAAAGAATCTGAATTGGCAATTGTATGAGAATCGGGAATTTAGTACGGAATCATGGAAAATGTTGGAATCACTTATAGCCACACTGATGATCCTTGGTGAAGATGAAACATATATATTTATTAAAAATACTAATTAAATCTAGATCTGGAATAATAATTTTGGATTCTAACTCTGGACAAGGCTTTTGACAGCATGCCAAGAAATATTGCTTGGTAAGATTTGTGAAAACTAGAGACAAAAGAATGGTTAGTGACGGTTGTTCAAGCAATTTATAAAAATGTTCAAAGTCAATTTAGAATCAACAGCACATTTAATGACAATTTTAATGTTAATGTAGAAATACATCAGAGCTTGTTTGATGAGTTTTGCATAAATTCAAGGCAAACGATTGGTTGATGAAGGTTGTTCAAACAATGTACAAAAATGTTCAAAGTCATATTCCAATTAACACATTTATGTTAAAGTAGAAATACATCAGGATTCTCTACTGAATTCATTGCTTTTCAGTTTTATCTTAGAAATATTGTTCAAAGATTTTACATACAAGTTATTCAGAAGAGATGGTGTTTTTTTTTATTGTATTTTAGAAATATTGTTCAAAGATTTTACATACAAGTTATTCAGAAGAGATGGTGTTTTTTTACGTTGGGTTTTTATCTTTACGGTATTTCTGTTTATAATAAATAAGAAATCTGCATTAATTAAAATATAATATTTATGCGTATTTTACGACCGGGCAATGCCGGGCAGCCTGCTAGTAGATAAATAGAATCCAACTGTTCTGAATCTGAACAAAAATAGATCCATTTTCAAGATGCATTCAGCGATAGGAATGCTATTTCAAGACAGACCAAAGAAAATGCTAACACAAAAAAATTTCAAACTTGAGCATGATAGATCGAATGAAAATGCTATTTCAAACTTTAGTATGACAGACCAAATAAAATGGTATGTTAAGCCTTAGTATGACAGACTGAAAATGCTATTTAATAACTGATTGTGCCAGAGCAAAAACATACTAAAGACACTTTTTCATGGTAGATAAATTTTATCAAGAATCATTAAATATCGATTCTCATTTCAATAAAGTAAAGTCCATATTTGTTGTGGGTCAAAGTTTCATTGTTGATAACCTAAAAAAAAAAAAAATGGAGAGAACCGTGTCTGCTTATCAAGTTTTACCAAAGAATTTTTTACAAAGTATTTTAAAGAAAGGTTGTTTTACAAAGGTTTTTGAAGAATGTTTTACAAAGTTTTTTAAAGAAAGAATGTTTTACAAAGGTTTTTTTAAGGAAAGAATGTTTTACAAAGGTTTTTAAAGGAAAGAATGTTTTACAAAGGTTTTTTAAGGGAAGAATGTTTTACAAAGGTTTTTTAAGGAAAGAATGTTTTACAAAGGGTTTTTAAGGGAAGAATGTTTTGCAAAGGTTTTTTAAAGAAAGAATGTTTTACAAAGGTTTTTTTAAGGAAAGAATGTTTTACAAAGGTTTTTTTAAGGAAAGAATGTTTTACAAAGTTTTTTAAAGAAAGAATGTTTTACAAAGGTTTTTTTTAAGGAAAGAATGTTTTACAAAGGTTTTTTAAGGAAAGAATGTTTTGCAAAGGTTTTTTAAGGAAAGAATGTTTTACAAAGGTTTTTTAAGGAAAGAATGTTTTACAAAGGGTTTTTAAGGAAAGAATGTTTTACAAAGGGTTTTTAAGGAAAGAATGTTTTACAAAGGTTTTTTAAGGAAAGAATGTTTTACAAAGGTTTTTTAAAGAAGTATGTTTTACAAAGTTTTTTAAAGAAGTATGTTTTACAAAGATTTTTAAAGAAAGGTTGTTTTGCTGAGTTTTTTTTTAAAAGAATGTTTGACAAATTTTTTTTTAAAAAGAATGTTTTACAAAGTTTTTTTTTTTAAATGTTTTACAAAGTTGTTTTTTTTAATGTTTTACAAAGTTGTTTTTTAAAAAAATATTTTACAAAGGTTTTTTTTTTTTTAAAGAATTGTAGCAGTAAATTGAGTAAATAGAAAACAAGAAATTAATATTCCGGTTTGTCTGTTATAATTTTCTCTCCAAAATGCGATCCAAGGAATCTATTAATATAAAAGCGAAAATGTATGTATGTGTGTTCGCTTTTTCTGTATGTCTACAAAAGGCTTTTTTCAGAGAAGCGGTCAGTCGGGACCCGACATTAGGATTGAAAGCGGTCAGTCGGTTCACAACTTTTTAAAACTTTTTATATCACATATAAATCGTTTAATTTGTTCAACTTCGGGAAGATAAATATTCAACATTTGTCGCTCGCCGCATGTGGATTAGTCTTTTTCCTATAATAAAAGCGACAATAATATAAGCGAAAATGTATGTATGTATGTATGTTTGTGTGTCTGCTAAAAACTTTCGACAGACACGACGAAAATTCACAAACTCGGTATCATATCGAAGCCCCATCTTTCTCTCGAAAAATATCGAAAAATTGGCCAAAAACGTTAATTTTTTTCACCTCGAAATCAACAATTTTCGACAGGGGGGGGGTAAACAAAAACGGTCTTCTGGTGACGACGAGTGGTTCTACGCATGCGCCAGATGACGTCATGACCTGATTTACTTTAAATAGTTGAAAAACTGAACAAATTTCATGTACGTCGTATTAGGTCAGTCGATTAGCACATTGGTTCGTTATCTAAACGTTTTGTGTTCGGATCGTGGTTTGAGATGTTTTTTCTTTTTTGATTTTTTAAATTTAAATATTAAACCAGTGTTATTTAAGCCATTTTTCACGTAACGTTCATTTTTCTGTTTTTTTTTTTACTTCGCTTATCCAACCCCGACCACACACCCAAAAACACCCGGGTACCCACCGATTTTTTAAATTTTAATATCGAAACAGGCTTATTTAATCCATTTTTCACGTGTTCGTTTTTCTGTTTTCATCGTTCGTTTGCCTTACGTTAGTTTTTTTTTTTTTTTCGATGTTTTGATTACCCCCCTCTCCTGCTTAATTAAAACGTTTTCTTTTTTTACTTTGCTTATAACAAACAAACCTACGTCGTCATCGTCATTGTTGTCGTCACGCTCGACGACTTCTGGGCGCGAACCTGTCAATTTGGTTCTTACTTAAATAAATTCAAACATCTTTCACTAACTCATTCTGGCTGACCGATTTTATTTTCAAACTTCGCCTCAGGGCTTCGGGTTCGATTCCCCCCCCCCCGGTTTCTTTTTTATTTAACACCAGACACACCTCCAAACACCCGGGCAACGTCGGGTACCCCCGCTAGTCGTTAATAAAATTTAAAATTCACAACACTTTTTGCAATCTAATTTAGTAAAATTTAGTGTTTGGACGATTAATCAGAATTAAGAATTAGAAAAGTTAGAAATCTCGGAGAATCAGTATTGGAATTGCAAAAAAATTATGCTTATTTTTCCATGACAAAAACGATTCTGTTTAATTTTTTTGCTCTTTTGAAACTTAATTTTCCATTACTGGTCCTAACAATAAATATTGATTGATTTTTAAGCTACCATGAAGACAAAAATCTATAGGTCCCTTCCACCCATAAATGTATTTTTACATTGCTTTGGTTTTTACAGTAATCTGAAAAAAAAAAAAAATAAAAAAAAATAAAACAAAAACAAAAAATATTTAGAAATTTTAGAAGATTTTTTTCTCGTATTATTTAGATTTTTTGGACTACATTCCCATCTTGAGTTTTATTTTGACAACGTTTTGCTTGATGTAACCTCCGACCTTCTTCAGCTGTATCTTGTTAAATTCGGGAATCTGCATGAAATTTCAAATGGAACCCTTTATTTAGTATTTAGGGGGTAGTATGACATTCGCTCAGCCATGACTTAGAAGAGTGTAACTTAGAACTGAATTTTACCAAATACTCCATCCATTATACAATGAGTCCTTGCAAACAATTTTAGTATAAATTTTAGGAATCTTTTCTTGTTTTTACTACTGATCACTATATTATATCATTATGACATATTATTAGTAACTAGCAAAGATACCTGCGCTTTGTTGTATGCTTCGGTACCCGTTTTGCATGCGTCCTTACAGTAAATGGATGTTGTAAGAGCCGCACCAAATCTCAACCTTTTAACTTGACCTTGAAACATGGTGTGCACCATCCCTAGGGCGAAGACCATCATGTCAGGTTTGGTCATGATCGGTCCAGTAGTGTAGGCTGTAGAAGAGTGTGTGTGTACATATATTGTGACCTTGATCTTTGACCTTTACCTTGGAAAATTGTGTGATATATCTTTAGGCGGAGAATGATCATCATGCCAGGTTTGGCCATGATTGGTTCAGTCGTGTGGGCTGTATAAAAGTTGTACGCACAGACACACATGAACGCTACTATTATATATATACTAACATTTCAGCCCGGCATTGCCCGAGTGTTTGGAGGTGTGTGTTGAGCAAAACAAAAAAAAAGTGGTAGTAGGAAGGCAGGCTCGAACCCGTACTGTAAAGGAGGAAAAGAACGGGGAAAAAACACGACGTCTTTGCTGTTACAACCACCGGCAAACTGGAAGTGACATAGGTTTAAATTAAGGCTAGACAATTGAAAAGAGGAGATGACTTTCGAAAATATCGCCGAAAAAAAACGACCTCACCCTGTTGAAAAATGCCCAGTTGAGGGTGAAGAAATTAATGTTTTTAGTCAATTTTTCAATATTTGTCATCTGAAGGGTGGAGCTTCAAAACGATACTGATCTTGTGAAAATCCGTTGCCCCTGTCGAATAGGCAGACATGCAAACATACATACATTTATATATTAGTAGCTCAAATTTTCAACCCGAACCGATTAAAAAGCTTGCCCTATCTCTGAATACCCTTTATGTCAAATTTAAAATGTTTAGACAGGAAATTGTCTGAGTAATTTGGTAGAGACCGCAGAGGTCAAATTTTTTTAACTTTGACCCCCATTATAATATTTATTGTTTTGGGCTCAAATCAAGTTATTAAGTTAGATCCATGTCTAAGGAACCTATATCTAAAATTTCAAGTGTTTAGACCCAAAATTGGCGGAGGAGTTTGGTAGAGTTCTCAAAGGTCAAATCGTTGAACTTTGACCTCTTAACAGCCAAATGTTTGGCCAAAAACCGATCAAAGATTTTCCCAAATCTCAGTACCCAGTATATCAAATTTTGAGTCTGTAAACTTAAAATTGACAGAGTTATTGCGTAGGGAAATGTACACACACACACACACAGATACGTTCACTTTTATAGATGGATATATTATAGTAATTATAATTGATAAAATTCAGTTGTAAGTTACTCTTCTTGAGGTTCAAGGTTCAATCTTTAGTGAGGGCGACACTTAAAATACAATTGCAAATTATTTAGACCTGCTATCAATTTATGGCTGTGTACCCCTACACTATTCAATAACACTCAACGAGTGACGTCATTGAATTTGATCATTCTGAGTCCTGGTTGTTGGTCTCTTGGTGCTTGGCGGCACTTTAGCGAAGGCCTTGGATGTGTAAAAGTCCTGTCTAGCAAATTACCACTTCCTCCCACATTGTCAAAGATCAGGAGGGCAAATCGTCCAGCACTGGCCACTAAAGTTTGTATCGCTGAGGAGCAATGATCATTTCGAGCCAAAAGAAGAAAAAATAACACTTCAACAACTGGTCTATTTAGATAACACAATTTTTTGTAGAAAGATTATATACACTGGTCATCAACTTAAACCATTAATATTCATGTCTGGACAGCACTTCTTAATAAAATCTGGGCAGTTCAGCCACCAACCCTAAGTCTGGAGGGTCAGACGCGATCGTTTACCTGGGGATAGTTACTTGGTTGAGAAACGTTGTGAGAACAGCAACCAGCTCCTCAGGGTAATGAACTCAATAAAACGATATCAAACAATAGACATATCCTTTACATCAAAGGGTCGATATGGCGTCGATTATAACCGGTTGGTATGGGTCTCTTCTTGAGTCTTCTTGACGTTGTTATGGGCAGCGTTTCCATGGTTGGGAGTAAATGGTAGAGACACTTGTTACATGAAAGGGCTGTCCCTTCTCATGTAAGTAAGAATACATACTAGATAAATGAAAATGATATTAGGAAAAGGCTAGAATCGAACCCTGTAGGCAAGCGTTAAAAATAATGGAAAATGGAATGTTCGAAATTAAGTCTATTGTTAATTCTATTAGAAATAGTTAAATATTGTTAATTCTATTAGAAATAGTTAAATATTGTTAATTCTATTAGAAATAGTTAAATATTGTTAATTCTATTAGAAATAGTTAAATATTGTTAATTCTATTAGAAATAGTTAAATATTGTTTATGTTGGAAAAAGAGTCGATTGTCCATTCTTTTAGAAATCTGGATATTAAATATGTCAGTTAAAAGAATGCACAATGCGAGTTAAAATATATTGTTTAAAAATAGGTTAGATATTAAACAATTAGAATTGAGGATTCTGTTGGACGGACATGTGTAGAAAACGTGATATAGTCACGTTGATCGACAGTACACTTTTGACGTCATAAACTAAAGAGATTTTTCAATATAGGAACCGAGGGTTCGAAGTTAGAGGGTCAGTCAAAGACAGAGAGAGAACCAGGAGAGATCAAGAGGAGAGTCCCTTAGAAGCGAAGGGAGGAGAGTAGACTATGTAATCGAAAAGGCTTCAATTCCTGACCTCACCAATCGCGGTTGGAATAAAAAAAAAAAAAAAGACACACACAAAGTGAAAATACAGGTCGACACAGTTCTGCGACCCACCTTCTCCGCTAACCTCCACCGCGCTACGATGTTAGTTATCACTTTTATGTTGAACTGTAAATTGTAAATAAACAAATCTCTATTGAAAACATAAAAAGTGTCTCATATTCATTTTTCCACAAAATAACTTTTCGTTTATACGACCAAGAGAACTTGACGATCACAGCCGATTCATATATGTAACACACTTGCTGAAATTTGATACTTGCACAAAACAGCGGATAAAGGCATTTTTATAAAAATATAATTATTTTATTTAACACTGGAGGAGCATATTGAACTTAGGTGATTGTCAACCCACGTTCGTCTTCACTTGCTACGAAACTACTATATTTTGATTTCGATGGAGTCATAGCTCCTCCCCTCTTACAAATAAGATTTAACTCTCACTTATTGATAATACATCATTGTTTTAACTTATTGGTTCTCAATATGTGATGATTTTTCTGACACTGTGATAATCAATGGATTAACAGCACTCCTTCTTTCTTCCTCATCTATTTTCTACCTCTCCCTGCTACTATGAAGGGGAGGTTTCACTTCCCCCTCCCCTTATAATTATAATTCTTCATTAAAATTTTTTTTTTTTTTTTTTTTAATTAACCAACACCGTAGGGCATGTGTGTGGGGTCCCTTCTTGATAAGTCACATATCTGCTTAACATTATTTTGGGAATTCTATGTCCTGTCTCTGACCTGGTCAGTTCATAATTTAGTTCATGGTAATAATAATAATAATAATAATATGAAACAAAAAAAAAAAACAGCCACTTAAATCTTCTGAGATATCAAGAGCCACCCTGTTTGACAGGACTTGACATTATTTTAAAAATTCAGCTAATGGCACTCTGACACCGTCAGTCTATAATCTAGTTTATGAAAAACAAAAAAAGAAACAAAACAAAAAAAGCCACTTAAGTTTTATTGGCCAGAGAATAACTGAAAGTTTTCTTTGAGTTATTCTAGTATATCTCTTATCAATCCTTTCTATTTTGTGATTTCTGTAAGCACTTAACAGTTCCAATTGTTTCCTTTTACTTTTCTTTTCCTTTGTCTGAATTTTGACAAATGATATATCAACCTTTTTTCTCTTTTTTTCTAACCTGCTAATAATGTCACAGCTGATGGAAAGAGAACATACTACTCCCCACACCCATAGATTAAATAAAGGGTTGTGTTCGAAATTCCGTGCAGATTCCAGAGTTTCACAATTCACAAGTTTGACAATATACCTCTGAAAGAAATATTGAGAAAATAACACTCAAGATGAGAACAATAGTCCAAACAATCCAAATAATCAATCCTCATCTAAAAAATTCAGCATCAGTAATTGTATTGGAATCAAGAAAAATATTTTAATTGTCCCATCACTAGTACAAATAATTTTTAGTCTATGCCTTTCTTATCCACCAAGTTCCACTAAAAAATGTCCAACAGTTTTTGTTTTATTACAGTTCAATGTCAGCTCTTGTTATTAAAAGGTTTTGTGCTGTTTTTGGAACTCTCCACATTTCAAATTGATCGGTAGAATGACTGTGGGGATACTTTAGTAATCGTTTAATCAGTAGGAAGTGTATAAACCCCTTTATGTTCCACTATCTTTAGCTAGACCAGATTACGCAATGATGAGTATTCTCATGACAGTTTTCTGAGCCTTACGACTTCCTCTAATATGTGATATTGAAACCAATCCATATAAACTATAAACACTAAACGTGGAAGACATCCCTGTCATTCAGTTTTCTTATGCTCTTATTATGTTTCACTATTTTCAGTTGGACTTTTTTTTTTCAATTTTCTGCTCTAACCTCGGATATTTTTAAAGAAATTCTAAAGAATATCTTACGGAACTCTTTTTGGACTCGCTAATCGTCCTCACGTATTGCGAACTGTTGAATATTTACAACCATACATATTGAACTTTGCTGAGTATTCCCTTTCACTCTAATCTATATATTAATACGACAGCATGTGTGTTCTTTTGTGTGTCACGCTTACATTCGGGTTGTTTAATTGCTATATTCTTCTTTTATTTTAATAAATAATGTTATCAAGAATTCTTCATAAGTTTTGGTTTCAGTTTCGACTATAGCTAATGGCACTTAAAATTATTTATAAAAAGATAGATGATTTACCAAGAGTTCTTTATAGGTTTTGATTTCGGTTTCGATTATGGCCGAAGGAACTAAAGTTATATATATAATTTTTATAAGCTTTTATCTTGATTTCGAGTCAAGCTAATCCACCCAAGTCATATGGATATATATTTTTTTAATTTTTGAAATTGCAACTTTATAATATATAAATACCGATAGAACATTAATTTTATAATAATATATACAAAATCAAGAATTAAAATATCATATTTAAGTGTACTTTACGATCGAGCTTTGCTGGGTGTTCGTGCTAGCTTAGATAAATACTTTTGCTATTTTAACAAAAGAGCTACAATAATATTACAGCATCTTCATTTACACTGAACATCTACAGAATGCCAACATCAATATGTTACATATATGAGTCCTCTGTGGAATTTCCACAGGTCCTTCTAGTTTATTATTATTATCATTATTATCATCATTATTATTATTATCATTATTATCATCATTATTATTATTATTATCATTATTATAGGAACTAGCGGGACCTCTGAAAATTCCACAGCAGACTCATTCATATGTAATATATTGATGTTGGCATTTTGTGGATGTTCAGTGTAAATGGAGACACTCTGATATCATTGTAGCTCTTTTGTTAAAACTGCAAAAGTCGTATAATACACTTAAATATGATATTTTAATTCATGCAAATTTCGTATATATTATTATAGAGTCAATTTTCTATCAATTATATATTATAAAGTTGTGATTTCAAAAATAAAAAATATATATATATCCATATGATTTGGGTGCATCAGCTTGAATTGAAGCTGAAGCCAAAACTTATCAAGAATTTTTGGTAAAATTATTTTTTTACAAGAAATGGAATGTCATAAAAATTAAACAACAGTCACTCGGAAGAAAACAGATGTAAGCGTGACAGAAAATAACACACAAGCTATCGTATTATTAATATATAGAAGATTATCAATTGTTTAACATGAGGAACTGCATCAGAAATGTAAAAACAAGTCTTGTTCTAAATTAAATTTCATGCTATTAAAAATTAGTAAGCACCACCTTCTTCAAACAAAAACGTTCTGGATATCAGATCTAGTTTTATTTTGCTCTAAAAATTTTTTCGCAAAATAAATGAATGACATACATATATACATGTGCATACATGGACTTTTCATCGCTTCTCTAACCCCGGATATTTTTAATGAAATTCTAAAGAATATCTTACGGTACTCTTTTTGGACTCACTAATCGCCCCACCTATTGGTAACTTTCTGATATTTTTAATATTTACAACCATACATATTGGATTTTGCTGAGTATTCCCTTTCATTTTATGCATCAACTTATACTTTCCTTTTAATGTTTTTCTCGATTGATTTCCAAAATTGAGCTAACCAGCAAAAATAGATACTTATCTTTACTTAGATTTTGCTAACTTTTTTCCTCTGAGGAGAAGAACTATTCTTTGAAACTCCATAGAATAAGGAACCTCTCACTTTTATTTTGTATTCCTTGTTTTGGATAAAATATTGTAAATTTAATTCTACAATATCTTGACCTTTTCTAGTTATATAATGAAATTATCAAAGAGTATATCTTTAACAAAGCAAAACTTATCAAGAGAGAAAAAGCTCAACCCTGTAATAGTAAAAAGAAAAATATAGGTCACTATGAAATAATGGGGATCATTAAAGAAGAGCAAATAATAAAAAATGGAAAAGATAATGAAGAAAGTGGGAATGGAAATAGAAAAAGCAAATATGGAAATACATCAAATAATCTCAAATTATTTGATCCACTCTCAAATTTCAATTGTTTTGAGTCTTGTTTCTTGAATTTCGACTTCAATTATCTTTTTGTTAATTTTGTAGCTGATATCAGGATTTTTGTATTTGGATGTACTCCTCTTTCGTTTTGATTATGGATTCTTCCTTTTGAACTGTTATAGATTTTTCTTGATTCTTTATCTGATATTATTCAAGATTCTCTCAGTTCTGATGCTGTAATACTATTTTCCATATAATCCATTTACTTATACAATAGAACCCCGGGATACGGCATTAAAAATTAGTAACAAAATACAGTACAGTATATAATACACATGTATATAATCAAATAACATTATAAATAATACTGTAAGATGGAGATGGAGCAAATACCCAAGCCAGGGGCAGGAAAAACCCTGTATTCCACATCATAACCTTAAAAAAAAAAAAAAAAAATGTATCTAAGGGCCATCGTATCCCGGGGTTCTACTATATATCGATACACTGTATTCTCTCTAATAAGAACACGACCTTGCTGGCTTTGAAATTCTCTATCGACTCTTCGATTTTGGAATTTCTCTGATATATACCTTTTGTCTGATGGTCTATACATTTATGTATCAATATAAATGTTCGCCTTCATGGGAGTGAAATCTACCAATTCTTGGAATTCCATTTTCAACCTTCCTGTTTGAGAATTCTTGTCTTGATCTAATTCCGCATCAATTCATGGGATTTAACCAATATTTTGCCAGGATTTACAAGGATTTTACCAAGGCTAATTCTCCACACATCAATTCACGGGATTTTACATCTCAGTTGGATTCTTAAACAGTTGCCATATTCTTTGCTTTCCCGAACCCCACTCTAAAGATTTAACTTGAATTGTATAAAGATTTCTTTATTTTTTATCTTTGAACATTGTTTAAACATTTTAAAGTTTTTAATCTGGATTATTTAAACCTTTGGATACCATTTTCTTTCAAGTAAAAAAAAATGGTACCTACATAATTGTCAGGTCTCAAATAATAACATATTCAAAATTTACGAAAAACGATAAGGTAGAAAAATAATTATTAATGAAAAAAAAAAAGAAATTTGTAAAATGAAGCGAAATTACTACATTATATTTACTAAAAAAAAAAAAGATAAGTTGGCAGGGGAGGTAACTAAGTTCTGTTGCTTATGTCACGTAATGAACATAATTCAAAATGTCGGACAAATTTTATTCCTTATTTAAACTTTATCAAAAACTGTTTTTCATTAATAATTATTTTCCTACCTCATCGTTTTCCATAATTTTTGGATATGTTACTATTTGCAACATCACAAAAAATAAACAAAAAAAAAACAAGAAAAAAATACAAAATCAAATGATAATGGAATTTATTAATGAAAAAGCATAAAAAAAAACAATTTTTGAAATGTTTGGCTTTCTATGGTCTTCAGAATTTCAATGACTGATAATTTTGAAGAAATATTTCTCCTAATATATATATATATGCAGTGCCGCCAAATAGAAAGTTCGTACTTGTCATTTTTTCAAAACCCACAAATTTAATGTAACTGTTTAAACTATACCTCATTTGATTCGCCTTTTATTCCTTTATAATTTTACCTGTTCATATTTGACTTTTAATTGAAGTATTCTAGTGTAATCTTGTCAAAAAGTGCTCTCTTTCTACAGTTAAGAACAGATTGAAGGAATTTAATTTGCAAGGCTGTGTTGCAAAATGCAAGCCAATAATTTTTGTAAAGAGCAGAAAGCACCCTGGAAATCGTCAGATGCAATGAAGATCATGACTCTTCATATCGGTTGAAAGTGATTTTTAGCGACAAAAGCAAATTCAGTAGGCTAGGCAGTATGTCCATCGAAGGAAGGACGAAAAATTTAATCCTAGGTGCACAATTCCAATGCTGCTTAGTTTTGGTGTGGGGCGTTATTAGTACCAATGGTCCATGACCTATAGGTCGCTTGCAAGGTCGAATTAATTCAATAAAGAACATTAATATGTTGACTGAGCATTTTCTACCCTACTTTCGCCGGAATTTGGATGATAATTCCACCTTCATTCAGGATAATGCTCCCATTCACACAGCCACCAATGTCAAGAGGTTCCTTGAAGAGCATGATATTCCGTGTTTGGATTGGCCGCACAATTTGCAGACCTCAATCCTATCAAAAACATATGGCATTACATCAAGCAACATTTAAAGTTACATTTAAATAACCCTTTTCCATTGTGTGGAGTTTCTTTTTGCCTTCTCAATTTAAAGTTAATTTTTTAAATCGACATGAACACTAGAATATTTCACTTAAAAGTCAAATATGAACAGGTAAAATTATAGAGGAATAAAAGGCAAATCAAATGAGGTATAGTTTGTTTAAACAGTTACATTCAATTTAGCTTAAATTTGCAAGTTTTTGAAAAAATGACAAGTGTTGATTTTCTTTTTGGCGGCACTATATATATATATATATATATATATATATATATATATTTGAAAAAAGGATTCTGGCAGAGTGCTCTATTATAAGGAAAAAAAGAGTGCACTATTTATTTTATTTACAGAAAGTTTAAATAAGATAGATAAGTCATCGGTACCGTCAGTTTTCAGATATCTAAGACAGTCCCCTATTATCAGGTTTGAAACCGACGGTACCGATGACTTATCTCATCTAAAGTTCTGTAAATATATATATATATATATATATATATATATATATATATATGATAAAGAATAGAAGAACGACAATATAAAAATCTATACTAATGCATATAAATATAATCGTTTATTTAATATGGATGTTACATCAATTGGGGGTGTACGATAGATAAAACTCTTTATACCATGGCATTTCGAAGCTTAATGCTTCTATTGATAGCCAATACACAACAGGTATTTCTCTGATTGCTTTCGCATTCAATTTGAACTTTTTATTTTTACATTTTCACCCCAAACAAGGCACATTGCACTTTGGTGTAGGGGGCTACTATCAGAGACAGCAGCTACTGGGGCATTATGTTGGGATTTGGGCAGCAAGATGTCGGTTCACGTTGCACTTGAACTTCTGTATGTCAGTACAGTTAGGGAAGCAGGAACCTGGAATGGAATTCCAAAGTCTAGTGGTTCTGGGGAAGAAACTACTGGAGTAGAAAGATCTTTTACATCTAGGGATCTCTACTGTGTGGGGGTGGGATTTAGCTGCCTGTCAGGTTTGTCGAGGGTGTCTACGTCGTGGGGGCACAAGTGTCTGCAGTTCGTCAGAGCATTCACCATTAAAATACTTGTAGAACAGGCAGAGGGATGCAACATTTCGTCGATGGGAAAGAGGTTGAAGCTTAGATGCCAGTTCAGGGCCGATCAGATTGGCAACTCTTCATGACAACTGATTTCATTTCTATTCTTATCTTAGTTAAATACGTTTTTTTATTGTACATTTTTTTTAATTTTATTTTCTATTTTATTTTACTCTGTATTTTATTTTTTATATATTATGTATTTTTTATATTTTTAAAATATATTTTATTTATTTATTTAGGTTTTATTGTTCCATTTGTTTATCCTTTATTTAGTTTTATCTTTTTATTTTTTTTATCCTTTTATTATATTTTTTTAATTTTTTATTGTTCCATTGGTTTATTTTTTTTTTAGTTTTATCTTTTTATTTTTATTTTATTTTTTATTCTTGTTTTATTTTTATGCTTTTTTTATGCCTTTATTACTTTATAATTTCTACTTTGGTTAATTCTACTTTGTAATTCGAATATTCTTTCTAATATATACGGACCTAATATCCGTCTTCTATTTCAAGAAGACTCCATCTCTATTTATACCCACGAACTCCATAAGATTATAACTCCATCTATCTTTACTCCTTTCCCTTATTGTTTTCTCGATATTAAAGGCACATCTCCGCACGTGGACGCATATATTGAACACATACCCCATAACCTACTATGCCAAACTCCGTAACTACTTTACATACCACCTATATCCACTATGTGATATCAATAATTTTCTTCCTTTATCGCATTAATCACTGTAGTTCTCCTATCTCCCTCCATCCACCGTTTCAATGTATTACCCTTTTCTTCTCCAACCCCATTAATTCGCTCCTAATATAGTTATTGCTAGATGTCGCATCTCTAATATGTTACCTAGTATCTTCTCTCCTCTTCTGATGAGAAGCATTAGGCTTCGAAATACCTAGGTATCAAAAGTTAACTTATCCTACACCCCTAATTGATGTAACATCCATATTGAATAAACTAATAAATCTATATGCATTAATATATATTTTTATGTTTTTTGTTTAAAATTTTTATCTTCTATATAAGCTCCATTTGCTGAACTTTGCATAATCCCGATAAATCTCCGCTTAAAGAATTTCTCTTATCTTTTAACCCCCCCCATATATATATATATATATATATATATATATATATATATATATATTGAAGCCACCATTTTCTTTTCTATTTGTTACAAAATTTCTAAAGTTTTCAAGATTTTTTCTGTTTCTCTTAGTTTTTCATCCGTTCTGATTGTTTCCGCGGGCGTATCCGTCTATGGTTTGTGTGAATCGTCTCCACCTGTTGCCAACGATGAGGAGGCCACACGATGTGCGACACTTTTGCCGTAATCAAACCTGTCGGCGTCTGCAAAACATAAAACACCATGAACGATTAAGAATTCAAAATAATAATTGAATAATAAAAAAAACATGAATAATAATTGAATAAAAAAAATAAAAAAACATGAATAATAATTGAATAATAATAAAAAAAAAAATGAATGAATAATAATTGAATAAAAAAAAATAAAAAAACATGAATAATAATTGAATTAAAAAAAATATGAATGAATAATAATTGATAAATAAATAAATAAACTTCCATATTTTCTGATCGCCAAATCATAAAAAGTTTCATCTGAATCGAGTTTGGAAAAATAAAAAGAATTTTCATTTCAAAACTTGATTTGGAAGAAATGGGTTGCATATTACTTAGCAGCAAAATGTTTTTGAAATCAAGTGTAGCATTGATTTGCCAAATGCATAAAATTTGTTGGGTACTAGCAGGTTTACCCAGCATCGCTTGGAATCCTAGATCCTAGTAAACAAGAGTGGGGCTTATCCACAATTCCTCTTGTACAAAAAAAAAAAAAATAATAAAAATAAAGGAAAATCTAGTAGTCGTTACTGAAAGAAAAAATCGTATTCTAAAAATCATGTAAATTGATCAAGTAGTTTTATTTTTAAACTATTACCGTATATTTCGGCGTATAAGACCACCCTTAAAGTAAAAAAATCATCTTTAAAAACCAATATTTCAGAAGATACCGGCTGTTGCAATCTCTAGCTTAGGTTAAATAAACATGGTTTCATGATTTAGCAGTCGTCTTATACAACCGATATATATGATAAATTTATTAAAATTTGCTATAATTTTGTACCTCGTCTTATCTGACGGTCGCTTTATATACCGAAATATATGGTAGATCAAATTTTATGGCTAATTGACACCATTTTGAAACCAGTCTAAAAACCAAGGGAGATAATTAAAACTTCGAGATTGTTATAATGCATACAAATTCCCATTAATCATTTAAAATTATTTATAAAAATAAAACTATATGATCAATTTATGTGATTTTTGGAGTACAATATTTTTTTCCATTAAGGGCTCATACATCACGCAAATTTCTCTTTATTATTTAGGAACTTACTTCACTTGTATCCCCATCCTTTGCCCCCCCCCACCTGACATCTCCCCCTCCTTCACTGTAGAAATCCCTAGATATGCATATTTAATGTTGCCAAGCTTATCAAAAAACTTGATTCCAGTAAAGCAACTGACCCCAAGGGCATCCCAGCGATAATGCTTAAAAAGCTTCAACCAGAACTAGCTACCATACTTCCAAAGCGTTGTCTTAAGGAGAAATGCTCTCCAACACCATGTAAAACTTCATCAGCTTGCCCTGTATTTACTGATGCCGAAGATAAGTCATCTCCCTCTCACTCACTACAGACCAATCAGTCTTCTTTGCATCATGAGTTGCTGGAATCTGTGATAAACAGAGAAGTGGTTAACCACCTCAGCAAAAAAAAAAAAAAAATGCTCAGTGACATGCGATATGGTTTTCGTTCTGCTCGATCTACAGCTGATGTACTGTTATATAACAAAGGATTAGTGAATCTTTCGACAGTGGCTTTGTTTTTCGAGCAATAGCAATTTTTTGAGCACTAGCTCTTGCCATATGAAAGTTTTTTGATAAAGGTCTACTTAACAAGATCGCCAGCTATGGAATAGCTAGAAATGTTCTCTCAGGTATTAGATCCTTTATCTCTGATAGGTTTATAAGAGTAGCCGTTGATGGGCATAAATCACAAACTCATAGTATTAATGCTGGCATCCCTCAAGGTTCCATCCTGAGCCCAACTCTCTTCCTGATCTTCATCAATGATCTCCCAAATCACATTCTTATATCATTCGTAGACATTTGTGCAGATGCCACCAGAATCTATGGCAACACTTCAAAGGCCAGCAATGATCAAGATTTTTTATCTTAGAACCTGGTGTAATGGGGAAAAGGGTGGCTGGTTAATTTTAATGCATTTAAAATAAAGCTTCTCTCCTTTCATCATCAACGCTCTGATCCCCATCACACCCCAATTAAAATGAAAAGCTCTCATCTTGGTGAAGCTCCATATCTTGACAAGCTTTTGGGACTGACCTTCACTCCTGATCTGAAATGGAACACATGCATCAAATCTATTGCCAAGATCGCTGGAAAAATGGTTGGATCACTCTACCGCCCCAGAAGTTATCTCACTGCTGGTGCAATCCTCTATCTTTATAAGAGTCACGTATGTCCTAAAATGGAGTACTGTTGCCACATCTGGGCAAAAGCTGCTCAGCGCACCCTATCCAGCCTTGATAGAGTTCAAAACTGTCTTTGAAACCTAGTAAGTGATGCCCTTTTCCCTTCCCTGCAACCCGTTTTCCACAGAAGAGACGTTACGAGCCTGTCTCTGCTCTATTGTTATTTTCATGTCAAGTACTCAACTCTATGGTTCCCCCTTGCCAAACTTTCACAAAAGAAAACACTCGACTAGCTACAACCACTATATATAATTTCTCCTACTGTCTATCTGTGCATAAATCTAAATGCAGATTCCATGAACAAAACGTCTTTCCTAGAACTCCTTGTCTGTGGAACACTGCCCGCCTGGCCTGCTTCCCGATTGAATACAACATGGTAGCCTTCAAATCTAATGTAAACAAATTTTTGTTAAACCATCCCCATAAATAATCAAATTCTACCCAATTTACACCATTAACGATTGCTACATTATAGCCTTACATTCATTAACCCATATCCTCAAGTGTCCTACGGACCTTGATAAGTGGTGACACTCGAGTGAAAAAAATATCTGATTTTCTATTCTAATAAACTTCTTTCTTAGGACAATTTGACTTTGACATTCCCTTTCTGCTTCCTGCTTTCCTAACAGTATCAACATGCAGAAATTTAAATATAATGATAACAAACATCTTGTTGCCCAATTTACGCCCCATAGATTATTCCCCTTCCCAAATCTAACTCCTATCATAGTAACCCCTTAGACTTAAATATCAATGCTTTGTTCGTTGTGAATAAAAATTAAAAAAAAAAAAAAACACAAAACAAATTTTAACATAGCACGAACGGATTTGTTGATTCATTCTACAAATTTAGCGATGAATACCAAATCGACTTCACAATCTAGTGGATGGGGGGAATTATCCCTACAACTCCTTCCCATTTTGTTTTTTCACAGAATAGACATTACTAGTAGTTCTTTTGTCTTTCTTATTTCCATTGTAAATGATTGACTGAGCTTCAATTTCTGGTCACTTCTTGTAAGACATTGTGTTGGAGAAAGGAATTTGGAGATCGTGCAAATTCCAGGTTAGCAGAGAACAAAGGAAATACCAGGTCGGACTTTTTACACACATATTTACCTCTGATGAACAAATGAAGAAATTGTCAATAAAAGCAAGACGGTCCGACGAATACAAAGACGGAGAGAGATGCACGATCGTTACGTCGTTAGTTCGTCAACCCCAACCTCCACTTTCCACCACTCTTGCTCGATACATCCAACGACCACTGACAGGCAAAATAATCTATACTCCTATAAATTCGTTTTTCTTTTGTGTGTATACTCCTATAAATAATCTATACTCCTATAAATTCGTTTTTCTTTTCTATGTATTTAAAAAGAAAATACAATTTTATTATATATGGCTTGTGGGATTGCATTCACTAGCAGTAGATCTAGTTAATTTGCATATTCTTTTAAACATCCATTTTAATTAATTCCCTATTAATTTTTTTCGGTTTTCTTATGGGATGATCATCTTTAGTTAACTATTATGTGTAATTATATTCATGCAGATATTCTACATGATTTATACTTGCATAATATTTGCGTAAAAACTTTATAGTAAACACAAAATTGTATCTATATGTATTTATGTATACGTATATATTTTTGTTTAACAAATTTTGCCTACCAAACTCCTCCTAGAGTTTTTTGGTCTACAGACATGAAACTTCATATATAAGGTATTTGAATCCATGCAAAACTTTATATTTGGGTTTTAGCCCGGAAAAATCCGTGCAAAAGTATGAAAATTAAAAAAAATGGAATTTACCAGGTGAAGGTCGAACGCCGGCATTACGAATGCATAACGTAGTAGCTATTGATTTATGTTTTAATTTTTAGCCTTTCAATAAACATGTTTTCATAGCCCAGTCATTGACGGCAGAGGCAAAATAAATCGTGAGCTGAACGTTTTGGTTTCGATTCTCGGTGGTGGCGCATGAGTCTTTTTTTTAATACTTTTTAAATCATTACTATATATTGCATCCAATCTATCTATCTATCTATGTATATATCTCTAAAAGTGAAAATGTCTGTCTGTCTTTTCTCTATGGTAGTTAAGGAAGACTATTATACAGAAAGGCATTACTTTACATATTCACACTTTTTAATATATACATATGCACATAAAGTTATGAAGAGTACATAGGGCCCGAGCAAAGCCGGGCGGAAGTGCGAGTAATTTAATACAGTTTTGTTATGAAATTCTGTCCCTGTTTTATTTTCGAAACAGTTGGAACACGACAGACTGTATATATTTGTTATCAGCATACATCTTCGTAGAAGTGCTACAGACATGATTATACGTGACAGAGATAAACAGATCAATCGTTACAGAAAGAAAACGGACTATACAACAATTGCTAAAGTTTCTATTTTTTGTTAACGCAAATCAATCGCTCCAGACAAGACATGAAGCTAATAAGAATGAAAGATGATTATCACATAGATGGGAGATGTCTATTGCCCTTAGTTTGGAAATAAAAATAAAAATAAATAAATAAAAAAAAACTATATGTAGGAGGAAATAGTTCGCAGGAAAAGAATACCACAAGCTTGCTGCTGTGTGTGTGTGTGTGTACTAACTGTATTATCATGTTTTCTTAGTGAGAAAGTAAGTGTATAAACTGTGTATATGTTGTTGCTATGCTTAGTAGTTCGTGTATGTATCTCTTGTCCTGTGTGTGCTATATGCCAGAGAATTTCAGCCTCAAAAAGCATAAGCAGGATTGTGACGTGCACATTTCTTTTCTGTTTTTTTTTTTTTCTTATTGAAATCGCTCCAGCCAAGGCATGAATTCACTTGATATAAGAACCTAATAATAATGAAAGGCAACTATTACAGAAAATAAGAGATGCCTATCAGCATTGGTTTTGAAAAGACTAAAGCTATAGATAGGAGAAAAAGTAGTTCTTGAAAAGAAGCTATGATTTCTCTCGTGCTTCGGTTTACTTCAGTCAAAATTCTCAGAAATCAAGGGGCCCCTTTCCTGGTGCTGACACTTGATTTCTATATGATATCCATAATTGAACATTTCATTAAACTTCTTTACATATCGGTAAAGAAGTTGGAAACAATTTTTATTGTGGTCTATTGATCTTATTGGATATTAAGACAAGAATTCATCTAGTCTGGTGGAGTATCCAGTTTCATAATATTACTTGAGGTAACATTATTCCTCATAAAAGCCAGCATAGGTTGGCCAGAGTGAGAAGATCTACTAGAATAGTAAAGTGTATTTATAATGAAAATAAATTTTTTCCTCACAAAACTATCAGAATAATACCCGCACCCCCTACACACACCGATCAATATTTTTCTTCCACTAAAAAAAGGTTTGCATGTAAAATGTTGTTCTTTTATGAGAAATTTTTATTTTATATAATACCCGTTTTGTGCCCAAAATTGATGACAAGAAATTTATTGCTTAATCCGTTTCAGTAAACCTAAATCTGATTGGTTCAATTTGTATCCGTTTCAGTGAACCGAAATCTGATTGGTTAATTCTTCATGGCATATTTCAACGTGTCCAGTTGATTGGCTGCTCAATTCGAAAGTGAAAACCATTCAACAATGAAATTTGAAAAATAAAAAAAATTCAGTTCATGCCCAGACGTTTTTTATCGGCTGCATTTGTGTCACGTGATCTAAACAGTAATCATTCGTTTTATAAAATTACCGATGCTTGTTAAATCAGCTTTGTGCTCTGCCACTCGAGACACAAGTGAGATGCTTCAACAAAACCTAGACTCAAACTCTGTGGCAACGACGTTTTGAGATGTGTAAGCACACTTGAACCCCTAAAGCGATTGTCTCACAAAAACTTTAATGTTATCACAAATGACAGCTGATGTTTGAATAAAAGGGCTGATCAAATGTTATTCTCACAATCTTCTTCATGTGTATCTGTTTGAACTCTGGAATCTTCATGTTGAACTAATCTTTTTTGTTATTTATAAATTTACTTCAGTTAGCTTCAAAAGGCCAAGGGAGCTAACTCTTCTCTCGATTTCGATAACACTCAATTTCATTAAGAGTTGGATTCGAGAACTCTTTTAGAAGAAAAAGAAACGTTCTTCCCTTTATGGTTGTCAACTGTATCTCGTTATAGCTTGGTCTTCCAGGGATTGTTTTCAAGTATTTTTTTTTTTTTTTCAGTAGGCCAGTTATTCCTATCACAACTGGTATAATGCTGATTTCTTTCAGAGACCATGTTGTTTTTAAATCATTTTTAGGTCCTGATATTTTGTTACCTTTTCCGATTCAGCTCTATTATGACTATAGCTATTTAGGACGGTGACATTGATAATGAGCGCAGTTCTTTCAGGCTTCTTCCATATTACAATGTCTGGCATAATGACCTTATCTTTTATGTATCTGCCCGCCTGTGTGTCTTTGTCATAGAACACTGTCACTTTTCCGTTTGATGTTATCGGTGATGGTTCATGTTTCTTTCTTTATTTCTTCTTTTTTTTTTTTTAATTTTCTTCCTTTGAATATTATAATGCAGGGTATGGGGCAGCCAAACCAGATGCCAACATTGTCCTGCTTTTTATTGAAACCAATCGAGAGCTCTTTTTAGTATCCTCGCTGTTCCCTTAAGTGAAATTGTCTGGATCTTTTTTGCACTTGGTTCACCAGGAATATTAGTTAGGTAGGACTTCAGGTTCTTCTTCATAAGTCCTGTGGCACCTATGATAACTGGTATGATTGATTCCAGTTTCTTTTCATGACCTTGGTATTTGGTCTGTTTCTCCCTTTCAGCTGTGTTCAGGCCTCCATCATTAGGGACACTCACTTCAACCAAGGTTGCAACTCTCTCTGACTTATTCCATATAACTATGTCAGGTTTCACAGCAGCATTTTCAAGGTAGGTGGCTGTAGGGATTACATGGTCGTAATGTATGGTATATAAGGCATTTCCAACTGTTCTTTCATGTTGATGTTCCTCTCTTTTTTTTTTTTTTCATTTTTCTTAAACTTTTTCTTCTAGGGGATGGGACATCCAACCAGATGTCTGACATTTACCCCTATTTTAGTGAGTCCAACCAAGAGATCTTTTCAGGATTCTAGCCGTCCCTTTCAGTGCAATCGTTTGTATTTCACTTGCACTTGGTTCACCGGGTATGCTTGCTATGTACTTTTTAAAGTTCTTTTTCATAAGCCCAGTTGCTCCTATGATGACTGGTATATGAGTTGTCGTGTGATGGATAAAGTACTAAGTGAAACTCGGTTCTAAGTGACACTCTTCTGGAGGTTGAAGGTTCAATATTCAGTGCGGGCAATACTAAGAATATAATTGAAAATTACTTGAGACTTCTACCCGGTCATGGCTGATGGAAAAAGGATATGCTATCCCAGTGGATTAAATAAAGTGTTTTGTTCAAAATTCCATATAGATTTCCGAGTTCAACAGAAAAATTTCTCAGTTTACGTCAGGCGAAACGTTGTGAGAATAAAACTTAAGATGAAAACATTAGTTTGAATAATCGTCGGTGACTCCCACTTGTCTCCGAGTATTGGGTCCCGTCGTTTGTCATTAGTCTCCTATCTTTGGGGTGGATGCTTATGTATTATGTGGCTGTTAAGTACGAATCTATGTGTTCGCGATGGGGGGGGGTCTTAACGCTCTTTTCTTCTTCTTCTTCTTCTTCTTCTTCTTTTTCTTCTAACCTCTTCAAATCTGTGTTACACCTCTCAACGTCTTCATGCCCCTGGCAGTTTCCTCCAGTGAGGACGGGTCAATGTTTGTTAAAGCCAGGGTGCGCATGTTGGTCTTTGTAACGCATTTTTGGGGCTCCTCCTTGCCTCATACCCTAAACCAGTTCTCCATATAACATTTACTTGGGGAGTTTTGAATTATCTAAAAAAATAAAAAAGTTTGAATAATACAAATAATCACTTTATCCATTACGTCACGAGTTTACGCAGATTCCCGAGTTTGACAGTAGTTTGAATAATTGCAAATAATACAATATGATGTTATTAATTAAAAAGTAGATCCGTGTGGTTTGTACAGTGTCTCATATATATATATATATATATATATAGGGGTTTTATCTAGAGTGGTCTTAAGACCAGAAAAGGAGGGGGATATTTTATATGAATGTCATTAGTAGC
The DNA here is from genome assembly GCF_053919585.1 of Euprymna scolopes. Taxonomy (NCBI): domain Eukaryota; kingdom Metazoa; phylum Mollusca; class Cephalopoda; order Sepiida; family Sepiolidae; genus Euprymna; species Euprymna scolopes. Next base: position 2,157,987 of record NC_136496.1, on the reverse strand, counting down.
AACAAAGGATAATTTAAGTCTTAAAACCTATTAAAGCGTTGATGATCCTTAAAATTCCATTAATCGGTGAAATCTGTTTCTTTTTAACTGAGGGAAACTCGATAAGAAAATATTTTCTTTCGATATAATTGACGTTATAAAAAATCTTACTATCTTTCACAAAAACTTTTTTCAATTCTGAAATAAGACAGTCATGCATTTCATTACATTAAAAATATATTTTCAAATATTGTACTGGTATTTTATTTTAATTTCATTCATCCAGAAAAAGTCTTACAATAAAGACGAAACGTTGATTAATAAATAACTTGGTTTGCTCCTTTTTTTATCTCTCTATCTTGCCAGAATACTATTTCCATTATTCTCACATGAATCATATATCATATCATATGTCATATCATATGTCATATCATATATCATATCATATCATATCATATATCATATGTCATATCATATATCATATCATATATCATATGTCATATCATATCATATATCATATATCATATCATATGTCATATCATATCATATATCATATCATATATCATATTATTACATATGTCATATCATATGTCATATCATCATATCATATGTCATATCATATATCATATCATATGATATATCATATCATATATCATATCATATATCATATGTCATATCATATCATATATCATGTCATATCATATCATATATCATATCATATGTCATATCATATATCATATGATATGACATATGATATGACATATGATATGACATATGATATGTCATGTCATATCATATATCATATCATATGTCATATCATGTCATATCATATATCATATCATATATCATATATATTATATACAGTAAAAAAAAATTACGAATCTTACTTCACTAGGATTTATTATCAGAATTGAATTTAAAATAAATTACCTGGTTTTGCAAACTCACATTTTCTATATTCAAACAATCTACCTCAAGCTCAACATATGACCGAAGGGGTCACATTCTTCTCATATAAAAAAAATCAATGCATGAAAAAACTTGTATTATTTGGATTAATCAGACTAATTTTTTTTTTTTTTTTATTACATTTTCACCCCAAACAAGGCACATTGCCACTTTGGTGTAGGGGGCTACTATCAGGGTCAGCAACTACTGGGGCATTATGTAGAGATTTGGGCAGCAAGATGTCGGTTTACGTTGCACTTGAACCTCCGCATGTCAGCACAGTTAGGGAAGCAGGATCCTGGAATGGAATTCCAGAGTCTAGCGGTTCTGGGGAAGAAACTACTGGAGTAGAAAGATCTTTTACATCTAGGGATCTCTACTGTGTAGGCGTGGGATTTAGCTGCCTGTCGGGTTTGTCGAGGGTGTCTGCGTCGTGGGGGCACAAGTGTCTGCAGTTCGTCAGAGCATTCACCATTAAAATACTTGTAGAACAAGCAGAGGGATGCAACGTTTCGTCGATGGGACAGAGGCTCAAGCTTAGATGCCAGTTCAGGGCCTATCAGATTGGCGACTCTTTTTTGAACCTTGTCTAGGAGCGAGAGACTAGTAGTAGACGCACCAGCCCAGATGTGACAACAATACTCCATACATGGGCGAATGGTGGCTTTATAGAGATACAGGATACTTTCAGGTGTCAGTAGTTTTCTAGCACGGTAGAGAGAGCCTACCTTTTTTGCAGCGGCCCTGGCAATGCTTTCAATATAATTGTTCCAGCTCATGTTTCCTGTGAACATTAGGCCAAGCAGTTTGAAAGATGTACTCTCAGACAGGGAGTCACTGGCCATTGCTATTGGTGGCAGAGAAGGTTTCTTTAGCTTAACGGTTCAGTTGATGTAACCTCCGACCTTCTTCGGGTGTATATGTATTCAACTTATGCTTGTAGGCCATATTTGGTGTTGGGAAAGTATTGGAATTTATTTATGTTGCCCCTCCTGCTTAATGGCGCTGGTCCCTCTTAAGGCTCTGTGGATTGGCTAGTAGTGATCTCCTACTCCCACTCCCTTAGAGGTCACGTGTATTAACCTACAAAAACCTTCATAGATTTTGCGTCAGCCTCTTTTTCGGCCCCAGCTGGAGATTGGCACTTCGATGAGAAGCCCATAATGACAGTCACTGGAAGCCACCACACTTCTTCTTCACGTTACTCATTGAATATTGTCTTCTTCCCGGACATCCCAAGACGGCAGTGAGAAGTTAGCCAGTATTTATATCCGTTTATACGATGAAGCAGAACTGTTAACCGTCCACACGAAAAGAGCAAGAATTGAGGGATGAGTGCATCTGTTATCTGAACTCAAATAAGTTCTAGCGAAGCTTAATCATCTTCATCATTCTGTGCAATTGTCCGTTTTCATCTTACATTAGATCTTATTTTTGCTTTAATATTAATTACTTGGTTGTTTTCCCTTCTCGCCACATTTCTTATAAGAACTTGTCTACTGAATTGTTGTTGCATTCTCACGTGTGAAAATTGAACTTTATTTCAGGGAAAAATTAATCCCAACAAAAGAGTGTGTGCATATATATATATATATATATTAATTATAATTAATTAATCCCAACAAAAGAGTGTGTGTATATATATATATATATATATATATGTATATATAATTATGATTAATTAATCCCAACAAAAGAGTATATGTATATTAATTATAATTAATTAATCTCAACAATAGAGTGTGTGTGTATGTATATATATTATAATCAATTAATCTCTACAATAGAGTATATATATATATATATATATATATATATATTATATTAATTATAATTAATTAATCTCAACAAAAAAGTTAACTCTATATTTCCACGGTTTCGTATTTTAAGTTTGAGTTGAAAGTAAAATTGAAAAACTATAAAATCAATAAAAAATTACCAAACAAAAAAACTATGGGATATTATTTCTGCATCTATATAATTATAAAACTCAAATGACCTTGTAACGGGTGTTGAAACCCAACATCCGGTTTATGACTTCCGGTCGCGCATGCGTATATAAACAAATAATCCACGTGACAATAAAACGTATTGTGTTCCTGTGTACATTTTCAGCGTCCCAATTGTTTTTTTTTTTTTTTTTTTTTTTTTTTGCGTTTAAATTATCCAAATAAACAATTGTTAATACTTTCTGCATTTTTTTTACATCGTAATTTCGGTATTACATTTAAGTTATTTTAACGCAATTTCCTTACAAATAAATCTACTTTAACCCGTTGACAACCATAAGAGCATTTTACAACGGCAATTTACCCACTGCTTCCTTTTATTTTAATTAATTCTCCATTTTTTTTTTAATACACCTTTCTTTAAAACATTCATACATTTTCTTCTACACTACCAACATAAATAACCCCGAAAATATGTTTTTTTTTTAATTTGCGTTAAAAATAAATAATCAACGTAACAATAAGACGTATTATTTTACTGTGTACGTTTTCAGCGTTCCAATTTTTTTTTTTCGCGTTTAAATTAAGATATATCAAAATTTGAATTTAACTTTAAATATTATGGTATCTGTTCAGTGCACATTTACCTATAAGTATGGCAAACCACTTTTAATTCAATGGCTGTAAGTTTTTTTTTTTTTTTTTTTTCAAAAATAAACAATTATAAAAAGAACGACTCATAGAAATCTATCTATATTCTTTTTTCATTTTAATATACCTTCATAGAAACGTTTTTGTTATGTCACAAAAAATATTTTCTTTACGTCACAAGTGTCATGCGCATACATTAATTCTATAGCTAATACAACATACTGACCCAACGGGTCACGGGTAGTCTAGTTATTTATAAAAGTGTGTGTGGGGGGGGGGATAAAATTTAATTAAGTTCATTAACCAATCATAAGTTCTTAAAAGTTAAATTTACGAAACAGGTCGTTGTTGCCAATAAACCATAATTGTTAATTATTGTCTTGTTAGTATCTAACTTTTGGTTTTCATTAACGAGATGTTATTTTTTTAATTTTCATATAAAATAAAAAACTACTTCTTTAACCTCGAATTAGTCACCTGGGTGTTCCAAACAGTTTTAATCCCATGAGGTGTTTATACACACACCAATACAAAAATGTTTAAAGTGTTATTATTTTGTAAGATATAGTTATCCTGCTGGTTCATGATATATCTACAGTTCTTGTTGAACAGTTTGAATCACTTGTATCTTGTTGATATTAATATTAAATAATACAATAAAATAAATTATAAAACTAATGAAAAATTAAAATATTACATTAGTTAAGCTCATAGTTACAAGATTGAAAGAGTAATAAATGAGATAAGAATCCCATCAAAACTTATGATAAAGAAAACACCAAAACATATTAATTCCATATTAAATATTAGAGTAATGATACATAATATGCGTTTGTATCTACAAATTTTCATTTCCACTAAAAAAAATACAAAAGGGTGTGTTTTACTCTCCACAGTCCTTCGAAAAAGTTGTCCAAAAAAATCAAATATATAATAAATAAATGTTACCAAAGGCAAGATAAGTTACTCTGTAACCCAACTGTGTAGGTTTTTAGCGTTTTTACTTAATTTAAAATGTTTATTCAGCTCGAAAAATAATCAAGTTCAAAAGGCACACGACCACAAGAAAAAATAACAAATACATTGTGACCACTTTTTCTTGTGGTTGCGTACCCTTTGAATTTGCTTGTTTTTTGAGCTGATTTTACATTTTAGTGAAAACACAAAAAACCTACCCAGTTGGGTAGAAGAGTAACTTATCTTACCTTTGGTAACATTTATTCATTATGTATTTGATTTTTTTACAACTTTTTCGAAGGATTGTAGACAATAAAACATACCAGGACAAAAATATATAAATCCTAAAATCATACCTACGTTAGTCATCTAGGGTGACTGGACACCGCAGAAGGACAAAGTGATGTCTACTTCCAAGGAAAACTGAGATATAACTGTGCCATATCACGTGTGCTATACTCAGGAGAATACTGGGAGGGAGAAAAAGAAATAAGTTGCTAACTAGAAATTATAAGCACTTAGGCGAAATTGGGGTAACAAAACACCTCATGGGACTAACGTAGGGTTAAAAAAAAAGATTCATCCGGTATATAAGCAAGAATAAAAAAAAAAAAAAATAAATAAAATAAATAAAATAAAAATAAGACATTACTCACAGGTCCGAAGAAGTTGCTGTCCATACTTTGTCGATGGTTATCGCCTTCAAGCCAGCAATGACCTTTGGGAACTTCAACAAATTTTTCTTTGTAACCAAGCGTCCTGAAAAAAAAAATTATGATTGAAAAATGTATTTCATTTTGTTTCTCTGTCCACGTGGTGTCCCTTTTCCTCCCCTTTTCTTCTCTTGCGCACTTACTAATTTTCATATGACTTTTTTTCCGGATATTGTTGCTAACATCCTCACAAGACAGCTATCTCGCAGCTGCTGCTGATATTTTCTCACACATGACAACAGCAAAAGCAATTTTCATCCACTGATGATTTATCATAACAACGATTGTGAGTAGCAATATTACAACGACCTTCAGGCCAAGACCACAGTGTAGTATCTGTTCTGATGCTACATTAATCTTTTTCTGTCCTCAGTCAGGGAAGGAGAAATACTTCATGCCTGAGAGAATTTTTATTTTTGTTCCTATCTATAGTTCCCCTTTTTGGGGAGCTGGATTTTCCCCACATTAAAAACCAACTTTGTGTCTAACTCTGCGTTGTGGGGAGTAAATAGGAAAAATATTACAGCCGTTCTCTTCCTATAACAGTGACCAACAGAAGTAGCACTGCTAGCATTTTTCCCCTGACTGTACCAACATGCAAAAATTTAAATGTAAAGTGAACAGATCTTTTCCAGACAAAATTCAAGTTTTCAAAACAAAATTTGAGGGCTTTTTTATAATCCATAGCGATAAGTGGTAAAAAAATCAAATATACAACAAATAAATGTTACCATCTATAAATATAAAGGCGAAAATGTTTGTATGTGTGTTCGCTTTTTCTGTGTCTACAAAAGGCTTCTTTCAGAGAAGCAGTCGGTTGGTTCACAACTTTTTAGAACTTTTTATATCACATATAAATCGTAATATCTCACAGTTAACAACGAAGCTCGCCTGTCTATTTAATTTGCTCGATTTCGGGAAGATAAATATTCAATATTTGTCGCTCGCCGCATGTGGGTTAGTCTTTTTCCTATAACATCTTGGGGGTGGGAAAAAAAAGCGTTCAGCAGTAAATGAATACGATCCCGCAGTTGACCTCATTAAGTCATTAAAACGGGCACCTGCTAAATCCAACTAATTGAATAAATTCAAACGTGTTTCCGTTAGCATCTCGCGGTGGGGCAATGGTAAACATCGCACTTTTTTTTTTCGCACTTTAATTTACAACTTTGCCTCAAGGGTTCGGGTTCGATCCTCATACTTACTTTTTTTAACCCCCCCCCCAAACACCCGGGCAACGCTGGGTACCCCTCGCTAGTAGTCAATAAAAGTTATTTTGCAATCTACCTGCATCATTTTTTTTTTTTTAAAGTAGTTTTAAATATTTTTTTTTTAAATTTCATCTCAAATATTAGCCCTCTTTACGACTTTTAATTTCCAACCAAGATGGCTGCCGTGTTGTCCATTTTTTTTTGGGGGGGGGGGGCTGGCCTAATTTTAAATTATCACAATCTTTCTTAAGAGGAGGCGGGGGAGTATTCACCATTGGAAAGCTCCCTTCGTGCAAAGAAAGTATTTTTTAGAGAGGGGTGGGGGTGGGGTAATTTTATTTATTTTTATTATCTACTCTTCCCCCTTGTGTCCCCAGCCCCACCCCAAATAAATTATAAATGAGAACAAAAATAGACAGATTAGAATCGTTATCATAAAACTAAAGAGACAAAACGCCTGTATCTATAGTACTACAATGCAATTTGAAAATAATGCATTTCGATTTTATTTTCAATATTTAAAAAATATTTTAATGGTATTTTTATTAATACTTTAAAAAATAATTTAATGGTATTTATTTTCATTTTATTTTTAATATTTCAACACAAATGGATATAAAGAATACAATTTGCAAAGCCTTTTCAAGAAATTTTCCATATTTTCACGTATTTTTCAAAGTAATAATAGAAATAAGGCCTTTTCAAAGCAAAATTCAAAATTCAAAGACTTTTGAAGTCTGTACAGAACCGTTATGCCCCTATGGATATGTCCCTATGGATATGTCCCTTAATTCAGCAATAATCTCTTACATCTCAATTGCAATGTGCCTTGCCTAGAGTGAGAAAAAACATCTTAGATGATCCAAAGATTTTTTTTAGTTGTTTTTTGAATTTAAAGAAAGTAAACCGATTCCAAAGAAAATGAGATATTCTGAACATGCGTCCATTCAATCTTAACTGTGAGAGACGAGCAAAATGATTTATTTATTTGCAAACGTATCCTCATCTTTTGGCCAACTAATCCTCTGGCCTTCTTCAGGTGGTTAATCGTGACAGGATAGGAATGCTGAGTCTCTTAACTATATCCTCATTAATTACTGCCTTCCATAGTTGTTGTTGTCTCATCACGTTTTTGGCCAACTAATCCTCTGGCCTGATTCGTGTAGGATTGAAACCGCTATCTTCAGACAGTGCAAACCTGGAATCATATAGATTCAACGCCTTTATCAACTGCACCATGGACTTCGAAAGGCTTAAGGAATAGTTGGCCAAAATGTGGTGAAACAACAACTATAAAGATGAGGATAACAGTCTGCAAATAAATAAACAAATAAATAAATAAACAAATAAATAAACAAATAAATAAACAAATAAATAAACAAACAAATAAACAAATAAATAAATAAACAAACAAATAAACAAATAAATAAACAAACAAATAAATAAACAAATAAATAAATAAATAAATAAACAAATAAATAAATAAACAAACAAATAAACAAATAAATAAACAAATAAATAAACAAATAAATAAATAAATAAACAAATAAATAAATAAATAAACAAATAAATAAATAAACAAACAAATAAATAAATAAATAAATAAATAAATAAATAAACAAATAAATAAACAAATAAATAAACAAACAAACAAACAAATAAACAAATAAATAAATAAACAAACAAATAAACAAATAAATAAATAAATAAATAAACAAACAAATAAACAAATAAATAAACAAACAAATAAACAAATAAATAAATAAACAAATAAATAAATAAACAAACAAACAAATAAACAAATAAATTACTCATCTCCAAGGAATTCCCTCAAAAAAAAAAATAGATATATATCTAAAGGCAAAATAATATTCAAAACTTAAATGTGACAGACGGGCTTGATAAAATGTCATTTGAAATTTAAGTCTGACACACAAAAGAGAAAAGCTCTTCAAACTCTTCAGCTTAACATCTACAGGCAAACATGAATTGGAACAACTACATTGAAGATATTGCCAACCAATCTCCAACTTTTGTCTCATTACTGAAATGTTGCAAGTAATTTAATGGAATGTGCTCCGACGAACTTGTAGCATTTGTGCCTCCTCAACATATATATTCCTAACTAACCTGACAAGCAGCAAAATCTCACCCCTTCACTGTAAATGTGAAAAGCTTTCTGCTGTAATAGTTTCTTTCCTAAAACTGCTAGACTTTGGAATTCCCTCCCAGTCTTCTGCTTCTCTGACCGTACTGATATGCAGAAATTTAAATGTAATGTGAACACACATCTCGCTATTCAACTCCCTACATAGTGTCTAGTGATGGGATGGTTCTAATACAATTACCGATTCCGATTCTTTCGAAATCTCCCAATATTTAACTATAAAGTTATTATTTCTCCGTTACCATAAAAACACATTTTAAATGTGCCGATATTTTCTCACACGTAAAAATACACTTGTGCTAGACGATAATCTATAAATTTTAGCTTTAGTGATGGTTTAAAATCAATATATATTTATTATTAACTAGCGGGACCTGTGGAAATTCCACGGGGGACTCATTCATATGTAATATATTGATGTTGGCATTTTATAGATGTTCAGCATAAATGGAGACACTCTGATATTATTGTAGCTCTTTTGTTAAAACTGCAAAAGAATTTATTTAAACTAGCAGGGACACTCGGCATAGCCCGGTCATATAGTATGATTAAATATGATACTTTAATTCTTGTAGATTTTGTATATACTATGATAGGGTTAATGTTCTATTGATTTTTATATATTATAAAGTTGCGATTTCAAAAATAAAAAAAATATATATCCATATGATTTGGGTGTATCAGTTTGAATTGAAACCGAAACCAAAACTTATGAAAATATATATATATATATATATATATATATATATATAAATTTTTTATTACCGTTTTATCTGTTTGGTTACATATGTTTCCAATGTTGGACCATGTTTATGATCCGACAGCTTCGTCAGGCCTCACAGAAGCACGGGGCTTCCTCAAGGAAAAGCTGTTCATTTCAACTCAAAATGAAAATCTGAGCGTTGGTTGTGAAATAAGAGAAGTTTCATCTTAGAAGAAGAATTAAAAGTAACAAATCAATCCCCGCTTCCCCCGGTGCTTCACGTGTAAACTTGAGATGTTATCATACCAGCAACAAGGAGGTACTAGTGGCTAAGTGGTCAACGGCAGGGACTGACAGTTCGCATGTGACAAATTTGTAATCCAGTTCGTTTCACATTTGACCTTGTGTCTAACTTGTTTGACGTTATAACTTAAAAGAAAGCATCAATTGTTTCTGTGATTTGTTTTAAAAATGTCGATTTGCTAAGTGTCATAAGTACCTTTACAGACTGTTGTATGAAAAACAAAATCATTTTGATGACTTTTTACCTCCCGGCTAATGAATCAACTTAGAAATGCAGAGAATTGAAGCGACAACAACAAAAACAACATTCAACCGAAGCTTTACTCATCAAATTCAGCTTTTAAAAAGGAGAGAAAATGTCTAGACAGCTTTTTTTTTCTTTTTTTTTTGTTGTAATTTTACAAACATGAATGAGTTATTGCCCTTGGTTGAAATCTCCTGTCAATGGAAAAGGGGAAAGATTAAGAAGCTTACAAAACAGTTCAAGGCAATTCTTATTGGTTGATTCGATTATTACGACATACACACACACACACACACACACACATAGGTTCTTCTATAAACTCATACATACAATGAATGTATATAATTATATCTTCAATGTATAATCGGATGCACATTTGTATCAACATCAACAAAAGCCGATGTGAAATTTGATAATATCCATTGTGAAGTTGCATTCCAATGTAAAGCTGCATCACACCGAATCAATAAATATGTACAATGGCTGACAATTCTTCAAAGGCTTTTTTTTTTCATCTGTTATTAGAGTAATTCTCACATTCGTATGGCTTGGTCCATCGGTCTGTCACACTTCAATAAGATTTTTTTTCACAAAAAATTGTAAATATAAAGTATTTGTTTATTTATTTTTTTTTTTTAGATATGACCAAGAATTTCTAAGAAAGGGCTTCGTCAATCTGTCATGCAAAAGTTTGAAATAGAATATTTGTTAGTCTGTCATGCAAAAGTGTGAAATAGAATATTCGTTAGTCTGTCATGCAAAAGTGTGCAATATGTGATGTGTACATTTAAAATATAATTTTTGTTAGACTGTTATGTTTAAGTTTAAAATAGCATTTTCTTGGTCTGTAATAGATAAGTTTTAAAAAGTTTCATCGTCAGTTGTGCTCAAGTTTAAAAAAGCATTTTGGTTAGCTTGTCATGCTTAAGTTTGAAATCGGTTTCATGCGGCTATCATACAGAAGTTCTCTATCTGCATTTTCATCACGAAAAGTGCAGATTAGGTGGACGTATTTTAAGAATCGTTCGTTCTTATTTTGTTGCAGGAAATGCATAGTTACTAAGAAATAAGAAATGCATGTTTACTAAGAAATAAGAAATGCATGTTTACTAAGAAATAAGAAATGCATGGTTACTAAGAAATAAGAAATGCATGGTTACTAAGAAATAAGAAATGCATGGTTACTAAGAAATAAGAAATGCATGTTTACTAAGAAATAAGAAATGCATAGTTACCAAGAAATAAGAAATGCATAGTTACTAAGAAATAAGAAATGCATGTTTACTAAGAAATAAGAAATGCATGGTTACTAAGAAATAAGAAATGCATGTTTACTAAGAAATAAGAAATGCATGGTTACTAAGAAATAAGAAATGCATGTTTACTAAGAAATAAGAAATGCATAGTTACTAAGAAATAAGAAATGCATGGTTACTAAGAAATAAGAAATGCATAGTTACTAAGAAATAAGAAATGCATGTTTACTAAGAAATAAGAAATGCATGGTTACTAAGAAATAGGAATTGCATAGTTACTAAGAAATAAGAAATGCATAGTTACTAAGAAATAAGAAATGCATAGTTACTAAGAAATAAGAAATGCATAGTTTCTAAGAAATAAGAAATGCATAGTTTCTAAGAAATAAGAAATGCATAGTTTCTAAGAAATAAGAAATGCATAGTTACTAAGAAAAAATGCATAGTTACTCAGAAATAAGAAATGCATAATTACCAAGAAATAAGAAATGCATAGTTACTCAGAAATAAGAAATGCATGGTTACTAAGAAATAAGAAATGCATAGTTACTAAGAAATAAGAAATGCATAGTTACTCAGAAATAAGAAATGCATAGTTACTAAGAAATAAGAAATGCATAGTTACTAAGAAATAAGAAATGCATGGTTACTAGGAAATAAGAAATGCATGTTTACTAAGAAATAAGAAATGCATAGTTACTCAGAAATAAGAAATGCATAGTTACTAAGAAATAAGAAATGCATAGTTACTCAGAAATAAGAAATGCATGGTTACTAAGAAATAAGAAATGAATGTTTACTCAGAAATAAGAAATGCATAGTTACTAAGAAATAAGAAATGCATAGTTACTAAGAAATAAGAAATGCATAGTTACTAAGAAATAAGAAATGCATAGTTACTAAGAAATAAGAAATGCATAGTTACTAAGAAATAAGAAATGCATAGTTACTAAGAAATAAGAAATGCATAGTTACTCAGAAATAAGAAATGCATGGTTACTAAGAAATAAGAAATGCATGGTTACTAAGAAATAAGAAATGCATAGTTACTCAGAAATAAGAAATGCATAGTTACCAAGAAATAAGAAATGCATGGTTACTAAGAAATAAGAAATGCATGTTTACTAAGAAATAAGAAATGCATAGTTACTCAGAAATAAGAAATGCATAGTTACTAAGAAATAAGAAATGCATAGTTACTCAGAAATAAGAAATGCATAGTTACTCAGAAATAAGAAATGCATAGTTTCTAAGAAATAAGAAATGCATGGTTACTAAGAAATAAGAAATGCATGGTTACTAAGAAAAAATGCATAGTTACTCAGAAATAAGAAATGCATAATTACCAAGAAATAAGAAATGCATAGTTACTCAGAAATAAGAAATGCATAGTTACTCAGAAATAAGAAATACATGGTTACTAAGAAATAAGAAATGCATAGTTACTAAGAAATAAGAAATGCATAGTTACTAAGAAAAAATGCATAGTTACTCAGAAATAAGAAATGCATAGTTACTCAGAAATAAGAAATGCATGGTTACTAAGAAATAAGAAATGCATAGTTTCTAAGAAATAAGAAATGCATAGTTACTAAGAAAAAATGCATAGTTACTCAGAAATAAAAAATGCATAGTTACTCAGAAATAAGAAATGCATGGTTACTAAGAAATAAGAAATGCATAGTTTCTAAGAAATAAGAAATGCATAGTTACTCAGAAATAAGAAATGCATGGTTACTAGGAAATAAGAAATGCATGTTTACTAAGAAATAAGAAATGCATAGTTACTCAGAAATAAGAAATGCATAGTTACTAAGAAATAAGAAATGCATAGTTCCTCAGAAATAAGAAATGCATGGTTACTAAGAAATAAGAAATGAATGTTTACTCAGAAATAAGAAATGCATAGTTACTTAGAAATAAGAAATGCATAGTTACTAAGAAATAAGAAATGCATAGTTACTAAGAAATAAGAAATGCATAGTTACTAAGAAATAAGAAATGCATAGTTACTAAGAAATAAGAAATGCATAGTTACTCAGAAATAAGAAATGCATGGTTACTAAGAAATAAGAAATGCATGGTTACTAAGAAATAAGAAATGCATAGTTACTCAGAAATAAGAAATGCATAGTTACCAAGAAATAAGAAATGCATAGTTACTAAGAAATAAGAAATGCATAGTTACTCAGAAATAAGAAATGCATGGTTACTCAGAAATAAGAAATGCATGGTTACTAAGAAATAAGAAATGCATGGTTACTAAGAAATAAGAAATGCATAGTTTCTAAGAAATAAGAAATGCATAGTTACTAAGAAAAAATGCATAGTTACTCAGAAATAAGAAATGCATAGTTACTCAGAAATAAGAAATGCATGGTTACTAAGAAATAAGAAATGCATAGTTACTAAGAAATAAGAAATGCATAGTTTCTAAGAAATAAGAAATGCATAGTTACTCAGAAATAAGAAATGCATAATTACCAAGAAATAAGAAATGCATAGTTACTCAGAAATAAGAAATGCATGGTTACTAAGAAATAAGAAATGCATAGTTACTCAGAAATAAGAAATGCATGGTTACTAAGAAATAAGAAATGCATAGTTACTAAGAAAAAATGCATAGTTACTCAGAAATAAGAAATGCATGGTTACTAAGAAATAAGAAATGCATAGTTACTAAGAAATAAGAAATGCATAGTTACTAAGAAAAAATGCATAGTTACTCAGAAATAAGAAATGCATAATTACCAAGAAATAAGAAATGCATAGTTACTCAGAAATAAGAAATGCATAGTTACTCAGAAATAAGAAATGCATGGTTACTAAGAAATAAGAAATGCATAGTTACTAAGAAATAAGAAATGCATAGTTACTCAGAAATAAGAAATGCATGGTTACTAAGAAATAAGAAATGCATAGTTACTAAGAAATAAGAAATGCATGTTTACTAAGAAATAAGAAATGCATAGTTACTAAGAAATAAGAAATGCATAGTTACTCAGAAATAAGAAATGCATAGTTACTAAGAAATAAGAAATGCATGTTTACTAAGAAATAAGAAATGCATAGTTACTCAGAAATAAGAAATGCATAGTTACTAAGAAATAAGAAATGCATAGTTACTCAGAAATAAGAAATGCATAGTTACTCAGAAATAAGAAATGCATAGTTTCTAAGAAATAAGAAATGCATGGTTACTAAGAAATAAGAAATGCATGGTTACTAAGAAAAAATGCATAGTTACTCAGAAATAAGAAATGCATAATTACCAAGAAATAAGAAATGCATAGTTACTCAGAAATAAGAAATGCATAGTTACTCAGAAATAAGAAATACATGGTTACTAAGAAATAAGAAATGCATAGTTACTAAGAAATAAGAAATGCATAGTTACTAAGAAAAAATGCATAGTTACTCAGAAATAAGAAATGCATAGTTACTCAGAAATAAGAAATGCATGGTTACTAAGAAATAAGAAATGCATAGTTTCTAAGAAATAAGAAATGCATAGTTACTAAGAAAAAATGCATAGTTACTCAGAAATAAAAAATGCATAGTTACTCAGAAATAAGAAATGCATGGTTACTAAGAAATAAGAAATGCATAGTTTCTAAGAAATAAGAAATGCATAGTTACTCAGAAATAAGAAATGCATAATTACCAAGAAATAAGAAATGCATAGTTACTAAGAAATAAGAAATGCATAGTTACTCAGAAATAAGAAATGCATGGTTACTAAGAAATAAGAAATGCATAGTTACTCAGAAATAAGAAATGCATGGTTACTAAGAAATAAGAAATGCATAGTTACTAAGAAATAAGAAATGCATGTTTACTAAGAAATAAGAAATGCATAGTTACTAAGAAATAAGAAATGCATAGTTACTCAGAAATAAGAAATGCATAGTTACTAAGAAATAAGAAATGCATGGTTACTAAGAAATAAGAAATGCATGTTTACTAAGAAATAAGAAATGCATAGTTACTCAGAAATAAGAAATGCATAGTTACTAAGAAATAAGAAATGCATAGTTACTCAGAAATAAGAAATGCATGGTTACTAAGAAATAAGAAATGAATGTTTACTCAGAAATAAGAAATGCATAGTTACTAAGAAAAAAGAAATGCATAGTTACTAAGAAAAAAGAAATGCATAGTTACTAAGAAATAAGAAATGCATAGTTACTAAGAAATAAGAAATGCATAGTTACTAAGAAATAAGAAATGCATAGTTACTAAGAAATAAGAAATGCATGTTTACTAAGAAATAAGAAATGCATAAGTACTCAGAAATAAGAAATGCATGTTTACTAAGAAATAAGAAATGCATAGTTACTAAGAAATAAGAAATGCATAGTTACTAAGAAATAAGAAATGCATAGTTACTCAGAAATAAGAAATGCATGGTTACTCAGAAATAAGAAATGCATAGTTACTCAGAAATAAGAAATGCATGTTTACTAAGAAATAAGAAATGCATAGTTACTAAGAAATAAGAAATGCATAGTTACTCAGAAATAAGAAATGCATGGTTACTAAGAAATAAGAAATGCATGGTTACTAAGAAATAAGAAATGAATGTTTACTCAGAAATAAGAAATGCATAGTTACTAAGAAATAAGAAATGCATAGTTACTAAGAAATAAGAAATGCATGGTTATTAAGAAATAAGAAATGAATGTTTACTCAGAAATAAGAAATGCATAGTTACTAAGAAATAAGAAATGCATAGTTACTAAGAAATAAGAAATGCATAGTTACTAAGAAATAAGAAATGCATAATTACTAAGAAATAAGAAATGCATAGTTACTAATAAATAAGAAATGCATGGTTACTAAGAAATAAGAAATGCATAGTTACTGATACTTGATGCACAAAGTTGTTTGGAGCATTCAATGAAGGCAAACATATGCACAAATACACAAAAGCAAACACGTACAAAAATACACAAAAAAACATGTACAAACATACACAAAAACAAACACGTACAAACATACACAAAAACATGTACAAACATACACAAAAATAAGCACGTACAAACATACACAAAAACACGTACAAACATACACAAAAACAAACATACACAAAAGCAAACACATACAAAAATATATAAACAAACATACACAAAATAAGCACGTACAAACATACACAAAAATAAGCACGTACAAACATACACAAAAACAAACATACACAAAAACATGCACAGACACAAACACATACAAACATACGCAAAAACGTAGAAAAACACAAACATATGCACAAACAAAACACGCAGGTAGGAACACACACAAAGGAATGATACAAACTTTTCGTTTTATTGCGATGAGTTTGTTTCACAACATTTTGATCAATAAAAACGAAAAGAATGCAAGCGTTCTTACACGATTTACATGAACGTGTTTATGCAGGAGTACAAGATTTGCGTTGGCAACTTTTGTTTTTATTCGTCGCAAAAAAAGAATATTTGGATTAATCGAACTACTATTCTCATCTTGAATGTTATTTGCTTGCAGACTCGTGTAGTAACCGGTTAACTACTGGGTAAAATTCAGTTGTAAATGACACTCTTCTAGAGGTTGAAGGTTCAATCCTCAAAGCAGACGATACTAAGGATACAATTACAAATTATTTAAGACTTCTATTCGGCCATGGCTGACAGAATAAGAGTATGATGTCTCCATGGATTAAATAAAAGGTTCCATAAAAAAATTAAAAAAATAAAAAATTTAATGCAGATTCCAAAGTTTGGCAAAATGATCCCCAAATTTAATAAAATACACCTGAAGAAGGTCAGAGGTTACATCGGCCAGAAACGTTGTGAAAATGAAACTCAAAGTGAGAATAGTAGTCTGAATAATCTAAATAACACAAGTTATTAACCCTCATCTCAAAAATTTAGAAAGAATAAAAATCATAATAAAAATAATGATAATAAAAATAAAAACATTAATAAAAAATGATAAAAATAATAATATAAATAATGAAAATAATAAAAATGTTGATAAAATAATATTAATAATAAAATAATAATAATAATAATAATAAAAATATTAATAATAATAAAAATAATAATAATAATATTAATATTAATAATAAGTACTACTGTGTGAGAAAAGCACTCCACTGTGAACTATGCAAACGATCTCCGTTTCACATACAAACAAATGATGCAGGCACAAATCAGAAATAGTAAGAAAATCGCGAAATCCTCTCTGACATGCCGGTACAAACACAAAATACATCCAAGCAAGGATATCCGATACGATAATAGCAGTTCACAAGGTGGTAGAAAAGTAGGGTAAACATCAGGTTGAAAAGAAATTTCTGGCGGTTTTTAACTTTTAAATTCACATGAACATATCTCGACTCAAACAAAAAATTTATTCATCAAAATAAACAAAAATTTATTCATCAAAATAAACAAAAATTTATTCATCAAAATAAACGCCATCAGAATCAACACACTTTTGACAACACAAAACAAGTGTATTTATGCCAGTAACGTAGAAATCTTGCGTTCTGGTGGCGATGAAGTCGCTGAAAACGTTTTTGATATCACTTAGGTTTTTGAAGTATGCCTCATGCATAGCAATGTGCGATCGGGTATTTTCATGGAGGAGAATCGGGCCATTTCTATTGACGAATGCTGGGTTGCGTTGTCAAAGTTTCTGATGCATTTCATCCATTTATTCATATTATTTATCCACTGTAATGGTTTTGCCAGCATTACAAAAACTGCCATGGACGAGACCAGTTTCAGCCAACCAAATACTCAGCATGACCTTCTTTTGGTGCAACTCTGGCTCCGAGAAGTTTTGTAGAGCTTCATCGGCATCTAACCACTGAGCTGAGCGTCGCTGGTTGTTGTAAAGGCCTCACTTTTCATTGCAAGTCACAACCCGGTTAAGAAACGGGTCGTTCTTGTTGGCAAAAGAAGGAAGGATGACAATTCATAACGGTATTTTTTTTGGCTGTCGTTAAATTCGTGAAGCACCCATTTATCAAAGTTTTTTTGTCTTTCCAATCTCTCTCAAGTGGTTTGAAATCGTTGTATACATTATATTTAATTCAGAAACACATTCTCGAACAGTTGTGCATGAATTAGCTTCAACTAAGGTTCTTAATTGACTGTTGTCAACATTTGATGGCCGACCACTACACTCATCTTCAAGACTCTCATTGTCTTCTGTAATTTCTTAAACAACTATTATGCTGTGCTTTCAGTAATGGTTCCTGAGCCAAAAGCTTCATTGATATCGTGAGCTGTTTCAGCAGCTTTTTGGCCTAGCTTGAATTGAAATGAGAAAATTGTGCGATTTTGCTTTTTTCCATCTTGTATTCAACGTCCTGAAAAGAAGACATAATTGTTTTAAAGCGATTGTAATTTAAATAATTAGAGCGAAAAACACTTTTTTAAAACAATATATAAAGTAAAGGTATTATAACGAAAACTTATTTGGAAATACATCATTTGAAATCCAAATTGAAAATTCCACAAGAACTTTCTGCTCAACCTAATACGTGGAATTTGATGGAGAACAGAACATGAAACATACAGTAAATAACTGTAACTCCTTTTCACTAACACCGCAATTAACACCAACAAAACTTTGACAAAACTTCTCTTCACTTAATACGCACCAATGAAACTTTGCTTCATGGTATTCTCTCGGTTGTTAAAGCCTCAATAGGCTAAAACAGTTGAGAACCATTGAGTTAGCCTGGTTGGAATCCAAAGGATTTAATGCTGGTGGATATCTTTCAGGCTTGGTTTGATTGATGACAGATAATGAAGGTAGTTAAAAATCCTTGGAAAGACAAAGTCATCTTGCTTTTTTGGTCGAAATTTTTACGCTTGATAGTACAGGAGACACAAACTTACGAATAGCGCCTTCGGAGTATTTTCAATCAGCACTCATCAAATGTCAGGTGATTCTCAATTGTCATGTTATGCATGGATGTGCATCCCTTGAGATGTCCGTGTCGTAATCTGCAGGGAAGCAGTCCCATGAAAATGTATTTCACAGACAAGAAATCCTTTCAAAAAATCTCTGTCCATGGATATTCAACCTGGCTCTAAGTACATGCAGGAAAGAAAGAGACAACATTCCGATATTAACCATTAAAGACTGGAAAATATTCCGTAGATTACCACATATAAAGGCCCAAAACCATTTGAGGACAAGAGTTAATAAGATGAAATGATTGTTGTTTTGAAGTGATTCTACTTTTGTTTTTCTTTTTTTTTTTACACAGTGATCACCACTTATCAAGGCCCGGAAGCCACTCAGGGATAAGGGTTATTGCAAGTACATTACGTTAGTGTGGAGATTTGATGAAGTGTTTACTTAAGGGGGCGGTTCATTAGGAATTTGTTAACATTGGACTTGAAGACATCCAAGTTGTAGTCCGGTGGGAAGCAGGCAGACGGAACAGAGTTCCATAGGCGTGCAGTTCTAGGAAAGAAGCTTTGTTCATGGAATCCACGTTTTGATTTAGGCTCTCTCTTTTTATTATTATGCAATTTAATCCCCTTTCTTTTTCGCTCTTTGCATGAAGTAGCTTCATATGCTGTCTGGAGCGACTTGCATAAAAAAACAAATAAAATGAAAATAACTAATGATACTTTTTATCCCACAAATCAAACATTTTTCATTTTGTTTCAGTTTCATATTCCAGTAACTTTTTTCCAAGAACTGCAAACTCATGGAACTCTCTTCCTGCTGACTGTTTTCCTCCTACCTATGACCTTGGTCATTTCAACACTAAGACTAATAGACATCCTCTATCTTTGTGATAATCATCTTTCGTTCTTATTAGCTCCATACATCAAGTGGTTTCATGCCTTGTTTTCCCCCTTTTTATTATTATGACTAGCAGTTCAGCCCAACTTTGCTCGGGCCCTATGTACTATTCATAACTTTATATATATATATATATATATATATATGTAATAAAAAGTTTGACTCATGTCCAGGTAACCTACATCTCAAATTTCAAGTGCTAAACCCAAAATTGGCAGAGGAGTTTGGTAGAGTATGTAAAGGTCAACTCTTTCAACTTTAACCTCTTGGCAGCCAAATTTTCACCCAAAACTGATTAAAAAGCTTGCCGCATGTCTGAATACCCTTTATGTAAAATTTCAAATGTTTAGACCCAAAGTTGGCTGAATAGTTTGCTAGAGACCGCAAAAGTCAAATCTTTGTTACTTTGACCACTTGGCAGCCAAATTTTCGGCTAAAAACCGATTAAAAAGTTTGCTCATGTTTGCATACACTTTATGTAAAATTTCAAATCTTTAGACTAACAATTGGCTAAGGTCAAATTTAAAATTTTTTTACCCCAATTTTGACCCCTAAACATTTATTGTTTTGGGCTCAAATCAAGTTAAAAAGTTTGATCCCAGGAACCTACATCTAAAATTTCAAGTGTTTAGAACCAAAATTGGTGGAGGAGTTTGGTAGAGTTTTCAAAGCTCAAATCGTCGTTTAATCCCTTGATATCCACCTTTCTGGCCAAAAACTGATTAAAAAGATTTTCCCAAATCTCAATACTCCTTATGTCAAATCTCGAATCTGTAGACTGAAGATTGACAGAGTAGTTTGGTAGGGAAATGTGCACATACAGACAGACAAACACACAGACAATTTCACTTTTATAGATATACTAGCATTTCAGCCCAGAATTACCCGGGTGTTTGGAGGTGTATGTTGAGCAAAAAAAAAAAAAGTGGTAGTAGGAAGGTAGGCTTGAACCCGTATTGTGAAGGAGGAAAAGAACGGGGAAAAAAAACGTGACGTCTTTGCTGTTACGACCACCGTCAAACCGGGAGTGATGTAGGTTTAAATTAAGGCTAAACAATCAAAAAGAGGGGATGACTTTTGAAAATATCGGCGAAAAAAGAGACCCCTCCCTGTAGAAAAGTGCTCAATTGAGGGTGAAGAAATTAATGTTTTTAGCCAATTTTGTATCTGAAGGGTCGAGCTTCAAACGATACTGATCTTGTGAGAATCCGTCGCTTCTGTCGAAAGTTTTAGGCAGACATGCAAACATACATTTATATATTGATAGCTCAAATTTTCAACCCAAACCGATTAAAAAGTTTGCCCTATCTCTGAATACCCTTTATGTAAAATTTCAAATGTTTAGACCAGAAATTTTCTGAGTAATTTGGTAGAGACCACAGAGGTCAATTTTTTTTAAACATTGACTCCTATTATGAGCCCTTAAAATTTATTGTTTTGGGCTCAAATCAAGTTATTAAGTTGGATCCATGTCCAAGGAACCTATATCTAAAATTTCAATTGTTTATACTCCAAATTGGCAGAGGAGTTTGGTAGAGTTCTCAAAGGTCAAATCTTTTAACTTTGACCCTGTAACAGCCAAATTTCTGGCCAAAAACCGATTACAAAGATTTTCCCAAATCTCAGTACCCTGTATATCAAATTTCGAGTCTGTAGACTGAAAATTGACAGTTATTGCGTAGGGAAATGTACACACACACACACACACACACACACACACACACACACATTCACTTTTATACATATACTAGCATGGGTGCCCGGCGTTGCCCGGGTGTTTGGAGGTATATGCTGAGCAAAAAAAACAAAAAACGGTCATTTTTTTTTTTAATTTGACCCCTATCATGACCCCTTAAAATTTATTGTTTTGGGCTCAAATCAAGTTATTAAGTTAGATCCATGTCCAAGGAATCTTTATCTAAAATTTCAAGTGTTTAGACCAAAAATTGTCGGAGGAGTTTGGTAGAGTTGTCAAAGGTCAAATCGTTGAACTTTGACCCCTTAACAGCCAAATTTCTGTCCGAAAACCGATCACATAGATTTTTCCAAATCTCAGTAACCTGTATATAAAATTTCGAATCTGTAGACTTTAAATTGACAGAGTTATTGCGTAAGAAAATGTACACACACACACACACGGAGACACGCCCACTTTTATAGATATAAAGATAGACAGATTGGTGACAGCTTCCCTCTGTTTCCACTCTGTCACTTTGGTTCTTTCTAAAAAAACCTTTTCACAATTTTCTACAAATTTAGTATCAGACCATGTAGGTAGTACTGTTGTCATATTTGGATCATTGAATCTCTGTTTTTTTAAGGGTTCTTGATAAAGTGCAGAAAGTATCTGTAATTTGATTGGCCCACCACCTTTTCTTCTTCTTTGAAACCTTTTATCTCACATATGTGATGTGATGTTGCTAGTCTCAGTCTTTTCTATAAATACTACTATGGCATGTGTTCTTCAGAATTGTCTTATCTATTTCCTGCTTCCTTTGTTCCAGCTCGTTTTATTCGTTAGTCTAGTCGTCTTCGTCAATTCACTGTTATGATACCTCGTTTTAATGCAGCTTCCTATCTTAGTGGCTTCTTTCAAAGAACTGCAGTTTTCTGGAACTCTTTACCTGCTGACTGTTTTTCTTCTATCTATAGCATTGGTCATTCATTTCTTGTCTGCGATAATCATCTCTTGCTCTTTTTTTTTTTTACATTGGAGTTACCACTTATCAAAGCCCAGAGGCCACTCGAGGATAAGGGCTATTGAGTGTACAGTAGTCAATGGGATAAAATCGTAGTAATCGTTAGTATTGGAAATTTGGTAAATTGGATTACTTAAGGGGACGGTTCATCAAGAATTTGTTTACGTTTACGCAGGCTCCTGGAACTCTTTTCCTGCTGCCTGTTTTCCTCCTACCTATAGCTTTGGTCTTTCATTTCCTGCCTGTGGTAATTATCTCTCGTTCTTGTAAACTCCTTACATCAAGTGGCTTCACGTCTTGTCTGGAATGATTTTCATAAAATAAAGAATTCCAGATGACAGATTGGTAATAATTTTGACTGGGTTGTATAAACAGGGAGGCTTCTGGAAAATGTGTTTTTTCCTCAAACCTCATATGTGAATTCCATCTGGAGACTCAGCTGCTCTCTGAATGGTTCATCCAGATTTCTTTGATTTGTAGAATGGAAAGTCAAAGTCTTATACTAACATTAATGCAACGACACTATAATAGCGAAATTCAGAAAACATCTGGAGACTCAGCTGCTCTCTACTTTATACCTTGTCTGGAGCAACTTAAATAAAATAATAAAATGAAAATAAGTAATGACACTATTGTTCTTCTTTTGTTGTTTTGTTTCAGTTTTTACCTAACCCTTTTGTCGCATCGTATTTATAAGGTGTGTGTATGTATAGACATTGAACCGTTTTTTTCTGCATATCTTTGCATGTATTTGCGCAGTGTGTGCACGTGGACACTGCAAAACATTGCATGCTGCGCAGTAATCAACATGCAACCGTAAACGCGTTTCTGTTTATCAATAAAACGGCCAAATAAACATGTCTGTTATTTTTGTTGGTTTCTTTAACAGCTGGTATAAGCATAGAAGAGAAAGAGAAAGGGGAGACAGAGAGAGAGTGTGAGGGAGAGGAGAGAGAGAGGAAGAGAATGGAGAAGTAGGGAGAGAGAAAAAGAGAAGAAAAGAGAGGGAGAACAAGAGGAAAAGGAGGAAGTAGAGAGAAAGGGAGAAT
Organism: Euprymna scolopes; assembly: GCF_053919585.1. NCBI lineage: Eukaryota > Metazoa > Mollusca > Cephalopoda > Sepiida > Sepiolidae > Euprymna > Euprymna scolopes. Next base: position 2,134,350 of record NC_136496.1, on the reverse strand, counting down.
AAGAGAGTGAAAGAGGAAGAAGGGAAGAGAATGAGAGAAGGGGGAAGATACAGTTAGAGAGGATGCATCGATAAGTATTTATCAATTTCTTTACTGTTCTTACACGCAAAAAGAACTCGGCTATTAATCTAAAGTAATTGTTTTAATTTCATATCTTTTATATAAACCTTTTGTAATTTTAAGAACTAATAATTTTCATTTGAATTACCTCCCTTGAAAATAATGAACGTAATATCTGTAATAAGTTTTTGATAATTTACCCTCTTTTAAATTAAATCAATTTAATTAATTATTGTTACTATTGACAAAACTGTTGCATATCTATGATAAAATTAGGACAATAAAATTACAAATGAATAGCACCAATGAAAACATAGGAGGAAGAGATGAAAATGCACTTAAGGGATAACTGATGATGATGAATTTTCATGAAGAGTTCCCACACTCTTTTACCTTATTTGCATAAAACAAATTTTAACTAAATATAATCCACATTTGAGCCTCTTTAGCCTAGCATCTTTGTTTCAAAATTTAAAATGATCGGTTAATTAGTTTAGGAGTAATTCCTGTACATCCAAATATACATACTTAACTTTCTAAAGACATTAAATCATAATTAAATATCAAATAAGATTGTCGTTATTTATTTATTTTTTTCAATTTATCTTTTCCATATAAACAGAGAATTCCTTTTTTTTAATTTTTATTTTGTTATTGTGTGTTAGCTGGGAATGGGGCATCCTACCGAATGATAGACATTCATCTGCTACCTCATACATTCCAACTGAGGAATCGTTTTAAGATTCTTTTAGGAGCACTCTTCTGCACTTAGTTCACCAGGTATATTTTCCTGGTAGTCTTTAAAATTCTTTTTCATGAGTATGGCTGCTCCTATAATTACTGGAATAATGGAAATCTTCCTAAGATTCCAATTTCTTTTCCTTGGTATTTCGTTATCTTTTGACCTTTCAGCTATGTTTAACCCGACATCATTGGGGACACTGACTTCTACTAAGGTTGCTTCTTTATCTTCTTCTCATCACCATGCATGGTTGAAAAGCTTCATTTTCTGGATACGTAGCTGCAAGAAGTGCATAGTAATAGTGGATGTTAACAAGTAACGTGGTCGTTACATGCTAACACAGACCCACACGTTACATGCAGAGACAGTCGCAAAGGAACAAAAAAAGAAATTCGTTTTTTTTTGTTGTAAGTTGAAATAAAGGCATTTATTTATGGTACTTTCCAACAATGCATTGCATCTTGTTTTAAAAGCTTCTTAGTTCACCGTGTAGTTGACAAAACTCTGCCATGTCGAACATGTGTTTTTTTCTTCTCCTGCATCGACATGTCTGCTGGTCCCATTACCACACGGCTTTCAAATCTCTCACGCTGGACTGTTTTCACCTTGTCCCAGTGTTGTCCAAGTGCTTGTAGGTGTGTGCGTTTTGGAGGGGTGGGGATAAAGAACAACAAAAAGGAAACTTAACTCTGTTTAAATATAAAACAAAAACGATAAAAAACAACCATTTTAAAATGGAAAAAAAAAAAAAATAAGGAGGGGGGTCTTGGTGACAGGTCGGCTCAAACCCAGAGCCTTGAGGCCCATAGGCTGAGCCTGAACACCTGCACTACAGCGACAGTCAATGTAAGAGCGATTAAAAAGTGAACATCACGCTATTCCACAGCTTTTAATGAGGTCAAATCGTTTTACTCTGGGATAGTTGACGGTGACGTCTACATCTGGTTCGAATCCAGTTCCGCTGTTTTTATACTGAAAAGTGAAAGCAACATGGGGCGATCCGAATATGTGGAATATTTATCTTTTCGAAGTTGGGCAAATTAAATAGACAGGCGACCCCCGTTGTTAACTGGTAGATATTATGATTTAGACGTGATATAAAAAGTTTTAAGAAAGAATGAGCTGACCGAGAAGTCCAGCAAAAAAAGCCTTTTACAGACATACACAAAAAGCGAACGTACATACATACATACATACATTTTCGCTTTTATATTTACAGATTAAAAATCAATGAATGTTTATTTTATTATTACAAAGGTTTTGTGTCAAATGAAATAAAAAAAAAGATAATTAAAAGAATCGATTTTGGCATCGGAACATAGGCACAATTTTTCAGATTCCGATACCTTGTCATTGCTGAGACCACTCATTTAAAAGTGTTGGTCATCAAGCTTTCATCTTGGACAGCCGGTGTCATCCTCTCCTGATCACAGTGGAGTGATCCTTTTTTTTTAGCCAGTCTACAGAGCCTTCCTTATCTACATCATCCTAAGTGAATTCCTCCAGAAAATACTTATACAACATAATCGCATTGACACACCGGTTCCAACAAAGTTAAACAACATTAAACCTAGTCACTACTAGATTGGTGACCATTTGAGGATAACAGGCACTGTATGTAGGGGGACGTCGACTTACATTTAGTTTTAGGCACAAATAGACAATAATTGAAATTCTTGGCAGTTGTCCAACGACGAATAAGTGATGTCAAATGATGAATAAGTGATGTCAAATGATGAATAAGTGATGTCAACCGACGAATAAGTGATGTCAAATAATGAATAAGTGATGTCAAACGACGAATAAGTGATGTCAAACGACGAATAAGTGATGTCAAATGATGAATAAGTGATGTCAAACGACGAATAAGTGATGTCAAATGATGAATAAGTGATGTCAAACGACGAATAAGTGATGTCAAATGATAAGTGATGGTAAACGACGAATAAATGATGTCAAACGACGAATAAGTGATGTCAAACGACGAATAAGTGATGTCAAACGACGAATACGTGATGTCAAATGATGTATAAGTGATGTAAAAAGACGAATAAGTGATGTCAAATGACGAATAAGTGATGTCAAACGACGAATAAGTGATGTCAAACGACGAATAAGTGATGTCAAATGATGAATAAGTGATGTCAAACGACGAATAAGTGATGTCAAATGATGAATAAGTGATGTCAAACGACGAATAAGTGATGTAAAATGATGAATAAGTGATGTCAAACGACAAATAAGTGATGTCAAATGATGAATAAGTGATGTCAAATGATGAATAAGTGATGGTAAACGACGAATAAATGATGTCAAACGACGAATAAATGATGTCAAACGACGAATAAGTGATGTCAAATGATGAATAAGTGATGTCAAACGACGAATAAGTGATGTCAAATGACGAATAAGTGATGTAACATGATGAATAAGTGATGTCAAACGACGAATAAGTGATGGTAAACGACGAAAAAATGATGTCAAATGACGAATAAATGATGTCAAACGACGAATAAGTGATGTCAAATGACGAATAAGTGATGTCAAATGATGAATAAGTGATGTCAAACGACGAATAAGTGATGTCAAACGACGAATAAGTGATGTCAAATGATGAATAAGTGATGTCAAACGACGAATAAGTGATGTCAAATGATGAATAAGTGATGTCAAACGACGAATAAGTGATGTCAAATGATGAATAAGTGATGGTAAACGACGAATAAATGATGTCAAACGACGAATAAGTGATGTCAAATGACGAATAGATGATGTCAAATGACGAATAAGTGATGTCAAATGATGAATAAGTGATGTCAAACGACGAATAAGTGATGTCAAACAGCGAATAAGTGATGTCAAATGACGAATAAGTGATGTCAAATGATGAATAAGTGATGTCAAACGACGAATAAGTGATGTCAAACGACGAATAAGTGATGGTAAACAACGAATAAATGATGTCAAACGACAAATAAGTGATGTCAAACGACGAATAAGTGATGTCAAATGATGAATAAGTGATGTCAAATGACAAATAAGTGATGTCAAACGACGAATAAGTGATGTCAAATGATGAATAAGTGATGTCAAATGACAAATAAGTGATGTCAAATGACGAATAAGTGATGTAAAATGATGAATAAGTGATGTCAAATGACGAATAAGTGATGGTAAATGACGAATAAATGATGTCAAACGACGAATAAGTGATGTCAAACGACGAATAAGTGATGAGAAACGACGAATAAATGATGTCAAACGACGAATAAGTGATGTCAAACGACGAATAAGTGATGTCAAACGACGAATAAGTGATGTCAAATGACGAATAAGTGATGTCAAATGACGAATAAGTGATGTCAAATGATGAATAATTGATGTCAAACGACGAATAAGTGATGTCAAACGACGAATAAGTGATGTCAAATGATGAATAAGTGATGGTAAACGACGAATAAATGATGCCAAACGACGAATAAGTGATGTCAAATGACGAATAAGTGATGTCAAATGATGAATAAGTGATGTCAAACAACGAATAAGTGATGTCAAGGGATGAATAAGTGATGTCAAATGATGAATAAGTGATGTCAAATGACGAATAAGTGATGTAAAACGACGAATAAGTGATGTCAAATGATGAATAAGTGATGTCAAACGATGAATAAGTGATGTCAAATGATGAATAAGTGATGTCAAACGACGAATAAGTGATGTCAAATGACGAATAAGTGATGTCAAATGATGAATAAGTGATGTCAAACGACGAATAAGTGATGGTAAACGACGAATAAGTGATGTAAAACGACGAATAAGTGATGTCAAACGACGAATAAGTGATGGTAAACGACGAATAAGTGATGTCAAACGATGATCAAGTGATGTCAAACGACGAATAAGTGATGTCAAATGATGAATAAGTGATGTCAAACGACGAATATGTGATGTCAAACGACGAATAAGTGATGTCAAACGACGAATAAGTGATGTCAAATGATGAATAAGTGATGGTAAACGACGAATAAATGATGCCAAACGACGAATAAGTGATGTCAAATTACGAATAGATGATGTCAAATGACGAATAAGTGATGTCAAATGATGAATAAGTGATGTCAAACGACGAATAAGTGATGTCAAACGACGAATAAGTGATGTCAAATGACGAATAAGTGATGTCAAATGATGAATAAGTGATGTCAAATGACGAATAAGTGATGTCAAATGATGAATAAGTGATGTCAAATGATGAATAAATGATGTCAAATGACGAATAAGTGATGTCAAACGACGAATAAGTGATGTCAAATGATGAATAAGTGATGTCAAACGACGAATAAGTGATGTCAAACGACGAATAAGTGATGTCAAACGACGAATAAGTGATGTCAAATGATGAATAAGTGATGTCAAATGATGAATAAGTGATGTCAAACGACGAATAAGTGATGTCAAATGATGAATAAGTGATGTCAAACGAAAAATAAGTGATGTCAAATGACGAATAAGTGATGTCAAACGACGAATAAGTGATGTCAAATGATGAATAAGTGATGTCAAACGACGAATAAGTGATGTCAAATGATGAATAAGTGATGTCAAACGACGAATAAGTGATGTCAAATGATGAATAAATGATGTCAAATGACGAATAAGTGATGTCAAACGACGAATAAGTGATGTCAAACGACGAATAAGTGATGTCAAACGACGAATAAGTGATGTCAAATGACGAATAAGTGATGTCAAATGATGAATAAGTGATGTCAAACGAAATATAAGTGATGTCAAATGACGAATAAGTGATGTCAAATGACGAATAAGTGATGTCAAATGACGAATAAGTGATGTCAAATGACGAATAAGTGATGTCAAATGATGAATAAGTGATGTCAAATGATGAATAAGTGATGTCAAACGACGAATAAGTGATGCCAAATGATGAATAAGTGATGGTAAACGACGAATAAATGATGTCAAACGACGAATAAGTGATGTCAAATGACGAATAAGTGATGTCAAATGATGAATAAGTGATGTCAAACGACGAATAAGTGATGGTAAACGACGAATAAATGATGTCAAACGACAAATAAGTGATGTCAAACGACGAATAAGTGATGGTAAACGACGAATAAATGATGTCAAACGACGAATAAGTGATGTCAAACGACGAATAAGTGATGTCAAACGACGAATAAGTGATGTCAAACGACGAATAAGTGATGTCAAACGACGAATAAGTGATGTCAAACGACGAATAAGTGATGTCAAATGATGAATAAGTGATGGTAAACGACGAATAAATGATGCCAAACGACGAATAAGTGATGTCAAATGACGAATAACTGATGTCAAATGATGAATAAGTGATGTCAAACGACGAATAAGTGATGTCAAAGGATGAATAAGTGATGTCAAATAATGAATAAGTGATGTCAAACGACGAATAAGTGATGTCAAATGATGAATAAGTGATGTCAAACGACGAATAAGTGATGTCAAATGATGAATAAGTGATGTCAAATGATGAATAAGTGATTTCAAACGACGAATAAGTGATGTCAAATGATGAATAAGTGATGTCAAATGACGAATAAGTGATGTCAAATGATGAATAAGTGATGTCAAATGATGAATAAATGATGTCAAATGACGAATAAGTGATATCAAATCATGAATAAGTGATATCAAATCATGAATAAGTGATGTCAAATGATGAATAAATGATGTCAAATGACGAATAAGTGATGTCAAATGACGAATAAGTGATGTCAAATGATGAATAAGTGATGTAAAACGACGAATAAGTGATGTCAAATGATGAATAAGTGATGTCAAACGACGAATAAGTGATGTCAAACGACGAATAAGTGATGTCAAACGACGAATAAGTGATGTCAAACGACGAATAAGTGATGTCAAACGACGAATAAGTGATGTCAAATGATGAATAAGTGATGTCAAACGAAAAATAAATGATGTCAAATGACGAATAAGTGATGTCAAATGACGAATAAGTGATGTCAAATGATGAATAAGTGATGTCAAACGACGAATAAGTGATGCCAAATGATGAATAAGTGATGGTAAACGACGAATAAATGATGTCAAACGACGAATAAGTGATGTCAAATGATGAATAAGTGATGTCAAATGACGAATAAGTGATGTCAAACGACGAATAAGTGATGTCAAATGACGAATAAGTGATGTCAAATGACGAATAAGTGATGTCAAATGACGAATAAGTGATGTCAAATGACGAATAAATGATGTCAAACGACGAATAAGTGATGTCAAATGATGAATAAGTGATGTCAAATGACGAATAAGTGATGTCAAATGACGAATAAGTGATGCCAAATGACGAATAAGTGATGTCAAATGATGAATAAGTGGTGTCAAATGATGAATAAGTGATGTCAAACGACGAATAAGTGATGTCAAACGACGAATAAGTGATGTCAAATGATGAATAAGTGATGGTAAACGACGAGTAAATGATGTCAAATGACGAATAAGTGATGTCAAACGACGAATAAGTGATGTCAAACGACGAATAAGTGATGTCAAACGACGAATAAGTGATGTCAAACGACGAATAAGTGATGTCAAACGACGAATAAGTGATGTCAAATGATGAATAAGTGATGTCAAATGACGAATAAGGGATGTCAAACGACGAATAAGTGATGTCAAATGATGAATAAGTGATGTCAAATGACGAATAAGTGATGTCAAACGACGAATAAGTGATGTCAAATGATGAATAAGTGATGTCAAATGATGAATAAGTGATGTCAAACGACGAATAAGTGATGTCAAATGATGACTAAGTGATGTCAAATGACGAATAAGTGATGTCAAATGATGAATAAGTTATGTCAAATGATGAATAAATGATGTCAAATGACGAATAAGTGATGTCAAACGACGAATAAGTGATGTCAAACGACGAATAAGTGATGTCAAACGACGAATAAGTGATGTCAAACGACGAATAAGTGATGTCAAACGACGAATAAGTGATGTCAAATGATGAATAAGTGATGGTAAACGACGAATAAATGATGCCAAACGACGAATAAGTGATGTCAAATGACGAATAACTGATGTCAAATGATGAATAAGTGATGTCAAACGACGAATAAGTGATGTCAAATGACGAATAAGTGATGTCAAACGACGAATAAGTGATGTCAAATGATGAATAAGTGATGTCAAACGACGAATAAGTGATGTCAAATGATGAATAAGTGATGTCAAATGATGAATAAGTGATTTCAAACGACGAATAAGTGATGTCAAATGATGAATAAGTGATGTCAAATGACGAATAAGTGATATCAAATCATGAATAAGTGATATCAAATCATGAATAAGTGATGTCAAATGATGAATAAATGATGTCAAATGACGAATAAGTGATGTCAAATGACGAATAAGTGATGTAAATGATGAATAAGTGATGTCAAACGACGAATAAGTGATGCCAAATGATGAATAAGTGATGGTAAACGACGAATAAATGATGCCAAACGACGAATAAGTGATGTCAAATGATGAATAAGTGATGTCAAATGACGAATAAGTGATGTCAAACGACGAATAAGTGATGTCAAATGACGAATAAGTGATGTCAAATGACGAATAAGTGATGTCAAATGACGAATAAATGATGTCAAACGACGAATAAGTGATGTCAAATGACGAATAAGTGATGTCAAATGACGAATAAGTGATGTCAAATGACGAATAAGTGATGCCAAATGATGAATAAGTGGTGTCAAATGATGAATAAATGATGTCAAACGACGAATAAGTGATGTCAAACGACGAATAAGTGATGTCAAATGATGAATAAGTGATGGTAAACGACGAGTAAATGATGTCAAATGACGAATAAGTGATGTCAAACGACGAATAAGTGATGTCAAACGACGAATAAGTGATGTCAAACGACGAATAAGTGATGTCAAACGACGAATAAGTGATGTCAAACGACGAATAAGTGATGTCAAATGATGAATAAGTGATGTCAAATGACGAATAAGGGATGTCAAACGACGAATAAGTGATGTCAAATGATGAATAAGTGATGTCAAATGACGAATAAGTGATGTCAAACGACGAATAAGTGATGTCAAATGATGAATAAGTGATGTCAAATGATGAATAAGTGATGTCAAACGACGAATAAGTGATGTCAAATGATGACTAAGTGATGTCAAATGATGAATAAGTTATGTCAAATGATGAATAAATGATGTCAAATGACGAATAAGTGATGTCAAATGATGAATAAGTGATGTCAAATGATGAATAAATGATGTCAAATGACGAATAAGTGATGTTAAACGACGAATAAGTGATGTCAAATGATGAATAAGTGATGTCAAACGACGAATAAGTGATGTCAAACGACGAATAAATGATGTCAAATGACGAATAAGTGATGTCAAACGACGAATAAGTGATGTCAAATGACGAATAAATGATGTCAAACGACGAATAAGTGATGTCAAATGACGAATAAGTGATGTCAAACGACGAATAAGTGATGTCAAACGACGAATAAGTGATGTCAAATGATGAATAAGTGATGTCAAACGACGAATAAGTGATGTCAAACGACGAATAAGTGATGTCAAATGATGAATAAGTGATGTCAAACGACGAATAAGTGATGCCAAACGACGAATAAGTGATGTCAAACGACGAATAAGTGATGTCAAACGACGAATAAATGATGTCAAATGACGAATAAGTGATGTCAAACGACGAATAAGTGATGTCAAATGACAAATAAGTGATGTCAAACGACGAATAAGTGATGTCAAACGACGAATAAGTGATGTCAAATGACGAATAAGTGATGTCAAACGACAAATAAGTGATGTCAAACGACGAATAAGTGATGTCAAATGATGAATAAGTGATGTCAAACGACGAATAAGTGATGTCAAACGACGAATAAGTGATGTCAAATGATGAATAAGTGATGTCAAACGACGAATAAGTGATGTCAAATGATGAATAAGTGATGTTAAACGACGAATAAGTGATGCCAAATGATGAATAAGTGATGTCAAACGACGAATAAGTGATGTCAAACGACGAATAAGTGATGTCAAATGATGAATAAGTGATGGTAAACGACGAATAAATGATGTCAAACGACGAATAAGTGATGTCAGATATATATAAAGCAAATCAATTTTCTTAGGCTGCTTCAATTCAATATGATTAACGAAGAAAATGCGATTTCAAATTTATATGACAGACAAATAGACGAACATCATCGTATTGTGATATGATGATCACCTTTCGATAAAACAATACAAGACGGATACTTGATGTTAAACTGTGTGTGTGTGTGTGTGATATGTCGTCATATAGCAAAGAAATACAAACCCCAAACATAGTCCGTCATTTGGTCGTGCCAGTCCCCAATGATTTTCTTCTCAGCCCAATCTACTCTCACCTGGTTTTCAGTCCAATTACTCTCATCTCTTTCGAAAGACCTCCAAGCCACCAACTGTCGTCCACTATCCCTAACTCAAAACTGTCCATAAACAGTTACGAACTCAAAACTGTAAACAGTAAGTTGTCGTAAACTGTCGCAAAACTCACTTCCACTTCTAAAACTGTCAGTAAACTAACCCTAAATATGTGGACGTCGATGTCCTTTATCCAAGTGATGGCCAAATTTCGATTAACAATCCTATGTTTGAACGCCTTTTGTGCGTCTTGGTGAACAACTTCCTTCCTACTAACTTCCTATAATCTTCGTTGGAATTTTTCCTTTTTTTTCATTTCCTAACACTTGGGGTGGGGGGGGGTAGTGTTAAAGATCTTCCAGACTCTTTCATGCCATCTCACTCTATCCTTCAACACATCAGTAAGTCTTCATAGGTGCATTGTGAATCCTCTACTAGTTATTTTATGCAGGTATTGTGTGATCTCCCCACTTTATTTTTGGTCCCCCAGACAAAAGGTGGGTGAACCTATAAATTCACCTTTGTTCGTCTGTCTGCACTTTTCTCAATAACTACGCCTTGGAATTTAAAAAGTTTTTGCACAAACATTAAACATGATATGAGTAAAAAAGTAACAGAACGGATTTTCCAGGAAAACTCCTGTTACCAACCCTTGGGGGTGTATTTCGCGTTAAAATGGCTAATATTAACACTTTTATGATTATTAAAAAAAAAAACTGATGCTTTGGATTTTTATCAAACTTTCTGAAAAGTTGTAACTAACTGATTTCTATATAATTTTATTTGCCTATACTTCACGATAACTCTTGGGTGTGCCCCATGGGCTCTTTTAGGGCTAATAAAAACACTCAATTTTTGGGACTATTATATCATATTTGTCCAAAATTTTCTGTGTATGTTTATTTAGCAGTTTTGCATGGTGCTGAACTCAAATTTAAATATGTTAAGGCCTTAGAGACTTTTGAGGCTAAATGGGGGAGGGGGGGGCAAATGATGAACTTTTTTTTTTTTTGCATTGCGCAGGTTTGTTCATTTTCACCAGGATTTGACGTCCCCTGGAGATTTTTGGGGCTAAATGGAGGGGGGGGGGGCAAATGCTGAACTTAGTCATTTTTTATGCCTCATTCACTGTGCACTCAACGGGGAACCATGCATGCTTCACTTGTTTACTTGAGTCGCTACTTATCAAGGCCTAAAGGTCACTCGAGGATAAGGGTTAATGAATATAAGGTGGTAGTATAGTAATCGTCAATGGTATAAATTGGGTAGAATTTGATTATTTATGGGGACGGCTCAAAAAGAACTTGTTTACATCGGATTTGAAGGCTACTATGTTGTATTCAACTGGAAAGCAGACCAGTGGAACAATGTTCCACAGGCGAGCAGTTTTGGGAAAGAAGCTTTGTTCATGGAATCTGTGTTTAGAGTTAGGCACAGATAGTATGTAGTGGTTGTGGCTAGTCGAGTGTTTTTGTGAAAGTTTAGCAAAAGGGAACCATAGATTGGAGTTCAGTCGAGCACTTCATATGAAAATAATAATAGAGCACAGTAAGGCTCGCAACGTCTCTTCTGTGGGAAAGCAATTGCAAGGAAGAGAAAAGGACATTATCTACGAGGTTTCGAAGCTGGTTTTGAACTCTATCAAGGCTGGATCGAACTCACCAAGCAATTCTTGCCCAGGTGTCATAACAGTACTCCATTTTTGGACGTACCTGGCTCTCATACAGATAGAGGATTGCATCGACAGTGAAATACCAACTGGAGAGGTAGATTGATCCAACCATTTTTCCAGCGATATTGGCAACAGATTTGATGTACGTGTTCCATTTCAGATCAGGAATCAGGAGTGAAGGTCAGTCCCAGAAGCTTGTCAAGATATGGAGCTTCCCCAAGACGAGAACCATTCATTTCAATTTCACTGAACAAAATTGACTCCTTAGCCTTTCAGTAATTCTTTCTTAGTTTTATGAATGGTGTCACCATTTTTCAAAACCCAAAGGCCATTCGAGAATAAGGGTTAACCGAGTGTTATAGTCGTTGAGACAACACCGTGATGATTCATAATGATGGTGTGATACTCACAGGAGGGACCACGTAAAGATTACATAGTAAAAGTAAAACTCTCTCCTCTTCCCCATCACCACAACGTACAATATTTGAAAAAGCTAAGACCTTTCTTTATAAGGTTACTAGCAGATGTACCCGGTGTTGCCCAGTATTAAAAGTAATGTTAAATTCCTTTTTAAAAAATGAAGTAAAAACGGAAAGAAACTAAGACATGTGCATGCGAGTATTATGTGCTGAGATCGAAACCAAAACCTACAGACAGTAAGTCAAGTGCGATAACCATTAGGCCAGCTTGACACGGTCTTTAAAAAGTGTTTTCCGACCTACTTATTCTTAACATAAGTAATCTGTCATGTGAATGATCCATGCATGCGCAGTCATGAAACAGTTAGCAAACAGATAAAAATCTGATGACTTAAAAGTACCAGTTTTCAATTTTAACCCCTTAGCAGCCCTTTTTTCCAGATGAAAACCAATTAAAATATTTTCCACATGTCTGAATACCCAATATACGAAATTTCAAGCCTGTAGATAAAAAATTTGCTGAGTATATAGGTTGAGAAGTGTCCTCACACACACACACACACACACACATTCTCACTTTTATAGATATATAGATGAGGGCTCAATTTATCTTCCCTAAATATAGAGAGAGGTTTCAGCTGCTATTCCAGAAAGGGTTTTTTTTTTTTTTTTTCACGAAAATCTACAATGACGGAGAAAAAGAAAGCTTTAGCAAAATCCAGAAGGTCCCAGAACTTTCCAGGAAAGAAAGATCGAGAAAGTTTTAGAATATTTTAATACTGAGTGGAGCTCGTTATATAACAGTTCTTTTCACTAATCCGGCAGTTGTTGGTTTGTAGAGCCACTGAGTTCAACTTCATGAAACTATTTCTCAATGTACTTTGACCTCCTTCCTCTAATACTCTCATTCGCTTCTCTGCCAATAGTTTAACAAGACACACCTGAAGAAGGTCGGAGGTTACATTGGCCAAAAGATTGTTCAAAGAACACTCAAAATAAAAACAATAGTCCGAATAAGCCAAATAATACAAATTATCAACCGCATCTCAAAAATTCAGAAACGAAAAATCTAGAATTAAATCGTGCGTGTGGAAAAAAAATTGAGAATTTTATTTCTATTCTTAATTTTTTTTTTTTTTTTTTTTGCAAATGATTGACACGAAATACCCCCTCCCTCATCCTTAAACATAAATGAAACAAAAATTTAAAAAAAAAAAAAAAAAATGATTAACATTACTCCTTGAAACTAGACGACATTGAGTCCAACTTAGAAATTGTTTTATTTTTTAAGCGAGCTTCTAAGAAACATTTTAAAAGTCGATGAAAACGAGTTTCAAGTGGTGATCGATTTGAAAAGAAAAATCTCGCTTAGCCATTACCGTGCGTGTTTTTGTTGGTCTGGTCATATCGAAGGAGGAATGGTAAGGACTTATCGAAGACAAAAGACTTTAATATGCCCCTCCCTCTCTCACACACACACACACACACACACACACACACACACACACACACACACTTGGAAGCCATCTTGAAAATCTTTAAGACAGACATGCATTGATTATTTTTACTATTTTTCAAGTAGCTTTCATGTTTTTTGTTATTTCATTTTTAGAAATTTTAGATACCCTTATATGTTTATGTAAGGTTTTATCCATTGGTCAGCTTGTCAGTCATACTTTAGTTCCAAATGATATTTTCATTGGTCTGTCATGTTTCAATCTGAAGTATCATGAACATTTTTATCATCTTCTGGCAATCTCCAAAAATACCATTAGGGCTTACAACATGGCCGCCAGAAGAGTCACGTGATCCGGTTGATCCAAAACATGAATCGCCGTATTACGAAACCGGAAAACGCAAATTTAAAGCAAACTTTGACAAACAAGCAAACAATGTTTACAAAATGTCTACGAACGTGCGTAGACATTTTGTAAACATTATTTTTTAAAAATAAAAAATAATACTTCTATTATGTTTTAAACGACTGTGATAGTTTATTTTGGAAGTATATTTCATAAAGAAAATTGACAACCCACTTTAAAAACAAATTACGAGTTTTATATATTTTAATCGCAGTTTTTTGTTGGGGGTGTCAAAAATTCCGCCTAAAATTCTGATACACCTAGTCGACCACTTGTTTGTTCTGAATAAAATACTTTTTATAAACACTGTTTTAACTAAAAACAACCTAAGATTGTTTCTCAAAGTTTGCCTATTTTTATAACAACATTATATCAACAAAAAATTAAATACAAACAAATTGTGATTGTTTGTCAAAGTTTGCCTTCAAGGCTGCGTTTTCCATTTGCACGATTCATGTTTTGGATCAACCGGACCACGTGACTCTTCTGGCGGCCATGTTGTTAGCCCTAACGGTATTTTTGGAGATTACCCTTTTTCTTTAGTCTGTCATCCTTTAATTGCTAATAAAATTTTTATAAGTCTGTCACAATTCAGTTTGCAACAACATTTTCACTGATCTGTCATTTCCCCTCCCTAAACGCAGATTCTATGAACGCATGTTAAAGATATTCATTCTCGTTGGAATTTAAAAGAAACCTCACGTAAACAATTGGCATTTTCGTGTTCATCTTTCATTTTTTTTTTCTTTCTTTTTTACTGATGAGTCAATTTCTTTGATTTTTTTTTTTGAGTTCAGTGTTAAACTTTTTGAAAAATTTGACAGCATTAAAAACTCATGTTTATTCATACATTTTCTTCGATTTCAACTTTTATTGATTGCTGTGTTTACCGTCAGATGTTTTTGCTCTCTTCTCAAAGAACGCGAAATCTCCACCCCCTTTTAAGGGATCTCACTTTATTAAAAGACAAATATCCTTGTCTAAAATAAAAGAAATCAAAATCTCTCTAAGATGCACCCATTTAACTTGTGCTTCTATGAACATGCTATTTTAAACTTAAAATGGTATCGCAGGTGCCAAAGTCATTCTTAACATAGAAAAATGCAGTGTCAAGCAAAAAAGAATGGCAATATAAATTCGGTTAGAGAAGTTTTTCCAAGGAAAAAAAAAAATAAATCACGATCAGCGAAGATGAGCATAAATAAGTGTCTGCTCCTAGTAAAGCATATTATTTATAGCTCTAGTATAGCACTATTGAGCTATCTAAATTAATTTTTTTTAATATTTATATTTGAATACAATATTGGAAAATTTATTTTAATAGTGTATATATATAAAAAAGAATAAGATCGATTCTTTAATAGGAGACTTATCGGGATAATGCAAAGTTTAACAAATTGCTTCGCAGCTTATATAGAATATCAAGAAAAAAGAAAACAACAATATAACAATGTATATAGATCTATTCATTTATTCAATAAGGATGATACATCAATTAGAAGTGTAGGATAAGTAAAACTCTTTATACCGTGGTATTTCGAAACCTAATGCTTCTCATCAGAAGAAGAGAGAAAATGCTAGTTAATATATTATGGATTTGTCGTCTAGAAATAGCTACATTAAAAGTGAAATAATTGTGCTGTGAGAGGAGAATGGTAATGTATTGAAACTGTTGGGGGGGGGGAATGGGAGAACTACAGTCATCTATGCAATAGAGGAGAAATGTAGCTTTTATTACAAAATGAAGGTAGGTGTATGCCATGTATGCCATGGTGGGATCAATATATGTGAGCGCATCTATACTATCGGAAGGAATCTATATATCTATAAAAGTGACCGTAACTGTGTCTGTCTGTGTCTCTCTCTGTCTGTCTACATTTCCCTATGCAATAACTCTGTCAATTTTTAGTCTGCAAACTCGAAATTTGATATACAGGGTACTGAGATTTGGGAAAATCTATGTGATCGGTTTTCGGCCAGAAATTTGGCTGTTAAGGGGTCAAAGTTCAACGATTTGACCTTTTAGAACTCTACCAAACTCCGACGATTTTTGGTCTAAACACTTGAAAATTTAGATATAGGTTCCTTGAACATGGATCTAACTTAATAACTTGATTTGAGCCCAAAACAATAAATGTTAAGGGGGTCATAATAGGGGTCAAAGTTAAAAAAGTTAACCGTTTTTTGTTTTTTTTTTTGCTCAGCATACACCTCAAAATACCCGGGCAACGCCGGGCACCCATGCTAGTATATATATGCTAGCAGTTCAGCCTGGTTTTGCTAGGGCGCTATGTACTGTTCATAACTTGCCCTATATGTGAATACACTTTATATAAGATTGCAAATGTTTAGACCAAAATTTGTCTGAGTAATTTCGTAGAAACTGCAGAGGTCAATTTTTTAAAAAACTTTGACCCCAATTTTGACACCTTAACATTTATTATTTCGGTCTCAAATCAAAATGCAAAGTTTTACCCATGTCCAAGTTACCTACATCTAAAATTTCAAGTCTTTAGACCCAAAATTGGCGAAAGAATTTGGTAGAATCTGCAACTTTGACCTTTTGGCAGCCAAATTTTCGCCCCAAAACTGATTAAAATGTTTGCCACATGTCTGAATACCCGTTAGTTAAAATTTCAAATGTTTAGACACAAAATTGGCTGAGTAGTTTGCTAGACATCGCAAAGGTCAAATCTTTTGAAATATGACCCCTTGGCAGCTCATATTTTCGACCCTAACCGATTAAAAAGCTTGCCCTATCTCTGAATACCCTTTATGTAAATTTTCAAATGTTTAGACCAAAAATTTGCTGAGTAATTTGGTAGAGACTGCAGAGGTCAATTTTTTTTTAAATTTGACCTCAATTTTGACCCTTAACATTTATTTTTTGGGGCTCAAATCAAATTAAAAAGTTTGATCTGTGTCCAAGTAACCGACATTTAAAATTTCAAGTGTTTAGACCCCAAATTGGCGGAGGAGTTTGGTAGAGTTCTCAAAGGTCAAATCGTTGAACTTTGACCCCTTCACAGCCAAATTTCTGGCTGAAAACCGATTACAAAGATTTTCCCAAATCTCAATACCTCGTATGTCAAATCTTTAGTCTGTAGACCGAAAGTTGACAGAGTAGTTTGGTAGAGAAATGTTCACACACACATATATCATATGCTACTTACATATTGTTATTTACTTGAAACATATTCGGTTTCTATATACCAATCGTAATGGATTAAAAAAAAATTTTTCATAGTTTTTTTATAATAAAAATTTTTTTTTTTATATAAATTTTGTAAATTTTGAAAAAGGTCCAAACTCAATGAATACTTTCTTATTGGGTTCCAGTGTATATATAGTGTAATGTAATAATTTTCTAAGTTTTAACTGTCAAGTTTTCTCAGTTGGTTATTTATTACTTTCCAAAGGTAGCCATTACAATATTGTTTCATATTGCGACTAACAAGTCTGCAAAATTATGTTATTGCTGCATTTTTAGTCACATACTCTTCAGATATTTACCTTAAAAAAATTTATTAAAACACCATTTTGGACAACTTGCATGGTTCATGTCACCGACATGCTCTGCCGCTCCTTCTCATTTTAACTAAATTCTAACCCCTGTCCCATCACCGCAATGTTGCATCTCTGTGCCTGTTTTACAAGTATTTTAATGGAATGTGCTCTGATGAACTTATTGCACTTGTTCCCCCTCGACGTACATATTCACGACAAACCTGCTTGGCAACAAAATCTCACCCCTTCACTGTTGAAGTCCCTAAATGCCAGAAAGCTTCCTACTCTAATAGTTTCTTCCTTCGAACAGCTAGACTTTGGAATTCCCTTCCTGCTACCTGCTTCCCTGGCTGTATTGATATGCAGAAGTTTAAATGTAATGTAAACCAACATCTTGTTAAACTTTCCTAGTCATGGTCACAAATAGTAGCCCCTCAGTTCAAGTGACGGTATGCCTTGTTAGCGGTGAACGTGCATAAAAAAAAAAAAATGAGGTAGGTTACAATAATCCAAAATTGTGAATATTTATATCTTCTATATCATTTGTTAATACATACACACACAAACCCTCAAAGGTCCTGGATATGACCTTAAACTATTACCGATGGTGAAGCCCCAGCTTGCAGGCTTTGGGGAGTGTAGAGCCACTCTTTAATTGCCATTGCTCCCAGATCCACTCTGACCCGGAGTGGTAGTACCTGCTAGGGTTCCAACTATGGGTTGAATAGAAACTGACTTAAAAAAAAAATAAAAAAAATATATACTCTGTTAAAAAATTGTTTTTCAAAATCACTGGATTCGGCATTAAATAACCTAAAAAGGGTTGATATGCCGTAAAACAAAAACAACCAACCACCCAATCAATCTTTTCCTGAAAAGAATTGTCAATTGTGAATCGCTTTGGTGGCCAAAGTTTTTGTTGTAAAGAATAATTCATCTTTGGAGGAAATAGTTTTCCTTTGAAGAAAAAAAAAAGATTTTTCTTTCTTTTGCATCTTTGATGGGTTCACGTCAAAAAACAATGATGAGATGGTGCTTATCTCTCGGCAACACACCCTCGTTATTAGCTGCCAATCGGAGAACCGTTTGCAAATAATATCAAATGAGTAAGACCATATATTTATTTCTTTTCCCCAAACGAAAACACCAGATGTATCATGTACAAAATTAACTTTTTGTTGGTAACATCGAATGGAAATAACATCTGACGAATTAATGAGGATAGGAGATTTTTATGAAAACATAAAATCATAAAATTGCCATCCCATTAACGAAACAGCTGTAATGAAGAAATCCAAGATGAAATAAACAAAGGTACAAAAAATAAAAATTTCAACAAAGTTTTGTACTATATATGCTCTGCACCTATAAAGTAGATACATTGAGCTTTACTCGAAATTAAGGGTGATTTAATTTTTATCATAACAGTCTCCACCCGTTAAATGAAAATGGTATACATTGAAATTAACAATATTTCAAAAATAAACATTTATAATATATATATATATATATATATATATATATATATATGGCATAATCACGTTGATGCAACGGTTCTCATCAGATCAGCGAAGTTAAGCAATGTTGAGCCAGGTTAATACCAGATGGATGACCATTTGGGAATTCAAGGTGCTGTATGTGCTCTCCGCTTATCTCGGCATTTATTTCCAGTCGTCCTGAAAATACACTTCACTTGCCACTGGTATTAAACAATGTCAACTCAGGAGAGGTGTGGTTGGAGATTGTGCACTTGCTGACACAAAAATTTCACGAGCAGACAGCCATTCGTGGGTATCCATAGTCTGTCAAAGACTGAAGGAGCCCTTTTTACATCTTTAAAACTATATAAAAAAACTTATTTAATTTTTATATTTTTTTATCATTCGTTGGAAAACTATTTTGTCAGTAAGTCATTTAATCACCCGCAATCACTGCATTAACTTGCTCTCTCGAATTCAATATAGTCCTAATGTTAATTTAAGGGATCATCAGTTGTTTACCATGAAATACTTTTCTGGGGATTTAAAAACACAACAATATATTAACTCATGGCTCCTCAGCATTGTTAATTAAACACCACCTCCCTTAATCATAAGAACAAAAAATGTTACAGATATTGGATCTAGTTTCCTACTCTTGATTAATTTTGCTGACCTATTCATGTTATAAAAAATGTCTTCCTTACCTGTGAGATTCGTCTGTCTCCAAATTCAAAATAAATATAATTTTTTTAATTTACCAGTCTTGCATTTATAAGATTAGGATTAATCCATTTTAATCTACTTATCACTTCCTACTATGATTAGTAATTTATATATTTACATTCTTATTTATTTAAAATTAAAAAAATATAAAAGTTAAAATATATATATATATATATAAAAACTTTTTTGGATTCTGCATTTTTGGATTTTATGGTCATTGGATACTTTACCTTTCACCAGACTATCCATTCACATGAAATCACCTTTTTCTTCATCCTATTCCCTCTGCTTCATTTTTTGTTATCAAGTAAGATCTATGGCTTACTTGTAGTTTCATCAAATACTTTTGCAAGCAAAATCCGATCCCGCATTTTGCTAAATCCTGCCCTCTGATGCGAAGGAAAGTATTTCTTTGAAACTCTGCGAATCAAGAACTATCCACTTATTTAATGTTTCCTTTTTAAAATTAAATATGTTTTTAACTCTTTTTCAAAGTGTTTTTTAACATGTTTTATTAACTGCTTGTTCTTTATATTATATATTTTAGGGAGTTGAGTTAATGCTTTTCGGGCATTCCCTAATAAAATAAATATTTCAACACAAGCTACTGAATAAACGAGCAAACAACTTCGCAAAACTTTACAAGGAAAAGGTTTATTGAAGCAAGTCAGGGTAAGATGCCAAAAAGATATAACTCGGATAAAACTTGTCTGCCTTTGCCCGGTAGTTATTCCCAAGTGGGAATCGTCGATACCCGTGTAGGCAGAGAGAGAGAGTGAGGAAACAGGTCCACTCTCTTTGACGTCTCGCTGGAAAAGGGAAGAGTTTTTCTCGTCCGGGACAGAAGCAGTTAGAGTTCCTTAAGGGCTAAGGAAGATCCCTGCGCTATGCCTCTGATTGGTCAGTATGTGCCATATCGCAGAGTCAGGGGAGGCACTGACGCACAAGAAAAGAGTTCTATTTGTTTCTGCTACAATATATATATATATATATATATATATATATAGTGAGAATGTGTGTATGTGAGACACTTCTCAACCTGTATACTCAACGAATTTTTGACCTACATAATTGAAATTTGGTATATAGGATATTCAGACATGTGGAAACTTTTTAATCTATTTTCATCCAGAAAAACGGGCTGTTAAGGTGTTAAAATAATAAAAATTGGTATGTAGGGATCGTCGAATTTTTAACTGTTTGCTGTTTCATAAATGCACATGCGTGAATGGTGCACATTACAGATTCATTATGTTAAAAATAAGTAAGTTTGAAAACATCTTTTAAAAACCGTGTCAAGCCAGCCTAATGGTTATCGAACTAGACTTATTGTCTTTACGTTTTGGTTTCAATCTCAGCCCGACTATTTTCGGTTTTCTTCCCCCCCCCCACAAGAAGTGAACTATAAATATTCGCATGTGCATGCCGCAGTTTCTATATGAATTAAAATATATTTATGCATATTTTATAACCAGGCAATGCCGGGTGGCTTGCTAGTAATCCATAAAAGTGAGAATGTGTGCGTGTGTGTGATAGAGAGGACACTATTTTTTTTTTTTTTTTTTTACAAAAAGTGAGCTGTTTAGAAAAAACTTAATACTTGCATGCACATGTTGAAGTTTCGGTATGAATTAAAGTATAATTTTTATGCGTATTTTTACCACCGGACAACACCAGGCGGCCTGCTAGTATGGAATTAAATTGTATGAAAGTAAAACATGGCTAGTGAGAGTTGAGGATATGCGTTGCATGGATAGAAATGATATGAGAATGATACGATGGATGTGTAATGTGAATCTTCAAAGCAGGCTTAGATCTGATGACCCCAGAGGAAGATTAAATCTGGACAGTATTGGGAGATGTGTGTGGATTTTGACGTTGAAAGTGTTCATGATATTACTTGGATTTATAGATGTAGAACAGTTGAGGTAGCAGATTCAGTTTACAAGAAAAAGATGGGGAAAATTTATAGTAATTGACTGGAGAGAAAAATAAAAAATCTAGACAGAAATGGATAAGTTTGGAAGTCAATTTCTTAAAGTCGTCCAATGCATGTCAATATGTTAAACAGACGACTAATGATGATGATGATGATGATGATGATATAATCCATATATTAATAGCATGTTATTTATTTTGTGTGTCAGGATTACATCCGAGTGACTGCCGTTTGTTATGGACTTCCATTTCTTGTAATAAATAATTTTACCAAGAATTCTTCATAAGTTTTGGTTTCGGTTTCGATTATAACTGATGCCACTTAAGTCATCTATTTTTTTTTATAAATAATTTTACCAAGGATATATATAACTTGAGTTCCTTCAGCTATAATCGAAACTGAAACCAAAACTTTCGAAGAATTCTTGGTAAAATGATTATATATACATATTTTATTTTTTATAAGTTTTGGTTTCGATTCAAGCTACTTCACCCAAAATCATATGGATATTTTTTTTTTTTTTTTTGAAATCGCAACTTTATAACATATAAAAATCGATAGAACATTAACTCTAAAATAATATATATGAAATCTGCAAGAATTAAATTATATTTAAGCGTATTTACAACCGGGAACATCTACAGAATGCTAACATCAATATGTTACATATAAATGAATCCCCTGTGGAATTTCCACATGTCCCGCTAGTTATTATTATTATTATTATTACATTGAAGTAAAGAAACATTTTATTTTGCAATTTAATTTACATATGTGTTTGTGGTGTGTACATTAGAGGATAATGCTGAAAAAAAGAGTCACTCTTTCTCTAAATTCTCACAGAAACATAAAGAAATAGAAGACAGCAGCTGAAAGGACATACAGTAAGAGAAATACATAAGAGATGGATGACGTGTTGAGTTCATTATAAATTATGACTAATTAAAACAATTGTTGTTTTTTTTTTTTTGTAAAACATAACTCAATCCCAGAACTAAAGTATATTTGAGCATGCATTTTTTGTGTTATTGAAATATATAGGAAAAAAAAGCCGTAGGGAAACAAACGTTTATCAATTCACATCCTCCACTCTCTAATAAAGAGCAATGTGTATTTATTTGTATATAAATATGTTCTGTCACACGAAAGTTATCTAGTAAAAAGCATGCCACACAAGTGCCGAGGAAAAGTGACAAAAGAAACAGGAGACTTTGATGGTATGAAAGAGTGGATGATATTACTTGCATTAATAAATGTAGAACAGTTGAGGTAGTAGAGAGGAAGTGACAAAGAAAATAGCAAGTCAGACAACCCCTGCAACGTCTGAAATGAATTTAGAAAGAAATCTTCCTATATAAAAAAAAGTCAACAGTAGTTATTAATTTTTACTTTAGGTTATCAGCTCTGATTGAATTTTTTTAAGGGCCGAAGTTATATTTGCGCATGTATTTTGTGTTATTGAAATATATGGAATAAAACCGCACGTTTAATAAAGATTCCAAAAGCCAGTGCTCTAGAGGAAAAGCATTCCAAAATCTGAAATGAATTTGGAAAAAAATCCTCCTATATAAATAAAAGTCAACAGTAGTTGTTTTTTTTTCTTTAGGTTATCAGGTCTGGTTGAAATGTTGTATGGACCATCGTTATATTTGAGCGTGTATTTTGTGTTATCGAAATATATGGAATAAAAACACGAGTGACACAAGTTTAATAAAGTGAGATTCGAAAAGCCAGGGCTCTAGACTAAAAGCATTCTAGCCTGAAAAAAAAATGCCTGAACAATCACGTCGGTATTCCCAGATAGTAGCCTCTCAGGTGATCAGTAATAATCTATACCCTTCTAAAAAGCGAGAAAGCTAAACCTGGGAGACCGTTCCTTTATAAATGTGAGATGCAACTCGAATGAAAACATATCAAGGAAAAAAAAAACAAACCGCTTCTAAAACAATGACGAAAGGTTTATTTCAGTGACAGAAATTTCAACAGTATCTGAATAAGGAAAGGGAAGAGTTGAAAAGTTTTTTGGGCTGTCGAAGGTCGGCCTGCAGTTATCTTTGGCAAAGATAGTCGATGCTGGAGCGTCCAGTAGACAAAGATAACGAAAGGTAAGAAAGGTCTTTCTTGAATAGCACTGCACCTGAAAATTCTTCCTTCAAACTCCTGGGTCTAACATTTGCGGGCAATATGAACTGGAACAAATACATTGAAGATATTGTGAAGGCTGCTGCAAGGAAGGTGGGTCCCTCTAGCAAGCTAGAAAACTACTCACACCTGAGAGTATCCTGAACCTCTTATAAGGGCACCATTCGCCCATGCATGGAGTATTGTTGCCATGTCTGAGCTGGTGTATCTACCACTAGTCTCTCCCTTTTGGATAAGGTCCCCCCCAAAAAAAGTTTTCAATCTAATATATCCCACTTTGTCAACTAAGCTTCAATGCTTGTCACATCACCGCAATGTTGCATCTCTGTGTCTGTTTATAAGTATTTTAATGGAATGTGCTCTGATGAACTCGTTGCACTTGTGCCCCCTTGACGTACATATCACTGACAAATCTACTTAGCAACAAAATCTCACCCCTTCACTGTTGAGGTCCCTAAATGCCAGAAAGCTTCCTACTCTAATAGTTTCCTTTTCCAAATAGCTAGACTTTGGAATTCCCTTCCTGCTACCTGCTTCCCTGACTGTACTGATATACAGAAGTTTAAATGTAATGTAAAACAACATCGTGTTAATCTTTCCTAGGCATGGTCCCAAATAGTAGCCCCTTATGTCTAAGTGGCATCATGCCTTGTTAGGGGTGAATGTGAATAAAAAAAAATGTTTCCTGGATTTTCATCTGGGAATCATGGTCGGTCAACAAAAGGAGCTAAAGAAGTTCTTCAAGTGAGAAACAATGCACGCTGGTGAGTGTGTGACCAAATCACCTAGCAGGGATATTGATTCGCGAGAGAAAATAAATTGTTTTATGATTGTTAAATTCTTTCTTAGAACTGCGCATGACCATGTGAACCATATACTTCAGCCAATCGAGAAAAAGCCTAACCTCAACAATATTTTTATATTTACTTCAATCTCACCACAAGAAGATGTGACACAAGGTCGGAAAGTAAGAAGAGTAAGGCCAGTGCTCCTAAAGGAGGAGCAGTGGCCTTTTAAAAATTGCATGAGCTGCCGCATTGGTATTCTTTGGTCAGGTCGCCTCAAGCAGCAAACAATGAACTTACTCCACCTGAAAAACAGGAAGCAAAGCCTGGAAGGACGGACCTTCTAGAATTGCACAGTACCAAAGCCAGCTATAGGCAACAGAGAACAAATCAATTCACAAATTGCCTTGGCGTTTGTGATATTGGAGCCGAGAGAACCCTCTCGGCTAATGTCTGTAATTTTATCAAATTTTTTTCTATCCTACCAACTGTATGTTTATGTTTGAGGGAACGGGGGCGGGGCTTCGTCTTTCCTGAGCCATCGTCTATATTAATGATCGCTTTTATATTTAGGTCAATCCCATCTCTGAGGTGACTATTGTTTTACATTAGCATCGTTAAAATCATAAAATTTTGATCAATGTTTTTGACTAACGTTTGTGAATGTCTGTGACCATTAATTGGCCCAATTCGGACCCCCCCCCCCGCCATAAACACAGAAATCGATTGATCACATTTTGGAGCAGAATGAGAATTGTTTTGGGAATAATTAACAAAATAATACAAAAAAATCAAAAATTCCAAACAATTTGTTAAATGGTCTTTAATTACCGTTTTTGTTGCAGTTCGAATTATTAGAATAAATGCTATCCGAAATTCAGTTATTTTGGATAGAGAAAAAGTTTTTTTGAAACTTTCAGCCGTTGTTGCTGTAATTATATGGACTAGCAGAACCAGTGGAAATTCTACGGTAGTTGAATATTTTTACACACGTAAATAAAACACATAAATAAAATGAATAAAATATAAAAAACAAATAACGAATTTAAAACAATTTTTTAGCAAATTATTTTTTTCATCTTTTAAAGTTAAAAAGAATTGATTTTAAAAAATTTAGAATTTTTTTTAATGAAAATTCAACACAAAATACAGATGTCAATTCATTTGCACATTTAAAAAAAAAAAAAACTATGATAAAAAAAAATCTTAGTCTTCTCCCAATATTACTTTTTTTTTAAAATTATAAAGTAGTTAATTGGAAACATTAAACAAACACCCATGTTTTTTTGTTATTTCGAAAATTTTTGGAAAGGAAATGATTTTAATGATTTTTAACTAATAAAGAGCGACTGTAAAGGAAGGTAATTTGTTTCTCATTAATTAATGTTCGTGATGTTTTCTTTTGTGACACTGGATATCGCACAAGTAAATTAATATTTAGATGACTGTGATGAGGATGTTGTTGTTACTGCTGCTGATGATGATGACAATTTTGTTTTGGGTTACCCTGTTTCATATCTGCAACGATGATAGTGATGATAATTGATAATATCGGTGGTGATGATGCTTATGATGAGGATGTTGCTGATAATCTTTTCAGTCACCCTGTTTGATATATACACTGGCACACGCTAAAAAAAAAAAACGAACAAAAATTTACAATTTTTATTTTGTCGTATTGAAAAGATTTAGATATACAATAGAAACCCTAGCTACGAAATACTCTGCTTATGAAATTTTCAACTTACGAAATGTGAGGTGAAAATTATTTTGTCTCTACATACGAAACAAATTTCAGGATAAAAAAAGATAAGATTGACAGAAAGACTATTTTTTTTCTGGCACCTAATTCTTTGAAAATCTATTTAAAGGAGAGGTTTATTTGATTAAAAATTTTTTTAGTAATTTTGTGGAAATATTTTGATTTTTATCCGGAAAACATTTTTTTCTTGGAATTGAATCTATTTTTTCTACTCATCTCCTCATACATTAAAACTATTTAAAAAATAAAAAAATAAATGTACGCACTACAATTCTTTACTAGATTTGGAGAAAACTTTTCGATTTGAATTTTTATCATGCAGCCTCTGAAATTGTTTTGTAAGAAATGTTGTTATTTTTCTTAGAAATCGCAAATTAGGTATAAGAAATTAGATAATGTATTTCACTTTGAATCCTTTTTCTTTCGCGTGCCTGCATGCCCATAGATTTCATTGAGGTCGATTCCCGGAAAATACCGGTTAGTCTTGCTGATGATTGATTATCATGATTATTATTGTTTAAATAGAAAAATGTTATTAACACGAAAAGTTGTTTTAGAAAAATAAAAAATATTTGAAAGTATCCTGTACCTCTACAAGGCCACCATTCGCCCATGTATGGAGTATTGTTGCCACATTTGGGCTGGTGCATCTGCTACTAATCTCTCACTCATGGACAGGGTCCAAAAGAGAGTTGCCAACCTAATAGATTCTGAACTGTCATCTAAGCTTCAGCCCCTGTCCCATCAACGAAATATTGCATCTCTCTGCCTGTTTTACAAGTATTTTAATGGTGGATGTTCTGATGAACTACAAGCTCTTGTACCCCCTCAACGAAAATACCCCTGACAAACCCGACAAGCAGCAAAGTCCCACCCCT
Organism: Euprymna scolopes; assembly: GCF_053919585.1. Lineage (NCBI taxonomy): Eukaryota > Metazoa > Mollusca > Cephalopoda > Sepiida > Sepiolidae > Euprymna > Euprymna scolopes. Next base: position 2,106,872 of record NC_136496.1, on the reverse strand, counting down.
TCACAGTTGAGATCCCTAGATGTAAGAAAGCCTTTTACTCTAATAGCTTCTTTCCCAGAACTGCAGGACTTTGGAATTATCTTCCGGTTTCCTGTTTCCCCAACTGTACTGATATGCAGAAGTTCAAGTGTAATGTGAACAGACATCTTGCTGCTATAGTACCCCTGCAACTTAGGTCCCTGATAGTAGCCCCCTACATCAAAGTGGCAATATGTGTTGTTTGGGGTAAAAATGTAAAAAAAAAAAAAAAAATACATTAAATAATTTCCAAGAATGTAACTTGATGGATGCAATGTGAATCTGATATGTTTTTCACTAAGAATGTTATTTGGCAGTTTAGAAATTTAGAAGACAAAGAAAATGATAACAAATAATTTTAAGAAAAAACAATAGGTGATGAGATTTGATTCTTTGGTTACGTGAGTGATGACGTAATGGATTTTAGATTTACACGTAGGAAGTTAGTTAAGTCAGTCGGTAATGAGGAATTGGTAACTGGAGGTCGAGAGAGATGGTCAACGAATAATGATGGCTCCAAGCAGGGGTAGGGCGATGATGAAGATGTAGAACTGAACACTTTTTTCAATGGTGAGACATTGTAAAATAAAGACTTTAAATACAAGCAAGTCTTCTGTTGTAAGAATCTTCATATTGCAGTTTTTTAACGATCCGTCAACACAAGATCAACCAGATAGAAAGTATGTTTCACTATTCTCCAATGTACATCCTATAGAATTGTATTTTTTATTATTGTTCTATGTGAGAACACGCACACATACAAAAAATAGACTGTTATGAATATACACATAACTGGAGACGATCACACGAAATATATGAACACAAATAGACAACACGTCAACAGTAAATAGAAACTCGTTTACACACCCGTTATATAAATGTCATATATACATAAAAATATACGTATACACTCCGACCGACTATTTAACACTTGCGATTAAAAACATTGTTATATATGTCAGTCGTTTTTTATTAAATGGAATTTTATCTTTGGATGTCAATGAAATGTAAAAAAATAAATAATTAACGAATGAAAGAATTAATGAATGAAAGAATTAACGAAAGAAAGAAAGAATTAACGAATGAAAGAATTGACGAATGAAAGAATTAACGAATGAAAGAATTAACGAATTAAAGAATTAACGAAAGAAAGAAAGAAAGAATTAATGAATGAAAGAATTAACGCTTATGTTAAGTATTATTTACCTCTAATTTCATTTTGGTTTTAACTTTATTATAAAACTTTAAGGAGTGTTTTCATAGAGCTTGCAACGGATTAGATGAGTTACGTGTAAACGCCTTTCAGGATATGAAAAATTTCAAGAAAAAAAGCTAAGCCGGAACAAATTCATTTCGTATTTAGAGATTCCATCCCACCCATCGAGGCCGCAGCCGAGATTGAACTCACTACACGAGTTTGTAGTATAATTCAAATCTTGTCGGTAGTTGAATACTTGATGCTTCGCCAGGGCTATCAGGGGTACTTTTTTTTTTTACCGTGACGCCATCATTAGATGGAGTGCCTACCACGGCTTAAGAGAGTCCCATCTACCTTCGAGAGAAGGATAGACCGCGTCATTTTCTCAACTTGGTATTTTACCTCGCGGTAGAGATTTCACTTTATTCCGTTTAAATAAGCACACAAATAATAGTGCATGACCTTAAATTAATAAAATTATGAACTGACTATATAAATAGCATATATTAATGTAAAAAACGTGTTAACTTACTATATAAATAGTATATATTAATGTAAAAAATGTTAACTGACTATATAAATAGTATATATTAATTTTAAAAAGTGTGAACTGACTATATAAATAGTATATATTAATGATAAAAAGAGTGAACTGACTATATAAATAGTATATTAATGAAAAAAGTGTAAACTGACTATATAAATATATATTAATGATAGAAAGTGTGAACTTACTATATAAATATATACTAATGGAAGAAAGTGTTAACTGACTATATAAATATATATTCATCATAGAAAGTATGAACTGACTATATAAATATCATATATTAATGAAAGAAAGTGTGAAATGACTATATAAATATCATATATTAATGAAAGAAAGTGTGAAATGACTATATAAATATCATATATTAATGAAAGAAAGTGTGAAATGACTATATAAATATCATATATTAATGAAAGAAAGTGTGAAATGACTATATAAATATTATATATTAATGAAAGAAAGTGTGAAATGACTATATAAATATCATATATTAATGAAAGAAAGTGTGAAATGACTATATAAATATCATATATTAATGAAAGAAAGTGTGAAATGACTATATAAATCTCATATATTAATGAAAGAAAGTGTGAAATGACTATATAAATATCATATATTAATGAAAGAAAGTGTGAAATGACTATATAAATATTATATATTAATGAAAGAAAGTGTGAAATGACTATATAAATATCATATATTAATGAAAGAAAGTGTGAAATGACTATATAAATATCATATATTAATGAAAGAAAGTGTGAAATGACTATATAAATATTATATATTAATGAAAGAAAGTGTGAAATGACTATATAAATATTATATATTAATGAAAGAAAGTGTGAAATGACTATATAAATATCATATATTAATGAAAGAAAGTGTGAAATGACTATATAAATATCATATATTAATGAAAGAAAGTGTGAAATGACTATATAAATATTATATATTAATGAAAGAAAGTGTGAAATGACTATATAAATATTATATATTAATGAAAGAAAGTGTGAAATGACTATATAAATATCATATATTAATGAAAGAAAGTGTGAAATGACTATATAAATATCATATATTAATGAAAGAAAGTGTGAAATGACTATATAAATATCATATATTAATGAAAGAAAGTGTGAAATGACTATATAAATATCATATATTAATGAAAGAAAGTGTGAAATGACTATATAAATATCATATATTAATGAAAGAAAGTGTGAAATGACTATATAAATATCATATATTAATGAAAGAAAGTGTGAAATGACTATATAAATATCATATATTAATGAAAGAAAGTGTGAAATGACTATATAAATATCATATATTAATGAAAGAAAGTGTGAAATGACTATATAAATATCATATATTAATGAAAGAAAGTGTGAAATGACTATATAAATATCATATATTAATGAAAGAAAGTGTGAAATGACTATATAAATATCATATATTAATGAAAGAAAGTGTGAAATGACTATATAAATATCATATATTAATGAAAGAAAGTGTGAAATGACTATATAAATATCATATATTAATGAAAGAAAGTGTGAAATGACTATATAAATATCATATATTAATGAAAGAAAGTGTGAAATGACTATATAAATATCATATATTAATGAAAGAAAGTGTGAAATGACTATATAAATATCATATATTAATGAAAGAAAGTGTGAAATGACTATATAAATATCATATATTAATGAAAGAAAGTGTGAAATGACTATATAAATATCATATATTAATGAAAGAAAGTGTGAAATGACTATATAAATATCATATATTAATGAAAGAAAGTGTGAAATGACTATATAAATATCATATATTAATGAAAGAAAGTGTGAAATGACTATATAAATATCATATATTAATGAAAGAAAGTGTGAAATGACTATATAAATATCATATATTAATGAAAGAAAGTGTGAAATGACTATATAAATATCATATATTAATGAAAGAAAGTGTGAAATGACTATATAAATATCATATATTAATGAAAGAAAGTGTGAAATGACTATATAAATATCATATATTAATGAAAGAAAGTGTGAAATGACTATATAAATATCATATATTAATGAAAGAAAGTGTGAAATGACTATATAAATATCATATATTAATGAAAGAAAGTGTGAAATGACTATATAAATATCATATATTAATGAAAGAAAGTGTGAAATGACTATATAAATATCATATATTAATGAAAGAAAGTGTGAAATGACTATATAAATATCATATATTAATGAAAGAAAGTGTGAAATGACTATATAAATATCATATATTAATGAAAGAAAGTGTGAAATGACTATATAAATATCATATATTAATGAAAGAAAGTGTGAAATGACTATATAAATATCATATATTAATGAAAGAAAGTGTGAAATGACTATATAAATATCATATATTAATGAAAGAAAGTGTGAAATGACTATATAAATATCATATATTAATGAAAGAAAGTGTGAAATGACTATATAAATATCATATATTAATGAAAGAAAGTGTGAAATGACTATATAAATATCATATATTAATGAAAGAAAGTGTGAAATGACTATATAAATATCATATATTAATGAAAGAAAGTGTGAAATGACTATATAAATATCATATATTAATGAAAGAAAGTGTGAAATGACTATATAAATATCATATATTAATGAAAGAAAGTGTTAAATGACTATATAAATATCATATATTAATGAAAGAAAGTGTGAAATGACTATATAAATATCATATATTAATGAAAGAAAGTGTGAAATGACTATATAAATATCATATATTAATGAAAGAAAGTGTGAAATGACTATATAAATATCATATATTAATGAAAGAAAGTGTGAAATGACTATATAAATATCATATATTAATGAAAGAAAGTGTGAAATGACTATATAAATATCATATATTAATGAAAGAAAGTGTGAAATGACTATATAAATATCATATATTAATGAAAGAAAGTGTGAAATGACTATATAAATATCATATATTAATGAAAGAAAGTGTGAAATGACTATATAAATATCATATATTAATGAAAGAAAGTGTGAAATGACTATATAAATATCATATATTAATGAAAGAAAGTGTGAAATGACTATATAAATATCATATATTAATGAAAGAAAGTGTGAAATGACTATATAAATATCATATATTAATGAAAGAAAGTGTGAAATGGCTATATAAATATCATATATTAATGAAAGAAAGTGTGAAATGACTATATAAATATCATATATTAATGAAAGAAAGTGTGAAATGACTATATAAATATCATATATTAATGAAAGAAAGTGTGAAATGACTATATAAATATCATATATTAATGAAAGAAAGTGTGAAATGACTATATAAATATCATATATTAATGAAAGAAAGTGTGAAATGGCTATATAAATATCATATATTAATGAAAGAAAGTGTGAAATGGCTATATAAATATCATATATTAATGAAAGAAAGTGTGAAATGGCTATATAAATATCATATATTAATGAAAGAAAGTGTGAAATGGCTATATAAATATCATATATTAATGAAAGAAAGTGTGAAATGACTATATAAATATCATATATTAATGAAAGAAAGTGTGAAATGACTATATAAATATCATATATTAATGAAAGAAAGTGTGAAATGACTATATAAATATCATATATTAATGAAAGAAAGTGTGAAATGACTATATAAATATCATATATTAATGAAAGAAAGTGTGAAATGACTATATAAATATCATATATTAATGAAAGAAAGTGTGAAATGACTATATAAATATCATATATTAATGAAAGAAAGTGTGAAATGACTATATAAATATCATATATTAATGAAAGAAAGTGTGAAATGACTATATAAATATCATATATTAATGAAAGAAAGTGTGAAATGACTATATAAATATCATATATTAATGAAAGAAAGTGTGAAATGACTATATAAATATCATATATTAATGAAAGAAAGTGTGAAATGACTATATAAATATCATATATTAATGAAAGAAAGTGTGAAATGACTATATAAATATCATATATTAATGAAAGAAAGTGTGAAATGACTATATAAATATCATATATTAATGAAAGAAAGTGTGAAATGACTATATAAATATCATATATTAATGAAAGAAAGTGTGAAATGACTATATAAATATCATATATTAATGAAAGAAAGTGTGAAATGACTATATAAATATCATATATTAATGAAAGAAAGTGTGAAATGACTATATAAATATCATATATTAATGAAAGAAAGTGTGAAATGACTATATAAATATCATATATTAATGAAAGAAAGTGTGAAATGACTATATAAATATCATATATTAATGAAAGAAAGTGTGAAATGACTATATAAATATTATATATTAATGAAAGAAAGTGTGAAATGACTATATAAATATCATATATTAATGAAAGAAAGTGTGAAATGACTATATAAATATCATATATTAATGAAAGAAAGTGTGAAATGACTATATAAATATCATATATTAATGAAAGAAAGTGTGAAATGACTATATAAATATCATATATTAATGAAAGAAAGTGTGAAATGACTATATAAATATCATATATTAATGAAAGAAAGTGTGAAATGACTATATAAATATCATATATTAATGAAAGAAAGTGTGAAATGACTATATAAATATCATATATTAATGAAAGAAAGTGTGAAATGACTATATAAATATCATATATTAATGAAAGAAAGTGTGAAATGACTATATAAATATCATATATTAATGAAAGAAAGTGTGAAATGACTATATAAATATCATATATTAATGAAAGAAAGTGTGAAATGACTATATAAATATCATATATTAATGAAAGAAAGTGTGAAATGACTATATAAATATCATATATTAATGAAAGAAAGTGTGAAATGACTATATAAATATCATATATTAATGAAAGAAAGTGTGAAATGACTATATAAATATCATATATTAATGAAAGAAAGTGTGAAATGACTATATAAATATCATATATTAATGAAAGAAAGTGTGAAATGACTATATAAATATCATATATTAATGAAAGAAAGTGTGAAATGACTATATAAATATCATATATTAATGAAAGAAAGTGTGAAATGACTATATAAATATCATATATTAATGAAAGAAAGTGTGAAATGGCTATATAAATATCATATATTAATGAAAGAAAGTGTGAAATGGCTATATAAATATCATATATTAATGAAAGAAAGTGTGAAATGACTATATAAATATCATATATTAATGAAAGAAAGTGTGAAATGACTATATAAATATCATATATTAATGAAAGAAAGTGTGAAATGACTATATAAATATCATATATTAATGAAAGAAAGTGTGAAATGACTATATAAATATCATATATTAATGAAAGAAAGTGTGAAATGACTATATAAATATCATATATTAATGAAAGAAAGTGTGAAATGGCTATATAAATATCATATATTAATGAAAGAAAGTGTGAAATGGCTATATAAATATCATATATTAATGAAAGAAAGTGTGAAATGACTATATAAATATCATATATTAATGAAAGAAAGTGTGAAATGACTATATAAATATCATATATTAATGAAAGAAAGTGTGAAATGACTATATAAATATCATATATTAATGAAAGAAAGTGTGAAATGACTATATAAATATCATATATTAATGAAAGAAAGTGTGAAATGACTATATAAATATCATATATTAATGAAAGAAAGTGTGAAATGACTATATAAATATCATATATTAATGAAAGAAAGTGTGAAATGACTATATAAATATCATATATTAATGAAAGAAAGTGTGAAATGACTATATAAATATCATATATTAATGAAAGAAAGTGTGAAATGACTATATAAATATCATATATTAATGAAAGAAAGTGTGAAATGACTATATAAATATTATATATTAATGAAAGAAAGTGTGAAATGACTATATAAATATCATATATTAATGAAAGAAAGTGTGAAATGACTATATAAATATCATATATTTATGAAAGAAAGTGTGAAATGACTATATAAATATCATATATTAATGAAAGAAAGTGTGAAATGACTATATAAATATCATATATTAATGAAAGAAAGTGTGAAATGACTATATAAATATCATATATTAATGAAAGAAAGTGTGAAATGACTATATAAATATCATATATTAATGAAAGAAAGTGTGAAATGACTATATAAATATCATATATTAATGAAAGAAAGTGTGAAATGACTATATAAATATCATATATTAATGAAAGAAAGTGTGAAATGACTATATAAATATCATATATTAATGAAAGAAAGTGTGAAATGACTATATAAATATCATATATTAATGAAAGAAAGTGTGAAATGACTATATAAATATCATATATTAATGAAAGAAAGTGTGAAATGACTATATAAATATCATATATTAATGAAAGAAAGTGTGAAATGACTATATAAATATCATATATTAATGAAAGAAAGTATGAATTGACTATATAAATATCATATATTAATGAAAGAAAGTGTGAAATGACTATATAAATATCATATATTAATGAAAGAAAAATATGGACTAATTTTATAAATATTATTATCACCATCAAAAAGTGGTTATATATTTATACATTAAATCTATAAGTGACTACATAAATACTGTACAATGTTAATAGATACGAACTGACTGCATAAATATCACATCAATAATATTAAATTATGAACGGTATAATTAAAAAAAAATAGATGCAGTTTCCTGATGCAACATTGCAGTACGTGCACTCGATGCCATTTGCATCTTTGTCAAAAAATGTCACGAGTAGAAATGGATTTTGTTTTTTCTTTTTTATTTAAATGTCACTTCAAAGAAATGAATGACACGTGACCTTATCAAATAAGAGTATGTGGTGGTAGTGGCAATCTCATGTTTTTAAAATGTTATTTGTTTCTTATAAACTTTCAACTTTGATAAAACTGGAGAACACAGAAGACGTCGATTCCTGTGATTCCTAAAGGAACCATAAAAGGACGTTGCAAAAAAACAGTTCGGTTATTCAGTCTACCTATATACCAGGTTGACAAGAAAGTTCTAGCAGTTTTTAACGTTTAAATTCAGATGAACATATCTCGGCTCAAACAAAGATTTATTGATCGAAATAAATACCATAAGAATCAAGGCACTTCTGCCAATGCAAAATAAGTATATTTATCCCAGTAACGTAAAAACGTTAGTAGGTGATAGGTTTGGAGAGCATGGCGGACGAGGCAGAATTTTGTAGCCCAATTCGTTCAGTTTCTGCAGGGTCGGTTTAGTAACGTGCGGTCAGGCATTGTCGTTGAGGAGAATTAAGCCTTTTCTGTTTATTAATGTTGAGTGTTATTGTCGAAGTTTCTGATGCATTGCATCCATTTGTTGACAGTATTTCTCAGCCCTAATCGTTTTGCCTGCATAAAAAAAGCTGTAAGGGATGAGACCAGTCGCAGACCACCAAACAGTCAGCATGACCTTCTTTTGGTGTAACTCTAGTTTCAGGAAGTGTCATGAAGCTTTGTTGGCATTTAACCACTGAGCTGAGTTTCACCAGTTGTCATAAAGAACCCACTTTTCAGTGCAAGTCACAACCCGGTCGAGAAACGAGTCGTTCTTGTTGCATAAAAGATGGCACTTCATAATGGCGTTTCATTTGGTTGTCGTTTAATCAGTTAGGCACCCGTTTATCAAGTTTTTTGTCTTTCCAATCTCTATCAAGTGGTTGGAAATCGTCGTATACGTTACGGCTACTTAAGAAACAAGTTCTCGAACAGTTGTGTCTGGATTGGCTTCAACTAAGGCTCTTAATTGATCATTGTCAACATCCGATGGCTGACCACTACGCTCATCATCTTCAAGACTCTCATCGCCGCCACAAAATTTCTTAAACCACCATTGTGCTGTGCGTTCAGTAGTGGTTCCTGGACCAAACGCTTTTTTGATATCGCGAGATGTTTCAGCAGCTTTTTGACCTAGCTTGAATAACAAAATTTTGCGAATTTGCTTCTTTTTTTTTTTACACCTGGTATTCAACGCTCTTAAAAGAAGGTATAATTTTTTCACAATGGTAGTAATTCAAACGATTAGGTAGAGCGAAAAAACGCTCTTTAAAACAATATATAAAGTAAAGGTATTATAATGAAAACTTATTTGAAAATACACCGTTGGAAATCAAAATTAAAAATTCTGCACAAACTTTTTTCTCAACCTAATAATATCATATATAGTTTGGCAAAACATGATATTGTAACAGAACGCATATGAGTGTGTGGGAAGATATCAGCAGGAGCTGGAGATAGCTGGCTTGTGACGAGATTAGCAGCAGTAGCCAAAAAAAGCACATATGCAAATTAGGAGGTGTGCGCAAGAAAAAGAAAAAAAAAAAGACAACGTTATTGGGAAACGCAAAGTGCATGCCACAGAAGATGGACATGTAGTTTCATAGTGGTAACAAAAGACTTTTAAACTGGTGTTGAGACAGCGGGGTTTTGTTAATCTCATGGCAGATGAAATGAACAGTTAGAAAAACAAAAAAAACAATCATTGTTAGGAAAGTAATAGTGGTAAATTCCGTTTTTTAAAACAAAAAAAGTTTAGTCAGACTTATTTATCTTTGTTTATTTGTTCCTTTTTGACGGTACCAGACGGTGTGAGGGTTCGAGGTTTGAACTGTAATGAACACTGCCTGAGTGGCCACGTTACAATATAAATATGGACCATTTTTTTAAAATTCCGTCTCAACAGAGTGAACACTAAGTTTGTTGTTAACTAGAAACACGCTTTAAAATAAGTTTAAACACAAATAAACTTATTCAGGTAGGTAGAAGAGCATTACCTTTGGTAATATTTATTTGTTGCATATTTGTTTTTCATCTCTTTTCTGCTCTATTAATTACAGTAACAAATGGCTGAATCTCATTCTTCATTATTGGGGATCTGTTTAAGTTTAAATGTAGATATAATTTTTTTTTTAATTTGACAAACTTCTAAATGTTTTCTCTCTATGTATTTTATCCAAAATTTTGATAAACTCATTGTGAGATTTTCATCTTTATTTCGCACTTGTGTTTAAAACGAAGTACCATAAAACATTAATTATTTCAAAAGAAACTAATGACAGAAAACGACAGTGTCCAGCAGAATTGAAAAATTTCTTCTAGAGCATTTAAAATCTTTTAATAACCAAGTGTGAACTCTCTGAGAAACGGCATATAGACGTTTAGCGAATATGTGCGAAAAGGTTGACGAAGGGAATAGACAAGTTTACAGTAATTGACCGATAAAAAAAAATAAATTACATTCTGGGAACGGGATTTATGTAACAGAGTTGGTGACGAGTATTTAGAAGCAACCGCATTACATATATGCAAATGACCAAGCTGGTGTACGATGTGATGTCACAGCAGAGGAAGAGAAGGGGAAGAAAAATGAAAAGAAAAAAGGCACCACGTAGTAAGAGAACCGGCAAGTTGTGCTTCCATGAGATAGATGTGTAGCTACGTGTGAAAGGCTTGAGAGGATATGTCGAAACAGCAAGGTTTTGTTAACTGCATGTCAAACTAAGAGACTTTTAAAACAAGAGGCAATGCGTTATTTTGGAAAGTACTATGAATAAATGCCTTTTATTTCAACAAGAAAATAATGAATTGAATTTCTTTCCTTTGTTCTTTGTGAGATTTACAACTCATTAGTAGCACCTTTCCTAGCTGAGGATTAAACCTACAACCATTGTGTTGCACACACACATATATATATATATTGTATTTTGTGTACAGAAAGTTCTTAGATGAGATAAGTCATTGGTACTGTCGGTTTCAAGCCCGATAAAATTTCCTTCTCTTTTAACAGCGCCAGCCCCCCTTCCTTTTTGAATTTCCAACATCAATTAATAGAACTGCGTTACACTGTGCACGTGAAACTTTTTCAAATATTTTGTACTGGTATATTTTTTGGTTTCTTAATCTCATTCACCCAGTGGAAGTCTCGAAATAAAGACGAAACGTTGGTGAACACATAATACGGTTTTTTCCTTTTTTATTTTCTCTCTCTCTCTCTCTCTCTCTCTCTCTCTATATATATATATATATATATATATATATATATATGTGTATATTTATTATATCTCATCATTTAGGGTTATTGATATTCTTTCAAAAATTCAAATATCGTCGTTGTGAGTGTCAAGTTATTTTTGTTTTTACTTAAAGCCAAAACCTATTGCACAAAAGAAGGCGTTTCTTTCTTTCGAAAAATAATCATCTCCCAATAACTCGATGGCAAATTGTTTTTCCCTTGCAGGAAAAAAAAAAAAAAAAGAAGCTTAAATAAGCTAAAAAAAAAAAAAAGCTAAAAAAAAAATAAAATAAAAAAAAAAAAACTTAAAAGAAAAAATCCGAAACAGCAAAATAGTAATAACTTTCAATCAATAGTTTCCGCTTAACCGGCGTCCAAGGAAATTTCTCTTTAATTATTTTCTTTCCGTGGGGGAAGAGGATTTAGCTGCATAAAAACGACAAATAAGAATTTGTATATTTAGATGGTTTGCTCACAATATTATAGAATCAGATTAGTTATGGGTTCAGTTTTCCTTCAAAATAAACTGTTGATATATGTTCTTCAGTTTTCTTTACAATACTAAAAAATAAAATAAGCTATTCGGATTCAGAAAAATACATTAAAAAGCGAAGAAAACAACGATTTAAAAAAGGGGTCTCCAGACTATGCTCCACGGGCCAAATCTGGCCCGTGGAGCTCTTATAGAAGACATAAAAATATTCAGGAAATATTTTAAAAATAGAAATGTGTAAAAATAGTGTAATGGTTTTTCTTTTGTTCCAAAAATAATTTTAAAAATAAGGTTTTGGAGAACCAGTTTTATTAAAAAACAAAGCAGATGAGGAAAAAGTATACAATATGGTAATTTTTTTATTTTATTTTGGACCCCCCCCCCTGTTCGAAAAGTTTGGATTTCCCTGGTCTATACCAATAAAACTGTGTGTGCCTGCTTCCCACCTGACTACAACTTGGATGTGTTCAAGTCCAACGTTCACAAATTCCTAATGAATCGCCCCCTTAAGTAAACATTTCATCAAATCTCCACAGTAACGTAATGTACTTGCAATAACCCTTATCCCTGAGTGGCTTCCGGGCCAATGTGTAAAAAAAATAAAAAATAAATTCTTTTTTTCTTTTTTTTTTTTTTTTTTACTAGAGGAGGGGGATCCCCAATCAAAACTCAAAGGCCACTCAAGGCTAAAAGTTTATGATTGTCAGGTGGTCGGTGAAAACAATACCATAAGTATCAGTCATGGCAGAACTTTAGGGTTTAATTATTTAAGAGGACGGATCAACAGGAACTTGTTTACATTAGACTTGAAAACGTCATCTGAGAAACAGACCCATGGTATTGTGTTCCACAGACGGGTAGTTCTAGGAAAGAAACTTTGTTCATGGAATTTTCGTCTAATTTTAGGCACAGTTATAGAGTAAGAAAAATGGTGGATACTTGTTGTAGCTAGAGAAGTGTTTGTTGCAAATGTTTTATGGCAGTGCAGATAGGTTGGAGCTTAGTCGAACACCTGCCATGAAAATAAGGATAGAGAAGAGATAGAGGAAATAGGAAAGCGAAAAAGTACTTGTCCACTAGATTTCGAAGCTGGTTTTGTAAAAGCATGAAAGGGTACTCTTAGCATCTCCTTCTCAGATGTTGTGTGTGTGTGTGTGTGTGTGTGTATGAGTGTATGTGTATACGTGTATGTGTAGTGGATATGAATGTGGGTTCAATGAAGCAACATGCATAAATAAAAAAGGGATTTTTTTTCAGATGAGGAGCAACATGTTATCAGGGGCATTCTTTTTCTTCTTTTTTTATGAAAATCGCTCCAGACAAGGCATGAAGCCAGTTGATTTAAGGGGCTAAAAAATATACTGCTTCATGGTCAAAACTTAGTCAACGATAAACGTTTTATACATAGATTCCGACGAATAAAACAGCAATTCTTTCCCCTTTGTCAGAAACATCGCTCATGGAATGTGAATACTAAAGAACAATCTAAGAGAAGAAAAAGTGCTTAAAGTGAACCCAAAATCCACTTTCTACGTTCCGTTTCGACAATTTAAGAAAATGGTTGAAACTTGGCAGAATATGATTATTTGATAAAATGGTTTGACAAGAATTTGTTTACATTGAATTTGGAAATGACCATGCATGCACAATATTGATAGAGAAAAGACAATTAACAATAAACTAACCCTTTCTGAAAGGGAAAAGGTAAAGACTGGGAAGGTGCACCTCTTTAGAACTGCACAAGATCAGAGGCACACCTCAGTCAACAGGTCATCTTAACAATAGCCTAGACCAGTGTTTCTCAACCTTTGATGATCCGTCGCTCCCTTATCTTACTTCAGATATATCCTATTTAAAAAAATTTTTTTTTTTTTTACATGGTAGTCACCACTTAGCAAGGTCCGGAGGCCACTCGGGGATAATGGTTATTGCATGTACACTAATCTATGGGATAATATCATAGTAATCGTTAGTAATGGAGATTTGATAAAGTGTCTTACTTAAGGGGGCAGTTTATCAGGAATTTGTTTATGTTGGACTTGAAAACATCCAAGTTGTAGTCAGGTGAGAAACAGGCAAACGAAAGAGTTCCACAGGCGTGCAGTTCTAATATAAGAAGCTTTGTTCATGGAATCTACATTTTGATTTAGGCACAGATAAAGAGTGAGGAAAATTATTGACTGTGGTTTTAGCTAGACAGGTGTTTTTCATGAAAGATTGGCAAGGGGGGGGACCAGAGATTGGAGCTCAGATGAGCACTTGCCATGGAAATAACGATAAAACAAAGACAGACTCGCAACGTCTCTTCTGTGGGAGAGAGGTTGCAGGGAAGAGAAAAGGGCATCCCCTACTAAGCTACAAAGTCTATTTTGTACTCTGTCAAGGCAGGATAGGCTGGTTTTAGCAGCTCCTGTCCAGATATGACAGCAGTATTCCATCCTTGGACGTATTTGGCTTTTATATAGATAGAGAATTGCATCAGCAGTGAGATATCTACTGGAGCGGTAGAAGGATCCCACCATCTTCCCAGCGACTTTGGCAACAGATTTGATGTACGTGTTGTATTTCAGATCAGGAGTAAAGGTCAAGCCGAGAAGCTTGTCAAAACATGGAGCCTTCCCAAGACGAGAGCCATCCATCACAATTGATGCCAGCTGGGGATCAGAGCATTGATGATATAAAAATAGAAGCTTGGTTTTAGATGCTTTAAAAGTAACCAGCCACTTCTTCCCCCATTGTACCACGCGCTCAAGATCAGAGGAGAGAGAATCAGAGAGAACTTTGTCATTTACGGCCTTTGATGTGTTGCCATAGATGGTCGTGTCATCAGCATAGATGTCAACGAATGATTTAGGTAAGTGTTTTGGGAGATCATTGATGCAATTTATATCATATGTATAAAATTCCATGGAGAAAACAATGAAAATAGTCCCGAATTGGTATGTTGCCCACTGTGTGCTGAATATATATATATATATATATATATATATATACACACACACACACACATATGTCGTTTTGGTAAAATATGATTTTTTTTCAATTATATTTCACTCTTTATGTATATCAATCCTTTTTGTTTAGAAGCTCAATGTAAGTTCAATATAATAACAGAGCACATATAAAATAATAACAGTATAGTTACATTCAAAGATCCAAATATTTGTTTTTCATGCAAAATAGCTCCTCCAGCATGTTAAATTTTTTTACAGATCCGTTTCGTTATGCAGAAACAAATGGTTATTATTATGTCAATACTTTTTCTATTTGTGCATATACTCTTCAGAAAAATTAGAAATTCTTTGCTTAGATAGAAAAATGCATGGCAATATAATACTGAAAAAGAAAAAACGTTCATAAAAGACTCAACATCGTGTATTTGTTTCGGCAGCCTGCATGAAAATAAATATTTGCATCTTGGAATGTAACTATCCTGTTTTTCTTATATATATTAATAGAAGGTTAAAGGTGTTCAAAATGATAAACTAATGAATTTAATGAGGTTATTAAGAGTGCTCAATAAAAGAAGAGCAAAATATATTTTTATTAATATGCACAAATTTACATGGTCGCGATACTGGACATGTTAATGTTTTGGACAAATGGTTGGTTAAAACCAGAAGCCCTCATCAGGTGGCTTAATAAATGGTTGCTTTCTACAGAGGAAACCAGTTCTCAAATCTTTGTTATGCAACGTTCACGATAAAAATTTGAAAACTGGTTTCTTCTGTGGAAAGCAACCATTTATTAAGCCACCTGATGAGGACTTCTGGTTTTAACCGACCATTTGTCCGAAACATTAACACGTCCAATGTTGCAACAATGTAAATTTGTTATATATATATACTAGCAGGGGTGCCCGGCGTTGCTCGGGTGTTTGGAGGTGTATGCTGTGCAAAAAAAGCAAAAAAACAAAAAAATGGTTAATTTTTTAAAACTTTGACCCCTATTATGACCCCTTAAAATTTATAGTGTCGGGCTCAAATTACTTTATTAAGTTAGATCCAGGTTCAAGGAACCCATATCTAAAATTTCAAGTGTCTAGACCCAAAATTGTCGGAGGAGTTTGGTAGAGTTCTTAAAGGTCAAATCGTTGAAATTTGACCCCTTAACAGCCAAATTTCTGGCTGATACCCGTCACATCGATTTTCCCAAATCTCAGTACCCGGTATTTCAAATTTCGAGTCTATAGACTAAAAATTGACAGAGTTATTGCGTAGGGAAATGTACACAGACACACAGACAGACAGACACGTTCACTTTTATAGATCTCATTCAGTTTTTCAATATGGTCAAACAAACAAAGTCTTCTGTTTTACACACATCTCCCTGACTTAATCTTCAAGGTTTAAAATAGTATTTTCATTGCTCAATTATTGAATGCAGGGCATCTTATGTATCAGATCTAATCCTATCTTTAAAACTCATATTCCATCATATTCTCATACCATATCTCTCCATGCAACACATATCCTCAACTCTTCTTCGCAAGGAAGTGATCTGATGTTCAAGAAAAAAATCCAACTTAAAACTTGAGACTACCAATTAAAAAAAATAAAAATAAAAAATAAATAATAATAATAAAATCCAACTTAAAACTTGAGACTACCAATTAAAAAAAATAAAAGTAAAAAATAAATAATAATAATAAAATCCAACTTAAAACTTGAGACTACCAATTAAAAAAAATAAAAATAAAAAATAAATAATAATAATAAAATCCAACTTAAAACTTGAGACTACCAATTAAAAAAATAAAAATAAAAAATAAATAATAATAATAAAATCCAACTTAAAACTTGAGACTACCAATTAAAAAAATAAAAATAAAAAATAAATAATAATAATAAAATCCAACTTAAAACTTGAGACTACCAATTAAAAAAAATAAAAATAAAAAATAAATAATAATAAAAAAATCCAACTTAAAACTTGAGACTACCAATTAAAAAAAATAAAAATAAAAAATAAATAATAATAATAAAATCCAACTTAAAACTTGAGACTACCAATTAAAAAAAATAAAAATAAAAAATAAATAATAATAATAAAATCCAACTTAAAACTTGAGACTACCAATTAAAAAAAATAAAAATAAAAAATAAATAATAATAATAAAATCCAACTTAAAACTTGAGACTACCAATTAAAAAAAATAAAAATAAAAAATAAATAATAATAATAAAATCCAACTTAAAACTTGAGACTACCAATTAAAAAAATAAAAATAAAAAATAAATAATAATAATAAAATCCAACTTAAAACTTGAGACTACCAATTAAAAAAAAATAAAAATAAAAAATAAATAATAATAATAAAATCCAACTTAAAACTTGAGACTACCAATTAAAAAAAATAAAAATAAAAAATAAATAATAATAATAAAATCCAACTTAAAACTTGAGACTACCAATTAAAAAAAATAAAAATAAAAAATAAATAATAATAATAAAATCCAACTTAAAACTTGAGACTACCAATTAAAAAAATAAAAATAAAAATAAAAAATAAATAATAATAATAAAATCCAACTTAAAACTTGAGACTACCAATTAAAAAAAATAAAAATAAAAAATAAATAATAATAATAAAATCCAACTTAAAACTTGAGACTACCAATTAAAAAAAATAAAAATAAAAAATAAATAATAATAATAAAATCCAACTTAAAACTTGAGACTACCAATTAAAAAAATAAAAATAAAAAATAAATAATAATAATAAAATCCAACTTAAAACTTGAGACTACCAATTAAAAAAAATAAAAATAAAAAATAAATAATAATAATAAAATCCAACTTAAAACTTGAGACTACCAATTAAAAAAAATAAAAATAAAAAATAAATAATAATAATAAAATCCAACTTAAAACTTGAGACTACCAATTAAAAAAATAAAAATAAAAATAAAAAATAAATAATAATAATAAAATCCAACTTAAAACTTGAGACTACCAATTAAAAAAAATAAAAATAAAAAATAAATAATAATAATAAAATCCAACTTAAAACTTGAGACTACCAATTAAAAAAAATAAAAATAAAAAATAAATAATAATAATAAAATCCAACTTAAAACTTGAGACTACCAATTAAAAAAAATAAAAATAAAAAATAAATAATAATAATAAAATCCAACTTAAAACTTGAGACTACCAATTAAAAAAATAAAAATAAAAATAAAAAATAAATAATAATAATAAAATCCAACTTAAAACTTGAGACTACCAATTAAAAAAAATAAAAATAAAAAATAAATAATAATAATAAAATCCAACTTAAAACTTGAGACTACCAATTAAAAAAAATAAAAATAAAAAATAAATAATAATAATAAAATCCAACTTAAAACTTGAGACTACCAATTAAAAAAAATAAAAATAAAAAATAAATAATAATAATAAAATCCAACTTAAAACTTGAGACTACCAATTAAAAAAATAAAAATAAAAATAAAAAATAAATAATAATAATAAAATCCAACTTAAAACTTGAGACTACCAATTAAAAAAAATAAAAATAAAAAATAAATAATAATAATAAAATCCAACTTAAAACTTGAGACTACCAATTAAAAAAAATAAAAATAAAAAATAAATAATAATAATAAAATCCAACTTAAAACTTGAGACTACCAATTAAAAAAATAAAAATAAAAAATAAATAATAATAATAAAATCCAACTTAAAACTTGAGACTACCAATTAAAAAAAATAAAAATAAAAAATAAATAATAATAATAAAATCCAACTTAAAACTTGAGACTACCAATTAAAAAAAATAAAAATAAAAAATAAATGATAATAAAAAAATCCAACTTAAAACTTGAGACTACCAATTAAAAAAAATAAAAATAAATAATAATAATAAAATCCAACTTAAAACTTGAGACTACCAATTAAAAAAAATAAAAATAAAAAATAAATAATAATAAAAAAATCCAACTTAAAACTTGAGACTACCAATTAAAAAAAATAAAAATAAAAAATAAATAATAATAAAAAAATCCAACTTAAAACTTGAGACTACCAATTAAAAAAAATAAAAATTAAAAATAAATAATAATAAAAAAATCCAACTTAAAACTTGAGACTACCAATTAAAAAAAATAAAAATAAAAAATAAATAATAATAAAAAAATCCAACTTAAAACTTGAGACTACCAATTAAAAAAAATAAAAATAAAAAATAAATAATAATAAAAAAATCCAACTTAAAACTTGAGACTACCAATTAAAAAAAATAAAAATAAAAAATAAATAATAATAAAAAAATCCAACTTAAAACTTGAGACTACCAATTAAAAAAAATAAAAATAAAAAATAAATAATAATAATAAAATCCAACTTAAAACTTGAGACTACCAATTAAAAAAATAAAAATAAAAAATAAATAATAATAAAAAAATCAAACTTAAAACTTGAGACGTCCAATTAAAAAAAATAAAAATAAAAAATAAATAATAATAAAAAAATCCAACTTAAAACTTGAGACTACCAATTAAAAAAAATAAAAATAAAAAATAAATAATAATAAAAAAATCCAACTTAAAACTTGAGACTACCAATTAAAAAAAATAAAAATAAAAAATAAATAATAATAAAAAAATCCAACTTAAAACTTGAGACTACCAATTAAAAAAAATAAAAATAAAAAATAAATAATAATAAAAAAATCCAACTTAAAACTTGAGACTACCAATTAAAAAAAATAAAAATAAAAAATAAATAATAATAAAAAAATCCAACTTAAAACTTGAGACTACCAATTAAAAAAAATAAAAATAAAAAATAAATAATAATAATAAAATCCAACTTAAAACTTGAGACTACCAATTAAAAAAATAAAAATAAAAAATAAATAATAATAAAAAAATCAAACTTAAAACTTGAGACTACCAATTAAAAAAAATAAAAATAAAAAATAAATAATAATAAAAAAATCCAACTTAAAACTTGAGACTACCAATTAAAAAAAATAAAAATAAAAAATAAATAATAATAAAAAAATCCAACTTAAAACTTGAGACTACCAATTAAAAAAAATAAAAATAAAAAATAAATAATAATAAAAAAATCCAACTTAAAACTTGAGACTACCAATTAAAAAAAATAAAAATAAAAAATAAATAATAATAATAAAATCCAACTTAAAACTTGAGACTACCAATTAAAAAAATAAAAATAAAAAATAAATAATAATAAAAAAATCAAACTTAAAACTTGAGACTACCAATTAAAAAAAATAAAAATAAAAAATAAATAATAATAAAAAAATCCAACTTAAAACTTGAGACTACCAATTAAAAAAAATAAAAATAAAAAATAAATAATAATAAAAAAATCAAACTTAAAACTTGAGACTACCAATTAAAAAAATAAAAATAAAAAATAAATAATAATAAAAAAATCCAACTTAAAACTTGAGACTACCAATTAAAAAAAATAAAAATAAAAAATAAATAATAATAAAAAAATCCAACTTAAAACTTGAGACTACCAATTAAAAAAAATAAAAATAAAAAATAAATAATAATAAAAAAATCCAACTTAAAACTTGAGACTACCAATTAAAAAAAATAAAAATAAAAAATAAATGATAATAATAAAATCCAACTTAAAACTTGAGACTACCAATTAAAAAAAATAAAAATAAAAAATAAATAATAATAATAAAATCCAACTTAAAACTTGAGACTACCAATTAAAAAAAATAAAAATAAAAAATAAATAATAATAATAAAATCCAACTTAAAACTTGAGACTACCAATTAAAAAAAATAAAAATAAAAAATAAATGATAATAATAAAATCCAACTTAAAACTTGAGACTACCAATTAAAAAAAATAAAAATAAAAAATAAATAATAATAATAAAATCCAACTTAAAACTTGAGACTACCAATTAAAAAAAATAAAAATAAAAAATAAATAATAATAATAAAATCCAACTTAAAACTTGAGACTACCAATTAAAACAAATAAAAATAAAAAATAAATAATAATAATAAAATCCAACTTAAAACTTGAGACTACCAATTAAAAAAAATAAAAATAAAAAATAAATGATAATAATAAAATCCAACTTAAAACTTGAGACTACCAATTAAAAAAAATAAAAATAAAAAATAAATAATAATAATAAAATCCAACTTAAAACTTGAGACTACCAATTAAAAAAATAAAAATAAAAAATAAATAATAATAATAAAATCCAACTTAAAACTTGAGACTACCAATTAAAAAAAATAAAAATAAAAAATAAATGATAATAAAAAAATCCAACTTAAAACTTGAGACTACCAATTAAAAAAAATAAAAATAAAAAATAAATGATAATAAAAAAATCCAACTTAAAACTTGAGACTACCAATTAAAAAAAATAAAAATAAAAAATAAATAATAATAATAAAATCCAACTTAAAACTTGAGACTACCAATTAAAAAAAATAAAAATAAAAAA
The DNA here is from genome assembly GCF_053919585.1 of Euprymna scolopes. Taxonomy (NCBI): domain Eukaryota; kingdom Metazoa; phylum Mollusca; class Cephalopoda; order Sepiida; family Sepiolidae; genus Euprymna; species Euprymna scolopes. The sequence continues at coordinate 2,085,024 of NC_136496.1, read as the reverse complement.
TAAATGATAATAATAAAATCCAACTTAAAACTTGAGACTACCAATTAAAAAAAATAAAAATAAAAAATAAATAATAATAAAAAAATCCAACTTAAAACTTGAGACTACCAATTAAAAAAAATAAAAATAAAAAATAAATGATAATAATAAAATCCAACTTAAAACTTGAGACTACCAATTAAAAAAAATAAAAATAAAAAATAAATAATAATAATAAAATCCAACTTAAAACTTGAGACTACCAATTAAAAAAAATAAAAATAAAAAATAAATAATAATAATAAAATCCAACTTAAAACTTGAGACTACCAATTAAAAAAAATAAAAATAAAAAATAAATGATAATAATAAAATCCAACTTAAAACTTGAGACTACCAATTAAAAAAAATAAAAATAAAAAATAAATAATAATAATAAAATCCAACTTAAAACTTGAGACTACCAATTAAAAAAAATAAAAATAAAAAATAAATAATAATAATAAAATCCAACTTAAAACTTGAGACTACCAATTAAAACAAATAAAAATAAAAAATAAATAATAATAATAAAATCCAACTTAAAACTTGAGACTACCAATTAAAAAAAATAAAAATAAAAAATAAATGATAATAATAAAATCCAACTTAAAACTTGAGACTACCAATTAAAAAAAATAAAAATAAAAAATAAATAATAATAATAAAATCCAACTTAAAACTTGAGACTACCAATTAAAAAAATAAAAATAAAAAATAAATAATAATAATAAAATCCAACTTAAAACTTGAGACTACCAATTAAAAAAAATAAAAATAAAAAATAAATGATAATAAAAAAATCCAACTTAAAACTTGAGACTACCAATTAAAAAAAATAAAAATAAAAAATAAATGATAATAAAAAAATCCAACTTAAAACTTGAGACTACCAATTAAAAAAAATAAAAATAAAAAATAAATAATAATAATAAAATCCAACTTAAAACTTGAGACTACCAATTAAAAAAAATAAAAATAAAAAATAAATGATAATAATAAAATCCAACTTAAAACTTGAGACTACCAATTAAAAAAAATAAAAATAAAAAATAAATAATAATAATAAAATCCAACTTAAAACTTGAGACTACCAATTAAAAAAAATAAAAATAAAAAATAAATGATAATAATAAAATCCAACTTAAAACTTGAGACTACCAATTAAAAAAAATAAAAATAAAAAATAAATGATAATAATAAAATCCAACTTAAAACTTGAGACTACCAATTAAAAAAAATAAAAATAAAAAATAAATGATAATAATAAAATCCAACTTAAAACTTGAGACTACCAATTAAAAAAAATAAAAATAAAAAATAAATAATAATAATAAAATCCAACTTAAAACTTGAGACTACCAATTAAAAAAAATAAAAATAAAAAATAAATAATAATAATAAAATCCAACTTAAAACTTGAGACTACCAATTAAAAAAAATAAAAATAAAAAATAAATAATAATAATAAAATCCAACTTAAAACTTGAGACTACCAATTAAAACAAATAAAAATAAAAAATAAATAATAATAATAAAATCCAACTTAAAACTTGAGACTACCAATTAAAAAAAATAAAAATAAAAAATAAATGATAATAATAAAATCCAACTTAAAACTTGAGACTACCAATTAAAAAAAATAAAAATAAAAAATAAATAATAATAATAAAATCCAACTTAAAACTTGAGACTACCAATTAAAAAAATAAAAATAAAAAATAAATAATAATAATAAAATCCAACTTAAAACTTGAGACTACCAATTAAAAAAAATAAAAATAAAAAATAAATGATAATAAAAAAATCCAACTTAAAACTTGAGACTACCAATTAAAAAAAATAAAAATAAAAAATAAATGATAATAAAAAAATCCAACTTAAAACTTGAGACTACCAATTAAAAAAAATAAAAATAAAAAATAAATAATAATAATAAAATCCAACTTAAAACTTGAGACTACCAATTAAAAAAAATAAAAATAAAAAATAAATGATAATAATAAAATCCAACTTAAAACTTGAGACTACCAATTAAAAAAAATAAAAATAAAAAATAAATAATAATAAAAAAATCCAACTTAAAACTTGAGACTACCAATTAAAAAAAATAAAAATAAAAAATAAATGATAATAATAAAATCCAACTTAAAACTTGAGACTACCAATTAAAAAAAATAAAAATAAAAAATAAATAATAATAATAAAATCCAACTTAAAACTTGAGACTACCAATTAAAAAAAATAAAAATAAAAAATAAATAATAATAATAAAATCCAACTTAAAACTTGAGACTACCAATTAAAAAAAATAAAAATAAAAAATAAATGATAATAATAAAATCCAACTTAAAACTTGAGACTACCAATTAAAAAAAATAAAAATAAAAAATAAATAATAATAATAAAATCCAACTTAAAACTTGAGACTACCAATTAAAAAAAATAAAAATAAAAAATAAATAATAATAATAAAATCCAACTTAAAACTTGAGACTACCAATTAAAACAAATAAAAATAAAAAATAAATAATAATAATAAAATCCAACTTAAAACTTGAGACTACCAATTAAAAAAAATAAAAATAAAAAATAAATGATAATAATAAAATCCAACTTAAAACTTGAGACTACCAATTAAAAAAAATAAAAATAAAAAATAAATAATAATAATAAAATCCAACTTAAAACTTGAGACTACCAATTAAAAAAATAAAAATAAAAAATAAATAATAATAATAAAATCCAACTTAAAACTTGAGACTACCAATTAAAAAAAATAAAAATAAAAAATAAATGATAATAAAAAAATCCAACTTAAAACTTGAGACTACCAATTAAAAAAAATAAAAATAAAAAATAAATGATAATAAAAAAATCCAACTTAAAACTTGAGACTACCAATTAAAAAAAATAAAAATAAAAAATAAATAATAATAATAAAATCCAACTTAAAACTTGAGACTACCAATTAAAAAAAATAAAAATAAAAAATAAATGATAATAATAAAATCCAACTTAAAACTTGAGACTACCAATTAAAAAAAATAAAAATAAAAAATAAATAATAATAATAAAATCCAACTTAAAACTTGAGACTACCAATTAAAAAAAATAAAAATAAAAAATAAATGATAATAATAAAATCCAACTTAAAACTTGAGACTACCAATTAAAAAAAATAAAAATAAAAAATAAATGATAATAATAAAATCCAACTTAAAACTTGAGACTACCAATTAAAAAAAATAAAAATAAAAAATAAATGATAATAATAAAATCCAACTTAAAACTTGAGACTACCAATTAAAAAAAATAAAAATAAAAAATAAATAATAATAATAAAATCCAACTTAAAACTTGAGACTACCAATTAAAAAAAATAAAAATAAAAAATAAATAATAATAATAAAATCCAACTTAAAACTTGAGACTACCAATTAAAAAAAATAAAAATAAAAAATAAATGATAATAATAAAATCCAACTTAAAACTTGAGACTACCAATTAAAAAAAAATAAAAATAAAAAATAAATAATAATAATAAAATCCAACTTAAAACTTGAGACTACCAATTAAAAAAAATAAAAATAAAAAATAAATAATAATAAAAAAATCCAACTTAAAACTTGAGACTACCAATTAAAAAAAATAAAAATAAAAAATAAATAATAATAAAAAAATCCAACTTAAAACTTGAGACTACCAATTAAAAAAAATAAAAATAAAAAATAAATAATAATAAAAAAATCCAACTTAAAACTTGAGACTACCAATTAAAAAAAATAAAAATAAAAAATAAATAATAATAAAAAAATCCAACTTAAAACTTGAGACTACCAATTAAAAAAAATAAAAATAAAAAATAAATAATAATAAAAAAATCCAATTTAAAACTTGAGACTACCAATTAAAAAAAATAAAAATAAAAAATAAATAATAATAAAAAAATCAAACTTAAAACTTGAGACTACCAATTAAAAAAAATAAAAATAAAAAATAAATAATAATAAAAAAATCCAACTTAAAACTTGAGACTACCAATTAAAAAAAATAAAAATAAAAAATAAATAATAATAAAAAAATCCAACTTAAAACTTGAGACTACCAATTAAAAAAAATAAAAATAAAAAATAAATAATAATAATAAAATCCAATTTAAAACTTGAGACTACCAATTAAAAAAAATAAAAATAAAAAATAAATAATAATAAAAAAATCCAACTTAAAACTTGAGACTACCAATTAAAAAAAATAAAAATAAAAAATAAATAATAATAAAAAAATCCAACTTAAAACTTGAGACTACCAATTAAAAAAAATAAAAATAAAAAATAAATAATAATAAAAAAATCCAATTTAAAACTTGAGACTACCAATTAAAAAAAATAAAAATAAAAAATAAATAATAATAAAAAAATCCAACTTAAAACTTGAGACTACCAATTAAAAAAAATAAAAATAAAAAATAAATAATAATAAAAAAATCCAACTTAAAACTTGAGACTACCAATTAAAAAAAATAAAAATAAAAAATAAATAATAATAAAAAAATCCAACTTAAAACTTGAGACTACCAATTAAAAAAAATAAAAATAAAAAATAAATAATAATAATAAAATCCAATTTAAAACTTGAGACTACCAATTAAAAAAAATAAAAATAAAAAATAAATAATAATAATAAAATCCAACTTAAAACTTGAGACTACCAATTAAAAAAAATAAAAATAAAAAATAAATAATAATAATAAAATCCAACTTAAAACTTGAGACTACCAATTAAAAAAAATAAAAATAAAAAATAAATAATAATAATAAAATCCAACTTAAAACTTGAGACTACCAATTAAAAAAAATAAAAATAAAAAATAAATAATAATAATAAAATCCAACTTAAAACTTGAGACTACCAATTAAAAAAAATAAAAATAAAAAATAAATAATAATAATAAAATCCAACTTAAAACTTGAGACTACCAATTAAAAAAAATAAAAATAAAAAATAAATAATAATAATAATAAAATCCAACTTAAAACTTGAGACTACCAATTAAAAAAAATAAAAATAAAAAATAAATAATAATAATAAAATCCAACTTAAAACTTGAGACTACCAATTAAAAAAATAAAAATAAAAAATAAATAATAATAAAAAAATCCAACTTAAAACTTGAGACTACCAATTAAAAAAATAAAAATAAAAAATAAATAATAATAATAAAATCCAACTTAAAACTTGAGACTACCAATTAAAAAAAAAAAAAATAAATAAATAATAATAAAAAAATCCAACTTAAAACTTGAGACTACCAATTAAAAAAATAAAAATAAAAAATAAATAATAATAATAAAAAAATCCAACTTAAAACTTGAGACTACCAATTAAAAAAATAAAAATAAAAAATAAATAATAATAAAAAAATCCAACTTAAAACTTGAGACTACCAATTAAAAAAAATAAAAATAAAAAATAAATAATAATAAAAAAATCCAACTTAAAACTTGAGACTACCAATTAAAAAAAATAAAAATAAAAAATAAATAATAATAAATAAATCCAATTTAAAACTTGAGACTACCAATTAAAAAAATAAAAATAAAAAATACATAATAATAAAAAAATCCAACTTAAAACTTGAGACTACCAATTAAAAAAATAAAAATAAAAAATAAATAATAATAAAAAAATCCAACTTAAAACTTGAGACTACCAATTAAAAAAATAAAAATAAAAAATAAATAATAATAAAAAAATCCAACTTAAAACTTGAGACTACCAATTAAAAAAATAAAAATAAAAAATAAATAATAATAATAATAAAATCCAACTTAAAACTTGAGACTACCAATTAAAAAAAATAAAAATAAAAAATAAATAATAATAATAAAAAAATCCAACTTAAAACTTGAGACTACCAATTAAAAAAATAAAAATAAAAAATAAATAATAATAATAAAAAAATCCAACTTAAAACTTGAGACTACCAATTAAAAAAATAAAAATAAAAAATAAATAATAATAATAATAAAATCCAACTTAAAACTTGAGACTACCAATTAAAAAAAATAAAAATAAAAAATAAATAATAATAATAAAATCCAACTTAAAACTTGAGACTACCAATTAAAAAAATAAAAATAAAAAATAAATAATAATAATAAAATCCAACTTAAAACTTGAGACTACCAATTAAAAAAAATAAAAATAAAAAATAAATAATAATAATAAAATCCAACTTAAAACTTGAGACTACCAATTAAAAAAAATAAAAATAAAAAATAAATGATAATAAAAAAATCCAACTTAAAACTTGAGACTACCAATTAAAAAAAATAAAAATAAATAATAATAATAAAATCCAACTTAAAACTTGAGACTACCAATTAAAAAAAATAAAAATAAAAAATAAATAATAATAAAAAAATCCAACTTAAAACTTGAGACTACCAATTAAAAAAAATAAAAATAAAAAATAAATAATAATAAAAAAATCCAACTTAAAACTTGAGACTACCAATTAAAAAAAATAAAAATTAAAAATAAATAATAATAAAAAAATCCAACTTAAAACTTGAGACTACCAATTAAAAAAAATAAAAATAAAAAATAAATAATAATAAAAAAATCCAACTTAAAACTTGAGACTACCAATTAAAAAAAATAAAAATAAAAAATAAATAATAATAAAAAAATCCAACTTAAAACTTGAGACTACCAATTAAAAAAAATAAAAATAAAAAATAAATAATAATAAAAAAATCCAACTTAAAACTTGAGACTACCAATTAAAAAAAATAAAAATAAAAAATAAATAATAATAATAAAATCCAACTTAAAACTTGAGACTACCAATTAAAAAAATAAAAATAAAAAATAAATAATAATAAAAAAATCAAACTTAAAACTTGAGACGTCCAATTAAAAAAAATAAAAATAAAAAATAAATAATAATAAAAAAATCCAACTTAAAACTTGAGACTACCAATTAAAAAAAATAAAAATAAAAAATAAATAATAATAAAAAAATCCAACTTAAAACTTGAGACTACCAATTAAAAAAAATAAAAATAAAAAATAAATAATAATAAAAAAATCCAACTTAAAACTTGAGACTACCAATTAAAAAAAATAAAAATAAAAAATAAATAATAATAAAAAAATCCAACTTAAAACTTGAGACTACCAATTAAAAAAAATAAAAATAAAAAATAAATAATAATAAAAAAATCCAACTTAAAACTTGAGACTACCAATTAAAAAAAATAAAAATAAAAAATAAATAATAATAATAAAATCCAACTTAAAACTTGAGACTACCAATTAAAAAAATAAAAATAAAAAATAAATAATAATAAAAAAATCAAACTTAAAACTTGAGACTACCAATTAAAAAAAATAAAAATAAAAAATAAATAATAATAAAAAAATCCAACTTAAAACTTGAGACTACCAATTAAAAAAAATAAAAATAAAAAATAAATAATAATAAAAAAATCCAACTTAAAACTTGAGACTACCAATTAAAAAAAATAAAAATAAAAAATAAATAATAATAAAAAAATCCAACTTAAAACTTGAGACTACCAATTAAAAAAAATAAAAATAAAAAATAAATAATAATAATAAAATCCAACTTAAAACTTGAGACTACCAATTAAAAAAATAAAAATAAAAAATAAATAATAATAAAAAAATCAAACTTAAAACTTGAGACTACCAATTAAAAAAAATAAAAATAAAAAATAAATAATAATAAAAAAATCCAACTTAAAACTTGAGACTACCAATTAAAAAAAATAAAAATAAAAAATAAATAATAATAAAAAAATCAAACTTAAAACTTGAGACTACCAATTAAAAAAATAAAAATAAAAAATAAATAATAATAAAAAAATCCAACTTAAAACTTGAGACTACCAATTAAAAAAAATAAAAATAAAAAATAAATAATAATAAAAAAATCCAACTTAAAACTTGAGACTACCAATTAAAAAAAATAAAAATAAAAAATAAATAATAATAAAAAAATCCAACTTAAAACTTGAGACTACCAATTAAAAAAAATAAAAATAAAAAATAAATGATAATAATAAAATCCAACTTAAAACTTGAGACTACCAATTAAAAAAAATAAAAATAAAAAATAAATAATAATAATAAAATCCAACTTAAAACTTGAGACTACCAATTAAAAAAAATAAAAATAAAAAATAAATAATAATAATAAAATCCAACTTAAAACTTGAGACTACCAATTAAAAAAAATAAAAATAAAAAATAAATGATAATAATAAAATCCAACTTAAAACTTGAGACTACCAATTAAAAAAAATAAAAATAAAAAATAAATAATAATAATAAAATCCAACTTAAAACTTGAGACTACCAATTAAAAAAAATAAAAATAAAAAATAAATAATAATAATAAAATCCAACTTAAAACTTGAGACTACCAATTAAAACAAATAAAAATAAAAAATAAATAATAATAATAAAATCCAACTTAAAACTTGAGACTACCAATTAAAAAAAATAAAAATAAAAAATAAATGATAATAATAAAATCCAACTTAAAACTTGAGACTACCAATTAAAAAAAATAAAAAAAAAAAATAAATAATAATAATAAAATCCAACTTAAAACTTGAGACTACCAATTAAAAAAATAAAAATAAAAAATAAATAATAATAATAAAATCCAACTTAAAACTTGAGACTACCAATTAAAAAAAATAAAAATAAAAAATAAATGATAATAAAAAAATCCAACTTAAAACTTGAGACTACCAATTAAAAAAAATAAAAATAAAAAATAAATGATAATAAAAAAATCCAACTTAAAACTTGAGACTACCAATTAAAAAAAATAAAAATAAAAAATAAATAATAATAATAAAATCCAACTTAAAACTTGAGACTACCAATTAAAAAAAATAAAAATAAAAAATAAATGATAATAATAAAATCCAACTTAAAACTTGAGACTACCAATTAAAAAAAATAAAAATAAAAAATAAATAATAATAAAAAAATCCAACTTAAAACTTGAGACTACCAATTAAAAAAAATAAAAATAAAAAATAAATGATAATAATAAAATCCAACTTAAAACTTGAGACTACCAATTAAAAAAAATAAAAATAAAAAATAAATAATAATAATAAAATCCAACTTAAAACTTGAGACTACCAATTAAAAAAAATAAAAATAAAAAATAAATAATAATAATAAAATCCAACTTAAAACTTGAGACTACCAATTAAAAAAAATAAAAATAAAAAATAAATGATAATAATAAAATCCAACTTAAAACTTGAGACTACCAATTAAAAAAAATAAAAATAAAAAATAAATAATAATAATAAAATCCAACTTAAAACTTGAGACTACCAATTAAAAAAAATAAAAATAAAAAATAAATAATAATAATAAAATCCAACTTAAAACTTGAGACTACCAATTAAAACAAATAAAAATAAAAAATAAATAATAATAATAAAATCCAACTTAAAACTTGAGACTACCAATTAAAAAAAATAAAAATAAAAAATAAATGATAATAATAAAATCCAACTTAAAACTTGAGACTACCAATTAAAAAAAATAAAAATAAAAAATAAATAATAATAATAAAATCCAACTTAAAACTTGAGACTACCAATTAAAAAAATAAAAATAAAAAATAAATAATAATAATAAAATCCAACTTAAAACTTGAGACTACCAATTAAAAAAAATAAAAATAAAAAATAAATGATAATAAAAAAATCCAACTTAAAACTTGAGACTACCAATTAAAAAAAATAAAAATAAAAAATAAATGATAATAAAAAAATCCAACTTAAAACTTGAGACTACCAATTAAAAAAAATAAAAATAAAAAATAAATAATAATAATAAAATCCAACTTAAAACTTGAGACTACCAATTAAAAAAAATAAAAATAAAAAATAAATGATAATAATAAAATCCAACTTAAAACTTGAGACTACCAATTAAAAAAAATAAAAATAAAAAATAAATAATAATAATAAAATCCAACTTAAAACTTGAGACTACCAATTAAAAAAAATAAAAATAAAAAATAAATGATAATAATAAAATCCAACTTAAAACTTGAGACTACCAATTAAAAAAAATAAAAATAAAAAATAAATGATAATAATAAAATCCAACTTAAAACTTGAGACTACCAATTAAAAAAAATAAAAATAAAAAATAAATGATAATAATAAAATCCAACTTAAAACTTGAGACTACCAATTAAAAAAAATAAAAATAAAAAATAAATAATAATAATAAAATCCAACTTAAAACTTGAGACTACCAATTAAAAAAAATAAAAATAAAAAATAAATAATAATAATAAAATCCAACTTAAAACTTGAGACTACCAATTAAAAAAAATAAAAATAAAAAATAAATGATAATAATAAAATCCAACTTAAAACTTGAGACTACCAATTAAAAAAAAATAAAAATAAAAAATAAATAATAATAATAAAATCCAACTTAAAACTTGAGACTACCAATTAAAAAAAATAAAAATAAAAAATAAATAATAATAAAAAAATCCAACTTAAAACTTGAGACTACCAATTAAAAAAAATAAAAATAAAAAATAAATAATAATAAAAAAATCCAACTTAAAACTTGAGACTACCAATTAAAAAAAATAAAAATAAAAAATAAATAATAATAAAAAAATCCAACTTAAAACTTGAGACTACCAATTAAAAAAAATAAAAATAAAAAATAAATAATAATAAAAAAATCCAACTTAAAACTTGAGACTACCAATTAAAAAAAATAAAAATAAAAAATAAATAATAATAAAAAAATCCAATTTAAAACTTGAGACTACCAATTAAAAAAAATAAAAATAAAAAATAAATAATAATAAAAAAATCAAACTTAAAACTTGAGACTACCAATTAAAAAAAATAAAAATAAAAAATAAATAATAATAAAAAAATCCAACTTAAAACTTGAGACTACCAATTAAAAAAAATAAAAATAAAAAATAAATAATAATAAAAAAATCCAACTTAAAACTTGAGACTACCAATTAAAAAAAATAAAAATAAAAAATAAATAATAATAATAAAATCCAATTTAAAACTTGAGACTACCAATTAAAAAAAATAAAAATAAAAAATAAATAATAATAAAAAAATCCAACTTAAAACTTGAGACTACCAATTAAAAAAAATAAAAATAAAAAATAAATAATAATAAAAAAATCCAACTTAAAACTTGAGACTACCAATTAAAAAAAATAAAAATAAAAAATAAATAATAATAAAAAAATCCAATTTAAAACTTGAGACTACCAATTAAAAAAAATAAAAATAAAAAATAAATAATAATAAAAAAATCCAACTTAAAACTTGAGACTACCAATTAAAAAAAATAAAAATAAAAAATAAATAATAATAAAAAAATCCAACTTAAAACTTGAGACTACCAATTAAAAAAAATAAAAATAAAAAATAAATAATAATAAAAAAATCCAACTTAAAACTTGAGACTACCAATTAAAAAAAATAAAAATAAAAAATAAATAATAATAATAAAATCCAATTTAAAACTTGAGACTACCAATTAAAAAAAATAAAAATAAAAAATAAATAATAATAATAAAATCCAACTTAAAACTTGAGACTACCAATTAAAAAAAATAAAAATAAAAAATAAATAATAATAATAAAATCCAACTTAAAACTTGAGACTACCAATTAAAAAAAATAAAAATAAAAAATAAATAATAATAATAAAATCCAACTTAAAACTTGAGACTACCAATTAAAAAAAATAAAAATAAAAAATAAATAATAATAATAAAATCCAACTTAAAACTTGAGACTACCAATTAAAAAAAATAAAAATAAAAAATAAATAATAATAATAAAATCCAACTTAAAACTTGAGACTACCAATTAAAAAAAATAAAAATAAAAAATAAATAATAATAATAATAAAATCCAACTTAAAACTTGAGACTACCAATTAAAAAAAATAAAAATAAAAAATAAATAATAATAATAAAATCCAACTTAAAACTTGAGACTACCAATTAAAAAAATAAAAATAAAAAATAAATAATAATAAAAAAATCCAACTTAAAACTTGAGACTACCAATTAAAAAAATAAAAATAAAAAATAAATAATAATAATAAAATCCAACTTAAAACTTGAGACTACCAATTAAAAAAAAAAAAAAATAAATAAATAATAATAAAAAAATCCAACTTAAAACTTGAGACTACCAATTAAAAAAATAAAAATAAAAAATAAATAATAATAATAAAAAAATCCAACTTAAAACTTGAGACTACCAATTAAAAAAATAAAAATAAAAAATAAATAATAATAAAAAAATCCAACTTAAAACTTGAGACTACCAATTAAAAAAAATAAAAATAAAAAATAAATAATAATAAAAAAATCCAACTTAAAACTTGAGACTACCAATTAAAAAAAATAAAAATAAAAAATAAATAATAATAAATAAATCCAATTTAAAACTTGAGACTACCAATTAAAAAAATAAAAATAAAAAATACATAATAATAAAAAAATCCAACTTAAAACTTGAGACTACCAATTAAAAAAATAAAAATAAAAAATAAATAATAATAAAAAAATCCAACTTAAAACTTGAGACTACCAATTAAAAAAATAAAAATAAAAAATAAATAATAATAAAAAAATCCAACTTAAAACTTGAGACTACCAATTAAAAAAATAAAAATAAAAAATAAATAATAATAATAATAAAATCCAACTTAAAACTTGAGACTACCAATTAAAAAAAATAAAAATAAAAAATAAATAATAATAATAAAAAAATCCAACTTAAAACTTGAGACTACCAATTAAAAAAATAAAAATAAAAAATAAATAATAATAATAAAAAAATCCAACTTAAAACTTGAGACTACCAATTAAAAAAATAAAAATAAAAAATAAATAATAATAATAATAAAATCCAACTTAAAACTTGAGACTACCAATTAAAAAAATAAAAATAAAAAATAAATAATAATAAAAAAATCCAACTTAAAACTTGAGACTACCAATTAAAAAAATAAAAATAAAAAAAAAATAATAATAATAAAAAAATCCAACTTAAAACTTGAGACTACCAATTAAAAAAATAAAAATAAAAAATAAATAATAATAAAAAAATCCAACTTAAAACTTGAGACTACCAATTAAAAAAAATAAAAATAAAAAATAAATAATAATAAAAAAATCCAACTTAAAACTTGAGACTACCAATTAAAAAAATTAAAATAAAAAATAAATAATAATAAAAAAATCCAATTTAAAACTTGAGACTACCAATTAAAAAAATAAAAATAAAAAATAAATAATAATAAAAAAATCCAACTTAAAACTTGAGACTACCAATTAAAAAAATAAAAATAAAAAATAAATAATAATAAAAAAATCCAACTTAAAACTTGAGACTACCAATTAAAAAAATAAAAATAAAAAATAAATAATAATAAAAAAATCCAACTTAAAACTTGAGACTACCAATTAAAAAAATAAAAATAAAAAATAAATAATAATAATAATAAAATCCAACTTAAAACTTGAGACTACCAATTAAAAAAAATAAAAATAAAAAATAAATAATAATAATAAAAAAATCCAACTTAAAACTTGAGACTACCAATTAAAAAAATAAAAATAAAAAATAAATAATAATAATAATAAAATCCAACTTAAAACTTGAGACTACCAATTAAAAAAATAAAAATAAAAAATAAATAATAATAAAAAAATCCAACTTAAAACTTGAGACTACCAATTAAAAAAATAAAAATAAAAAATAAATAATAATAATAAAAAAATCCAACTTAAAACTTGAGACTACCAATTAAAAAAAAAAAAATAAAAAATAAATAATAATAAAAAATTCCAACTTAAAACTTGAGACTACCAATTAAAAAAATAAAAATAAAAAATAAATAATAATAAAAAAATCCAACTTAAAACTTGAGACTACCAATTAAAAAAATAAAAATAAAAAATAAATAATAATAATAATAAAATCCAACTTAAAACTTGAGACTACCAATTAAAAAAAATAAAAATAAAAAATAAATAATAATAATAAAAAATCCAATTTAAAACTTGAGACTACCAATTAAAAAAAATAAAAATAAAAAATAAATAATAGTAAAAAAATCCAATTTAAAACTTGAGACTACCAATTAAAAAAATAAAAATAAATAGTAATAATAAAAAAATCCAACTTAAAACTTGAGACTACCAATTAAAAAAATAAAAATAAAAAATAAATAATAATAAAAAAATCCAACTTAAAACTTGAGACTACCAATTAAAAAAATAAAAATAAAAAATAAATAATAATAAAAAAATCCAACTTAAAACTTGAGACTACCAATTAAAAAAATAAAAATAAAAAATAAATAATAATAATAATAAAATCCAACTTAAAACTTGAGACTACCAATTAAAAAAAATAAAAATAAAAAATAAATAATAATAATAAAAAAATCCAACTTAAAACTTGAGACTACCAATTAAAAAAATAAAAATAAAAAATAAATAATAATAATAATAAAATCCAACTTAAAACTTGAGACTACCAATTAAAAAAATAAAAATAAAAAATAAATAATAATAAAAAAATCCAACTTAAAACTTGAGACTACCAATTAAAAAAATAAAAATAAAAAATAAATAATAATAATAAAAAAATCCAACTTAAAACTTGAGACTACCAATTAAAAAAATAAAAATAAAAAATAAATAATAATAATAATAAAATCCAACTTAAAACTTGAGACTACCAATTAAAAAAATAAAAATAAAAAATAAATAATAATAATAATAAAATCCAACTTAAAACTTGAGACTACCAATTAAAAAAATAAAAATAAAAAATAAATAATAATAATAAAAAAATCCAACTTAAAACTTGAGACTACCAATTAAAAAAAATAAAAATAAAAAATAAATAATAATAATAATAAAATCCAACTTAAAACTTGAGACTACCAATTAAAAAAATAAAAATAAAAAATAAATAATAATAATAATAAAATCCAACTTAAAACTTGAGACTACCAATTAAAAAAAATAAAAATAAAAAATAAATAATAATAATAATAAAATCCAACTTAAAACTTGAGACTACCAATTAAAAAAATAAAAATAAAAAATAAATAATAATAATAATAAAATCCAACTTAAAACTTGAGACTACCAATTAAAAAAATAAATATAAAAAATAAATAATAATAATAATAAAATCCAACTTAAAACTTTAGACTACCAATTAAAAAAATAAAAATAAAAAATAAATAATAATAATAATAAAATCCAACTTAAAACTTGAGACTACCAATTAAAAAAATAAAAATAAAAAATAAATAATAATAATAATAAAATCCAACTTAAAACTTGAGACTACCAATTAAAAAAATAAAAATAAAAAATAAATGATAATAAAAAAATCCAACTTAAAACTTGAGACTACCAATTAAAAAAAATAAAAATAAAAAATAAATAATAATAATAAAATCCAACTTAAAACTTGAGACTACCAATTAAAAAAAATAAAAATAAAAAATAAATAATAATAATAAAATCCAACTTAAAACTTGAGACTACCAATTAAAAAAAAATAAAAATAAAAAATAAATAATAATAATAAAATCCAACTTAAAACTTGAGACTACCAATTAAAAAAATAAAAATAAAAAATAAATAATAATAATAAAAATCCAACTTAAAACTTGAGACTACCAATTAAAAAAATAAATAAATAAATAAATAATAATAATAAAAATCCAACTTAAAACTTGAGACTACCAATTAAAAAAATAAAAATAAAAAATAAATAATAATAATAAAATCCAACTTAAAACTTGAGACTACCAATTAAAAAATAAAAATAAAAAATAAATAATAATAATAAAATCCAACTTAAAACTTGAGACTACCAATTAAAAAAATAAAAATAAAAAATAAATAATAATAATAAAATCCAACTTAAAACTTGAGACTACCAATTAAAAAAAAAAAATAAAAAATAAATAATAATAATAAAATCCAACTTAAAACCTCAAAAACTTGAGACTACCAATTAAAAAAATAAAAATAAAAAATAAATAATAATAATAAAATCCAACTTAAAACTTGAGACTACCAATTAAAAAAAATAAAAATAAAAAATAAATAATAATAATAAAATCCAACTTAAAACTTGAGACTACCAATTAAAAAAAAAAAAATAAAAAATAAATAATAATAATAAAATCCAACTTAAAACTTGAGACTACCAATTAAAAAAAAAAAAATAAAAAATAAATAATAATAATAAAATCCAACTTAAAACTTGAGACTACCAATTAAAAAAATAAAAAATAAATGATAAAAAAATCCAACTTAAAACTTGAGACTACCAATTAAAAAAATAAAAAATAAAAAATAAATAATAAAAAAATCCAACTTAAAACTTGAGACTACCAATTAAAAAAAATAAAAATAAAAAATAAATAATAATAATAAAATCCAACTTAAAACTTGAGACTACCAATTAAAAAAATAAAAATAAAAAATAAATAATAAAAAAATCCAACTTAAAACTTGAGACTACCAATTAAAAAAATAAAAAATAAAAAATAAATGATAATAATAAAATCCAACTTAAAACTTGAGACTACCAATTAATAAAAATAAAAAATAAATAATAATAATAATAAAATCCAACTTAAAACTTGAGACTACCAATTAAAAAAAATAAAAATAAAAAATAAATAATAATAATAATAAAATCCAACTTAAAACTTGAGACTACCAATTAAAAAAAATAAAAATAAAAAATAAATAATAATAATAATAAAATCCAACTTAAAACTTGAGACTACCAATTAAAAAAAATAAAAATAAAAAATAAATAATAATAATAATAAAATCCAACTTAAAACTTGAGACTACCAATTAAAAAAAAAAAAATAAATAAATAAATAATAATAATAAAATCCAACTTAAAACCTCAAAAACTTGAGACTACCAATCAAAAAATAATAACAACAATAATAATAACAGCATAACAGAGCACATATGGGTGCATGTGAGAGAATCAGCAGCAGCCGAGGGATGGCTGGCTAGCAAAGATTTAACAGCAGCATCACCTGTTAAAGCATGTATGCAAATTAGCAAGTGTGTGCGAGCTTGCATCACAAGAAAAGGTTTGGTTTTGCTTGGTTGTTTTATGGCATATCAACCCCTTTCGGGTTATTTAATGCTGAATCCAGCTATTTTGGAAACAGTTTTTATGCTTCAAGTTCTTTATATCTTCAAATATTTATTTGCAGAGTTTGGTTTGGTTGTTTTGTTTTACGGCATATTAATCCTTTTCAGGTTATTTAATGCCGAATCAAGTTATTTTAGAAAATGTATTCATTTTGCATCCAGTTATTTTGTAGAAGGTTTTTATTCTTCAAATTTTTCGTATCTTTAATCGCTAGTTTGTAGTGTTTGGTTTGGTTGTTTTATAGTGGATTTTATCGTTGCCCTGCAGAACATGAATGAGTTTTGCAATAGAAGAGGGAAAAGGGTTACAGTATTAATGTTTGGTAGATTTTAAGTAAAAAAAATCAGACAGGAAGCAGGGGAGATAGAAATGGGAAGACGGAAAAGAGGGAAAAAGTTTTCGTTTTGCAGAAAGTAGAAAAACAAAAAGCATCAATGTTTCGTCTCAGGAAGGTGGTAGCACGAGACAAGAAAAGGAGAAAACAATATATCACGTAGTTGAGAAGAAAAGCAAGTTACGTCCAGGGAAGATGGATGTGTACATACGAAGATGAAAAAGTGAGGTAATGAGAACAGAGACTTTTGAAATATAATGAAATGCGTTGCTTTGGAAGAACCACGAATAAATGCAAAATTAATTTGCCCTTTAAAAAAAATGCCGCGTTAGATTTTTATTTCTTTGTTGTTTTTTTTTTTTTTTTTTTGTTCCTTTGCAATAAAGTATCATAACGTGCGGGTCCGAGTTATTGAAATGTAACGCCACAATTCGAGTGTAACGGCCATGTTACAATAATATCCATCCTTATCACTTCCTCCCATGTATTCTTTCGTATTTGTTTTCACACTCATTTTACATGTTGTCATGTGGTGGACAGCTTTTGCGAATGAATTAGTTCATCTGTGATAAGTTTCTATTTCTTAATTCCACCATTATCACTTGCTGCCATGTTTTCTTTTGTCAACTGACACTGCTACCTCAACTGTTCTACATCTACTAACCCAAAAAATTTAATTTATTTTTTCTATGTGACTAAACCACTTAAGTCTCCTGTTCTATACGCATCTTCTTACACTGACCAGATTTTATCAAATCTAAGCCCATCTTTAAGACTGAAGAGAAAATTGTAATAAATGCGAAAATTACCTTCTCACAAACGCCTTTTTTGTCTTGTATGGTTCAATTTTTAAATAAAAAAAAAATGGCAGCATTCAGTTAATTTTATCCTCAATAATTACACAGAATAATGTGAATTCTCGCCGATCATATGCAAATGAGGAAATGTCGGTTTGAATAAAAAGCTTGTTTTTCAAAGACTGAATCAATTCGGATTTTGGAACAGAAAACTTTGACAATTGTTGAATTTAACCGTGGACATTGTTCCTATTTACAATGCCTCCCCACAGGACAGAGTTAGATACCAGGGTCGTTTTTTTTAATGTGGAGAAAAGGAACAAAAATAAAAATTGTCTCAGTCGTGTAGGATTTCTCCTCCACTGACAGAGAACAAGAAATTGAAGTGCAGCATCTGAAGAACAGATACTACACTGTGATCTTGTCCCGATTGTTAGAAATATTATTTTAAATAAATTTTTTTTTTTGAATAAGCCAAGTGTGACAATCAGGCTTTAGTAGGGTGTATTCCAATTCCTGCTGAACCTGTACAAGAAACAAGTAGAAATTTTCGAAGCCGCAAAATATGTCGTCTTGTCAAGTCTGCTGAGTAAATTTAAGCAATTCTTAGCCACACACACACACACACACACACACGTTCAAATAAAATACAATTAAATCAACACTTGGCTTTAGTCTCCTATCTTTTCTCTTTCTTCATTTTCAAAAACGTTAGTAATAGCGACGCCTTTTTAAAGTATTATCTTTCCTTTATAAAGTGTTTTGTTGACTTTTTTGTTGAAGGAATTTTTTAGTTTAACTTTTTTCTTTTGGAAAGAATTTTTTAGATTAACTTAAAAAAAACGTCTGCTTTAATTAATACAAAAACAAAAGACAGTCGTTAATTTTTTAACCAATCAAAAACGTCCTTTTAATTATTAACATAAGCGGCAAATTATGTTATTTTATTTATCTCTACAATTATATAAATGCAACTGTGTGTGTGTGTGAGAGAGTTCGTTCCTTATAGACTCTAAAACGGCTGAACAGATTTTCTTTAAGATTTACAGAACTTTAGTGTATAAGTCTGGGAGTGATCTTAGTTAAGTTTTGTCTCAGAATATCCCGATAATTACTGGTAATCAATAATCGAAACCGTTATTTTAATTTATCTATCATCGGTAAAACCATTTTTTTTCCATGTCGTTGCTAAGCAACAATGATAGAACAACGGGCCGTGAAAATTCTATTGTGTGTAAGTTGATAGCATGTTTTTTTTTTTTTTTCCATGACGTAGTCTGTAGGTTCAAACCCCGCACGAAATTTCTTAATGTTTTTTTTTCTTTAACTGGAAAGAAGTTTATATAAAATGATTTTATAAACGAAACAGTAGGTTCTCTTGAGTGCAATGTAGAATAACATATATTTTAGACTAAGTTACTGCATGGAGGCATGTGAAGCTTCCCCCCAGGCGATTTCACAGATTTCGATGACAATAAAAATTATAGGAGTGTGAAACATTCGTTGCTCATCATTCAATCCTGGGCAACGTCGGGTTTCCCTGCTAATATTTTATAATCTTATTTTACTTTGCAAATTATATTTAAGAAATATATTTATTTCTGACAGACATTGTTAGTTGAAAGTGCAGAATAGTTAACAATTTATAATTGAACGGCAAAAACTCGCATTAGATGTCGTATCATTCTCATGTCAGTTTTGTTCCCGCAACTCATGTTCTCAACCCCCATTTCCTTGCATGTCTAATGAAGCAATTAAAACTCAAACGATATCTTGCGAAACTGCTTAACATAAATGATCTCTCAAGTCGAACTGGCAATTAATTACAAACTAATTAAAATTATGGATTCAACGTTTATCGGCTTCGGCAGACAATTTCTAAACGAAGAGTAATAATAATAAGAGTTAATTAAACATCCTCGGATCCGCAAAACTCGGATAGAAAATCTTTCGGCCATTAATAACTTGATGATTTTTTTTTTTTTTTTTTTTTTTTTAATTTTCGGTTTGAAATCCTTTGTTATCATTTTGAACGATTTTGAAATCGGAAACAACATGACTGCCACAACAGCAGCAGCAGGTGAAATTATATTTATTGCAGAATTTTATATATAAAAAAAAATTGCAGGACAAAATCCATATTATCATTAAGTAGATTGTTTTTGCTGAGGTTGTTAATATAGATTAAGAAGAGAATCGGGTCAAGGATAGATCCTTGAGGCATGCCAGCATTGATACTATATGCCTCAGCCTTCTGTCCATCTACTAGGAGGTGACGTTGGCTACTGATTGACAACCTAGATGTGTTAAGTTCGAATCCAGTTTATTCTATAGAAACATTTTCACTTAGGATGTGTGCAACCTTCACATGGTACCAGATGTTTTTCGTCCAGATGATTTTTTTTATTGGTCCCCCAGCAAAAGGAGGGTGGCCTATAAATTCACCCTTGTCCGTTCATCCATTCGTCTGTCAGCACTTTTCTCAATAACTATGTCTTGGAATGTTTTGAAAGTTTGCACAAATATTAAACATGATATCAGTGAAAAAGTAACAGAGCGGGTTTTCCAGGAAAACTTCGGTTGACTCCCTAGGTGTGCCTATTGGGTTAAAACGGCTAAAATTGACATTTTTGTGTTTATGAAAAAAAATTGACACCTTGGATTTTTATAAAACTTTCTGAAAAGTTGTAATTAACTGACTTCTATATAATTTTGTTTGTCTATACTTCGCGATAACTCTTGCGTGTGCCCCAGGGGCTCTTTTAGGACTAATAAAAACACTCTGTTTATGGGACTCTTTTACCATATTTATCCAAAATTTTCTGTGTATGTCTATTTAGCAGTTTTGCATGGTGCTGAACTCAAATTTAAATATGTTAAAGCCTTGGGGACTTTGGGAACTAAATGTGGAGGGGGGCAAATGATGGACTTAGTCATTTCTTTTTTGCATGGTTCAAAACTCAAATTTACATATGTTAAGGCTTAAAACTTAAAAAAAAAAAAAAAATTTTTTATTACATTTTCACCCCAAACAAGGCACATTGCCACTTTGGTGTAGGGGGCTACTATCAGGGGCACAACTACTGGGGTACTATGTAGGGATTTGGGCAAAAGATGTCAGTTCACATTACACTTGAACTTCTGCATGTCAGTACTGTTGGGGAAGCAGGGACCTGGAATGGAATTCCAAAGTCTAACGGTTCTGGGGAAGAAACTATTGGAGTAGAAAGATCTTTTACATCTAGGGATCTATACAGTGTGGGGGTGGGATTTAGCAGCCTGTCGGGTTTGTCGAGGGTGCTCACGTCGTGGGGGCACAAGTGATTGCAGTTCGTCAGAGCATTCACCACTAAAATACTTGTAGAACAGGCAGAGGGATGCAACATTTCGTCGATGGGACAGAGGCTGAAGCTTAGATGCCAGTTCAGGGCCTATCAGGTTTGTGACTCTCTTTTGAACCTTGTCAAGGAGCGAGAGACTAGTAGCAGATGCACCAGCCCAAATGTGACAGCAATACTCCATACATGGGCGAATGGTGGCCTTATAGAGGTACAGGATACTTTTGGGTGTTAGTAGTTGTCTAGCACGGTAGAGAGAGCCCACCTTTCTTGCAGCGGCCCTGGCAATGCCTTAAATGTAATTGTTCCAACTCATGTTTCCTGTGAACGTTAGGCCAAGGAGTTTGAAAGATGTACTCTCAGATAAAGAGTCGTTGGCCATTGCTATAGGTGGTAGAGAAGGTTTCTTGTAATTATTGAATGAAACTAGTTTAGTCTTGGCGGCATTGAATGTGACCATCCATTTTTGTCCCCATTCCACTACAGATTGGAGGTCATCCTCTAGTGCTTCTACCATTTCTTTAGAAATGTGTTCATTCGTCTTCCTGTCGTGCCTGTTATAAAGTGTGGTGTCATCAGCATATATACCCATCTCAGAGGCAATTTTGTCGAGGAGGTCATTTATGAATATCAGGAACAATAGAGGTCCAAGGATAGACTCCTGGGGCACTCCTGCATTTATATCATATTGTTTAGATGTACGACCGTCAAGGACAACCTGGATTTTTCTCTTATCTAAGAAGGATTTAATTATGTTAAGTATTCTACCAGTGATACCGTATGATCTAATTTTCCTGAGGAGACCCTTGTGCCATACCCTGTCAAAAGCCTTAGATATATCTAGAGCTACCGCTCTGCCCTCCCCCGCTTTGTCCAGTGAATGGTATATACACTACTACTAAGATAAACTACAATGTTTGTTCATTTTCACCAGGATTTGACGTCCCCTGGGGACTTTTGGGGTTAAATGGGGGATGAGGGAGGCAAATGATGAACTTAGTCATTTTTTTATGCCTCGTTTATTTTGCATTCACATGGGACCATGCATGCTTCACTTGTTCATTTTGCTGTTGCCTTGCATTTCTATAAAATCTTCTGTCAGTCAAGCAGTCATGTTTCACTTTGAAAAAGAATTCAGCCTTTTTTTTTCACACAAAAACAAGAGGAGAAATCTGTGTAAGAAAATATAAGGAAATTCACTATGCATTCAAGCAAACACAGGCATCAGCAGCATCAGTAACAGGGAGGTGATGGTGGCTACGTGATTAACAACATTGACTGACAACCTGGGTGTGCCAAGTTCGAATCCAGTCCTTTCTGTAGAAACTCTTTCACTTAGGATGTTGGCAACCTTCAAGTGGTACCCCCTGTAAGTAACAGATATCTTTCTAGAAAAATTCAAGCTAGAAAGATATCAGGGAAACGAATGCCAACAATAATCATCCGATTCATACAACAATGAATGCTGTTTAGCAATAATCAGCACAAGCAATGGAAATCTTGAATTATATCAACAACCAAGAAGTGCTCCATTCATTGTGACGAAGAATTATTATTGGAGTTACATATATTTCTCTCACTCTTAGACAGGGTAAAAAAAAAGAGTTTTAAATCTAATAGGTCCTGCACTGTCAGCTAAATTCCAACCTCTGTCCCATCACCGCAATGTTGCATCCGTGTGCCTGTTTTGCAAGTATTTTAACGAAATGTGTTCTGATGAACTTATACCATTTGTGCTTTTTCGACATACATACTTCTGACAAACAGCAAAATCCCACCCCTTTACTGCTGAGATCCCCAGATGTTAGAAAGCCTTCTACATTAATAATCTCTTTCCTCAGACTGCTAGAATTCCATCCCTGTTTCCGGCTTCCCTGACTGCACTAACCTGCAGAAGTTTAAATGTAGTAAACTAGGTTGACAGGAATATTCTTGCGGTTTTTAACTTTTAAATTCAGATGAAAACAAAAATTTATTAATCAAAATCAACACACTTTTGCCAACGCAAAACAAGTTTATTTATGACAATAACGTAAAAATCTTGCGTTCTGGCGGTGATAATGTCACTGAAGGCATTTTTGATATCGCTTACGTTTTTGAAGCATTTCTCACACAGAAAGTTGTCGAGATGCTTGAAAAATGGTAGTTGGTAGGTTAGAGGTCTGGAGAGTATGGTGGATGAGGCAGAATTTCATAGCTCAATTTGTTCCACTTCTGTAGAGTCTGTCTTGCAACATGCAGTCGGGCATTGTCGAGGAGGAGAAGTGGACCTTTTCTGTTGACTAATGCTGGGTGTTGTTGTCAAAGTTTCTGACGCATTTTATCCATTTGTAAACAGTACTTCACTGCCGTAATGGTTTCACCTGCATTCAAAAACTGTAATGGATGAGACCGGTCACAGAGCACCAAACAGTCAGCATGACCTTCTTTTGGTGCAACTCTGGCTTCGGGAAGTGTCGTGGAGCATTGTTGACATCTAACCACTGAGCTGAGCATCGCTGGTTGTCGTAAAGAACCCACTTTCCATCGCAAGTCACAACCCGGTCGAGAAACGGGTCGTTCTTGTTGTGTAAAAGAATAGTGTTTCTTTTGGTTGTCATTCAATTCGTGAGGCAGCCATTTATCAAGATTTTTTTTTCTTTCCAATCTCTCTCAAGTGGTTGGAAATCGTCGTATACGTTACGTCTAATTCAGAAGCAAGTTCTTAAACAGTTGTACATGGATTGCCTTTGAATAAGCCTCTTAATTGATCGTTGTCATATGATGGCCGACCACTACGCTCATCATTTTCAAGACTCTCGTCGCCGCCACAAAATTTCTTAAACCACCATTGTGCTGTGCGTTCAGTAGTGGTTCCTGTGCCAAACGCTTCATTAATATCGCGAGTTGTTTCAGCAGCTTTTTAGCCTATCTTCAATTGAAATAAGAAAATTGTACGAATTTACTTTTTTCCCATCTTGTTTTCAACGTTCTGAAAAGAAGATAATTGTATTAAAATGATTATAATTAAAACGATTAGATAGAGCAAAAAACTCTCTTTAAAACAATATATAAAGTAAAGGTATTCTAATGAAAACTCGTTTGAAAATACATCATTTTAAATCAAAACTAAAAATTCCGCAAGAACTTTCTTTTCAACCTTACATATATATTGAGTATAAGAGCCGTGCGATAAATCTCGCATAAAATTCAGAATTCTGAAATCTGATTCTCCACTCAGACGAAAAAAAAATCTCTGGGTGGGGTGGGGCTACACAAAAATAGATGTATACACATTCAAACGAACGAATAAAAATTTCCACAAACAAACAATCAAACGAATAAAAGTTTCACAAACAAACTGATGTTTCTGCAGGAGTAAAATTTTTTGAATATCTGACAGGTTGTTGGGAGGAAGTGGGGATATAGAATGGGGGGGGGGATGCAGCGCACCGTGAAGCGAATTCATTCCACCGATGTTTCATTTTTTAGGGTGTGAAGAGAAAGAAAAGCTCCAAAAATATTTTCCACAAAAATAAAATAACACAGACTCAGTTTTTAAAAAACCTTCTTCTCATACCCCACCCCCAACCCTTAGAGTCGGATTATCTTAATCCTTTTAGAGCCAAGTGTCTACCTGTCCAGGTATGCAGTACACTATATCAAACATGTTTCAAATATAATCCTATCTGTGAGTATTATATTTCGTTCTCGCTCTCTCTCTCTCTCTCTCTCTCCCTGTGTGTGTGTGTGTGTGTGTGTGTATATATATATATATATATATATATATATATATATATAATGTGTGTGTGTGTGTGTGTTAGTGATAGAACGATTACAATATTCATTCCTATTCTGTTTTAAATTCCCGATTCCGATACAATTTCCAATTCTGATTCTTATTGAATCTCTAAATAGTTAGCTACAGAGTTGTTCCCCTTAAATATGTGTGTATGTATATTTTCGGAAATATAAAAGCACACTGGGTGGGGGTGGGGTCATCTATAGATTTTAATACCGTTGGAAGTTTAAAATCAATAAATATCCTTAAAAAATGGAACATTAAGTTTTAAAGGAAGTCGAAAAGTGAAACAAAAGAATCGTTGTTGACATCAGAAAATTTTCCGATTCCGATATCCTAAAACGTTCTGATTTTTTCGATTAATCTTTCCAACACACACACGCCTTCTCTTCCTCCTCTATCTATGTATCTATGTAAATAAATATAAAGGGGTATATATATATATATATATATGCGTTTTATTTTTTATTACCGTAATAAAAAATAAAACGCATATTTGCTCTACAACAGTATTGAGCACTTTCTTCAGTTTTTATTAATTACCATTTCCACTAAATATATATATATATATATATACATATATATATATATATATATATATATATATATATACTAGCAGGTCCCGGTTCTTGTACTCTAAACTTACTGAATAAATGGATATATATTTTTTCAAGAAAACTTGGGGTTTTGGGGGTTTTTTACGACAGTACCCAGCGTAGTATAAACATCGCCAACCTCTCCATGTTAAAAAGAAACTGAACCGAAAGCCGTTCTTAATAATGGATAGGTAGGGCGTGTTAATTCCGCAAGCCATTCCGAAAATCGGGATGTTGACAGAGGCGACTGATTTTCACGAGATCCATATATTTTTAAAGCTCAACCCTTCAGACGACAAATATCGAAAAATTTACTAAAGTCATTTATTCCTTCACCCTCATTTGGGCACTTTTCTACAAGGAGGGGTCGCTTTTTTTGCCGCTATTTTCGAATGTCATCGCCTCTTTTTGAGTGACTAGCCTTAATTTAAACATTCATCACTTCTGGTTTGGCGATGGGCGTAACAGCAAAGACGTCACATATTTTTTTCACATTCTTTTCCTCCTTCGCAGTACGGGTTCGAGGTTGCCTGCCTACTACCACTTTTTTTTTTTTTTGCTCAACACACACCTCCAAACACCTGGGCAACGCCGAGCACCCAGGCTAATAAATATATATATATATATATATATATATATATATATATATATATATTAGCATTTCAGTCCAGCGTTTCCCAGGTGTTTGGAGGTGTGTGTTGAGAAAAAAAAAAAAGAGTGGTAATAGAAAGGCAGGCTCAAACACATACCGCAAAGGAGGAAAAGAACGGGGAAAAAACGTGACGTCTTTGCTGTTACGACCACCGCCAAACCGGAAGTGACATAGGTTTTAATTAAGGCTAGACAATCAAAAGGAGAGGTTGACTTTCAAAAATATCGTCGAAAAAAGCGACTCCCTTTTCTCCTGTAGAAAAGTGCCTAGTTAAAGTTGAATATATTAATGTTTTTAGCCAATTTTTCAATATTTGTCGTCTGAAAGGTCGAACTTCAAAACGATACTGATCTAGTAAAAGTCCGTCCCCTCTGTCGAAAGTTTTAGGCAGATATGCAAACATGCATACATACATACAAATTTTCGACCAAAACCGATTAAAAAGACTTGCCCTATCTCTGAATACCCTTTATGTAAAATTTCAAATGTTTAGACCAAAAATTGAGTAATTTGGTAGAGACTGAAGTGGGCAATTTTTTTTTTAATTTGACCCCTATTCCGACCCCTTAACATTTATTGTCTTGGGCTCAAATCCAGTTATTAAGTTAGATCTATGTCCAAGGTACCTATATCTAAAATTTCAGGTGTTTAGACCCAAAATTGGCGGATGAATTTGGTAGAGTTCTCAAAGGTCAAATCCTTGAACTGCCAAATTTCTGGCCGAAAACCAATTACAAAGATTTTCCTAAATCTCAATACCCTGTATATCAAATTTCGAGTCTGTATACTGAAAATTGATAGAGTTATTGCGTTGGAACACACACACACGTTCGTTTATATATATATATATATATATATATATAGATAGATAGATAGATAGATAGATAGATTATATTGGACCCAATAAAAAGTAATGATTTAAAAAGATTTTTAAAAAATGGTTCATCTGCCACCACTGAGAATCGAAACCAAAACGTTTAGCTTACGATGTACTAATTCTTTAGACGTTAATGCCTGAGCTATGCAGACATTTTTGCTGCAAAGCCAAAAATTAAAACATGAACCAATAGCTATTACGTTATGCATGTATATTCGTAATGCCATCGTTCGACCTTCACCTGACAACTCCATTTTTTTAATTTTCACACTTTTGCACCAATTTTCCCCTGCTAAAACCCAAATATAAAGTTTTACATGGGTTGAATACTCTATATATTAAGTTTCATGTCTGTAGACCAAAAACTGACAGTGGAGTTTGGCAGGCAAAATTTTTACACAACTATATATATGCGCATACATAAATATACATAGACAGAGGTTTGTGTTTACTATAACCTTTTTACACAAATATTACGCAAGTATAAATCATGTAGAATATTTACATAAATATAATTACACGTAATAGTTAAATAACGATGATCATCCCATCAGAAAAAAAAAAAAATGAATGTTTAAAAGAATACGCGAATTAGACCATTTGCAGATGAATGCAATTCCACAACCCATTTATAACAATATATATAATTTCTGAATTAATTCATCGATATATATAGTCATGTTATATATTATTTTGAAGTGTGTTTTTGGCTCTATTGAATCATGTTATTCGTTACCGTTCTCAATCTCTTCATTTTTTTTTTTGTAGGCTTTTCAACAATATGAACAAAATTCAAATCCGCACGTTTTTCTTGTTCCAGAAGTGACATAGGTTTTAATGGATAGGTAATGGGCGTAACAGCAAAGACGTCACATATTTTTTTCACATTCTGCCAAAAAGCTGCCGAGACAGCTCATAATATCAATGATTCATTTGCCCCAGGAACTACTAACAAACGTGTGGCACAAGAATGGTTCAAGAAATTTTGCAATGGTGCCGAGAGCCTCGAAGATGAAGATGGTTGCAGCCAGCCAATTGCAGTTGATAACGAATATTTGAAAACCTTAATTGAAGCCAATTCTTGCAAAACTACATGAAAAGTTGCTGTTGAACTCGAGGTCAACCACTCAACAGTCGTTTGCCATTTAAAGCAAATAGGGAAGTCAAAAAAGTTGGATAAATGGGTGCCGCATAAATTGAACAATAATAAAAAAAATATCGTCTGTGGCTGGTCTCATCCATCACAGTTTCTTGATTGATTGATTGATTGATTGATTGGTTTTACAGCATATCAACCTATGTGGTCATTTAATGCCGGAGTCTTTTTTTTTTTTTAACTATTTTTTTATTGGGAGGGGGGGAATGACTTTTTCAGCCTTTCC
This sequence comes from Euprymna scolopes, assembly GCF_053919585.1. Classification (NCBI taxonomy): domain Eukaryota; kingdom Metazoa; phylum Mollusca; class Cephalopoda; order Sepiida; family Sepiolidae; genus Euprymna; species Euprymna scolopes. Next base: position 2,055,943 of record NC_136496.1, on the reverse strand, counting down.
TCCCTTTTTTTATAAAATTGAACTAAGAAATTAAATGTTGTATTTATACATGGATGTGTATATTTGGATGACTTTAAATTTCCTTAAATTTTCTTATATAAATTTACTTTCCTTAGGTATGCTAGAATATTTGCTGAGTTGACCTTTTCAAAAAGGTCTTCCATATTGCTTTCTGTATAATATAATTTTCTAGTTGGGGCAAGGTCATCACACCCAACTAGGATATGTTTTACTGTGAGTGTCTCCTGGCATGGGATGCACTCTGGCGCCGATTCTCCATTTAGTATATAAGAATGAGTAAAGTTGGTGTGCCCTATGCGCAGCCGAGTCAGTATCACATCTCGGCGTGATCTCTTGATGTCCGGACATCGTTCCTTAAGTTCAGGTTTGATTGAGTATAATTTGTTGCCCTCTTGCTGACTCCACCGCAGTTGCCATTTTTCCTGTATGTATGCTTTTATCTGGGGTCTAAGATCAGTATGTGGAATCTTAAAATTGTCAGTTGGAAGGTGAGAAGATCTTTTTGCAGCTATATCTGCCCTGTCATTGCCTTTGATCCCCACATGGCTGGGGATCCAGACAAGAATAATGTTTTTAGTAGTTGAAAGGATATTGATTTTTTCTATTAATTTTGTTGTTAGTGGATTTTCTTGTTTTTGATTTTGTATAGATAATAGGACTGATAGAGAATCTGTGAGAATGATGAAGTTTTTGGTGGTTTCCTCTGAAATTATGTTGAGTGCTAGATCGATAGCTATAGTCTCTGCAGTGAATATAGATGCTTCATTTTGAAGATTTCTCTTCATTGTGGTTTTATGGTACGTTGCTGCACATCCAGTGTGATTGTTGCTTTTAGACCCGTCTGTGTAGATAAAGGTGTAGTCTGAATATTGTAATTTTAAATGTTGAAGTTCGTCGTGGTATTCACTAGGGTTTGTGGTAGATTTGGACTTTTTGTTTAGGTTGAGTTTTATTTCAACTTGTTTCATGGTCCATGGGGGTGTTTTAGGCAGTATGAAGTTGTGAATGCTGGAGATTGGAATTTTCGATTCTTCAATGCTTTCCTTCATTCGGAGCCCGAACGTTTTGATAGTTTTTCTTCTCATGTTAAAGAGTTCTTCATATTTAGGATAGAAGGTACATTGGTATGCAGGGTTGTTTGGGCAAGACTTCAATTTCAGTAAATATTGAAGGGCTAACTTTTCTCGCCTTAGATCTAGTGGGGGTTCGTGTGCTTCCGTGTATAGACTGTTCACAGGGGAAGTTCTGTATGCTCCTAGGGCCAATCTTAGGCCAGTATGGTGAATAGGGTCTAGGCTTTTTATATATGATGTTCGGGTTGATCCATATATGAAACAACCGTAGTCTAGCTTTGAGCGGACTAGTGCTCTGTAAAGTTTAAGGAGTGTTTCCCTGTCTGCACCCCAATCGGTATGTGCTACCACTCTCAAAAGATTTACAGCTTTGTTACATTTTTTTTTCAGATAGTTTATGTGTGGGATAAATGTTAACTTTTTGTCAAATAAAATCCCTAAGAATTTGTACTGGTCAGTAACGGGTATGGGCGTTCCTTCCATGGTTAGGACAGGATCATTATGCATGTTCTTTAGTTTGCAGAAATGCATGCATTTCGTTTTTCTTTTGGAGAATCTAAATCCATTCTCTTCCGTCCATCTCATTACTTTGTTTAAGCACAATTGAAGCTTCCTTTCTATTATAGATATATATCTAGATCTACAGCATATTAGGAAGTCATCCACATATAGGGAGCAATCTACCCCAGGGTTAAGGTTTTTTACAATGTTGTTAATTCGGATACTGAACAGGGTCACTGACAGTATACTCCCTTGAGGTACTCCATTCTCTTGTTCTTTCAAGTCCGAGAGAGCTGTGCCAACCTTTATTCTGAACCGTCTATTTTTTAAAAAATTTTCAATAAAAATTGGCATTCTGCCTTTTAGTCCAAGCGCCTTCAGATCCCTTGTAACACCATACTTCCACACAGTATCGTAGGCTTTTTCCATGTCAAAAAACACTGCTGTTAAATGTTCTTTCCTTGCAAAGGCTTCTCTGATGAAGGTTTCAAGTCTGACTATGTGGTCTATTGAACTTCGGTTTTTCCTGAATCCTGTTTGAAATTCTGTAATAAGATTCTCTGTTTCCAGGAACCAGATTAGTCTTTTGTTTATAATCCTTTCCATGGTCTTACAAATGCAGCTTGTTAGAGCTATTGGCCTGAAATTCAATGGATCTGAGACGTTACTTGATTGGGATTGGATGTTTGAGTTTTCAGATTTGGGGATTGGTATTATTGTGGCCTCTTTCCAGGTCTCGGGTACGTTTCCACTGGACCATATAATATTGAAAATTTCAAGTAGGTATTCCATTGAGGCTTCTGGAAGTTTTTTGAGGATTTCATATGGAATTTCATCGGGCCCTGTAGCTGTGTCATGGGATTTGGTTAGCGATTCTTTTAATTCAGGCAAGGTAAGAGGTTGGTTGTATTTTTCAGCATTTTGTGATTTAAATAGAATTTTCTTTTTCTCTTCCTTTTCTCTAATCTTTTTGAATTTCTCTGTTTGTCTGTCACATGATGAAATTTTTGATAAATTATCTGCCAGGTTATTGGAAATGTCTTTTTGATCGGTGTATATTTTGTTGCCTTTAGAGATGTGGGATATTGGTGTACTACTACACTTTCCTTCTATTTTCCTCATCATGTTCCAAACTGTTTTCGCCTTGGTATTCACATTAATTTTGGATATATAATTTCTCCAGGTTGTTCTTTTGGATTCCTTTATGATTCGTCTGGCTTTTGCTCTGTTGTTTTTGAAGAAATCCAGATTTTCGCTTGTTGGATACTTTTCGAATTTTCTCAAGGCAGCTCGTCGAGCTCTGATGGCTTTTCTGCATTCTTTTGTGAACCAAGGTTTGTTGTGATTGTTGGTTTTGGTTGTTTTCGGTATGGTATTATTTGCTATGTTTGTGAGTGTTTTAATGAAGTAGTTCAAATGGTCATCTTCATCATTCTTTTCGATAATTAATTGGTTTTTGCACTGTTCCTGGAAGTCTTCCCAATCCGCTTTATGTAGGTTCCATTTGGGTGTTTTTTGTTCAGTGCTAGTACTTAGACTTTCCAGGATGATTGGGAAATGATCACTCCCACAGGTGTCATTGTGTACTTTCCAGTCATAGTCCATATATATGGAAGGATCACATAAGGTAAGGTCAATGGCGGTGAAAGTACCTGTTGCTGGGTACATATAGGTGTAGTTTTGATTATTAAGGAGGCATAGATTATTTTTATTTATTATGTTTTCTATTTCTTTTCCTTTTTTATTTGTTTCTTTACTTCCCCATATTACATTGTGACTGTTGAGATCTCCTAGTAGAAAAAAGGGTTTAGGGAGTTGTTTTATTAATTGAGTTATCTCAGTTTCGTTGATTGTATCTTTTGGAGGGATGTATATTGAGCAAAGTGTTATAGTTCTATGTAGAGTCACTGAAACTGCAATTGCTTGCAAGTTTGTGTTTATATTTATTTGTCTTTGAGGGACTTCATTCTTCACAAGTATTGATGTGCCTCCAGAAGCTCTGTCCGTATCTTTATTTATGTAGTTGTAAGATGTGTAGTGTTTTATGTTGATGGTATTATTTTCTTTCAGAAAGGTCTCCTGTAGACAGACAAGTGCTGGGCTCATATTTGTTATTAATAATGTGAGTTCATTTTGGTTTGCTTTTATCCCTCTGATATTCCATTGTAATATTTTGTTCATCATTTGGAATTGTGTTCAACTTCCATCGTCTCCAATCCCTCAAATCTATTTTCTGTCGGAGTCCCTGTTCGAGATATAGATCGGGATCTTTCTTTTCCTGTTTTTGTTTGTTTTTTTTTTTGTCTGGGGGGGGATTTTTGATTCTTTTCTGGCTTGTGATGTGTTTGATGGTTGTTCGGTTGTTTTTGTAGAAATGGTTTGTGGTTTTGTTTCTTTTTGTGGTTCAGTAGTGTCTTTACTTAATATTATCCTTGGATTGGTTGCAGACATTGCACTATTCATTTTCCTCATTTCTTCTAATAGTTCTTTCATTTCCTTTATTAGTTTGCTTAGGACATCAATTTTCTTGTCAGTTGTATCCGTTACATGTATATGACCATTTTGATTGTTGATTGGATTAGTTTTTTTTGTTGCATCTGCATATGTTTTAGTTTTGATGATTTTCCTGGCCTCTGGGTAGGATATATTCTTTATATGTTTTAGTTTGGTCACTTCTTTTTCTCTTTTCCATATTTCACAATATCTAGAGCCAGCGCCATGGTTTCCCAGGCAGTTGGCACACTTGAAATCTTTTCTGCAGTCAATGTGTGGGCCACTTTCTCCACATCTTCCACACACTGGTAATCGTGTGCACCGATCTTGATGGTGTCCAAACTTCTGGCACTTGAAGCATTGGAGGGGGTTTGGAATATAAATTTCTACATTTATTTTCATATATCCGACTTTCACTTCTTTGGGTATGGTGAGGGAATCGAAAGTTAGTATATATGTATTGGTATCGATTTTCTCACCGTTTTTTTTAATTTGAACTCTGCAAACATCTAACACATTCTGTTTCTGTAAGTTTGTCCGGATTTCCTCCAAGGGACAAAGTGCAAGTTCGTGGCTTTTCACTACTCCTTTGCAGGTATTTAGGGTTGGATGTCTGTAGCATTTGACTTTGATGTTTTCAAATAATTTTAGTTTCAATATTTCTTTAGTTTGTTCTTCGTTATGAGTTTCTATTAGTAGGCTGCCGTTAAATTGTTTTTTAATAGACTTTGGTTTTAGAGTTTTAAGATTTTTTTCAATTTTAAAAGGTGATAGTTTGCTCAAAGGAGTTTCCTCCATTGATTCTATTACTACGAATGTTGAGTTCCTTGGTTTTATCGTCTCTTCGTCAGAGCTACTGATGTCAGAGACATCAGAGTGGGTTCTCTTTGGGTGGTTGGGTGGTTTTTGGGAGGAATAAGCCATATATTTTGTTTTCTTTTTTCGTCATCTTTGTTCCCCACCCACCTCGGAGTCCTATTTGGGAAGAGCCTGGGGGGAAACCCATTCGCCCAGCCTCTACAGGGATACAATGATGATATAACCGACTTTGGTGGTATCATAATGATTATCTGTTCTCTCTTGATATTGCTATGGGATCTGTAGCAATCCTGAGGGGTTTACAGCCTCGTCATCGATATTCACACCTAATCGATTGACCCTCAGCCACCGCTTTCCATCATATATTAGGGAGTAGGGTTATTTGTGGGAGAGGGGGGATGTGTTGTATTAGTAGTGGGTTTTTGGAATGGGCAATATATGGTGGGGCTTGGCGTGAGTGGCCGATTGGTCGGATCGGGCCTCTCCGACCGCCCGTCTAATCGAAGTAAGGGCCAAAGTAATGTGTTGCGGTGCCTAAACTTCTATGTATCCTGGTTTAGGTTTGCTCAATCACCAGGATCACGTCCTAAGACTTTACGGGTAGCAACCCACGGCTAACTGGTTGCCCCATTGAGGGATTTTTACCCTCTGCAGGGGGACAGTCAGTTTGTTCTCATGCCCTACCGACAGGGCAAAAAAATAAATAAATAAATAGATAATTTAATAGAATATATTTGTTTTCTTTTTCTTTCTTTTTTTGTTGTTTCTTTTCCTTTTTAAAATCTGTTTCTATTTAACCCATAGTTGGGACCCTAACAGGTACTACCACTCCGGGTCAGGGTGGACCTGGGAGCAATGGCAAATAAGAGGTGGCTCCACACTCCCCAAGCCCGTAAGCTGGACCTCACCATCGGATGTAGTTTAAGGTCATATCCAGGACCGGGAGTAAGGTAGGAAAAAATAAAATAAAAAGGGGGGGGGGGGGAATAGGCTGTTGTTTTTGTTTTTGGTTTTGCAGAACATAATTAAGTTTTACAAAAAAGATCAGAAAACAAAAAAAACGTCAATGTAGGTGCATTTCGTCTCAGGAAGCCACAGGGCAGCCTGATCTGGTAGCACCAGACAGTTTCTTGAATCCGGGCGAAATGATTATGATGGAGAAGTACTGCCGACAAATTGATAAAATGCAACAAAAACTCCAACATATGTGCCCGAGATTGGTCAATATGAAGGGATTAATTCTCCCCCATGACAACACTCGTTCGCATATTGCTCAACTGACCTTGCAGAAGCTGAATGAATTGGGCTATGAGACTCTGCCGCATCCGCCATATTCACCGGACCTCTTGCCCACTGATTACCACTTTTTCAAGCATCTCAACAACTTCCTATAGATAAAAGTGAAATTGTGTGTGTGTGTACATTTCCCTACCAAATTTTGAAATTTTACATAAAGTCTATTCAGACATAGGGCAACCTTTTTAATCGGTGTTTGGCCGAAAATTTGAGCTGCCAAGAGGTCAAAGTTAAAAAGATTTGACTTTTGTGGTGTCTAGCAAACTCTTCAGCCAATTTTGGGTCAAAACATTCGAAATTTTACATAAAGGGTATTCAGGAATGCAGCAAGCTTTTTAATCAGTTTGGGGGAAAAATTTGGCTGCCAAGAAGTCAAAGTTGAAAGATATGACCTTTGCAGACTCTACCAAACTCCTCCGCCAATTCTGGGTCTAAACAGTTGAAATTTTAGATGTAGGTTACCTGGACAGGAGTCAAACTTTTTAATATATATATACATTTGCACATAAAGTTATGAACAATACATAGGGCCAAAGCAAAGCCGGGTTGAACTGCTAGTATATATATATAAAACCTGAACCAGCAGACAGAGAAGCACATACAAAATGAGTAACGCTAACACGTAAAGATCAAAGTTAATCTTTGATGTCAGGAAATCCTGTTGCATCAATTTTATCAAAACTTCAAAATCATGGAATTTTTTCACTTTTTATTCGTTTTTGAAAAAAAATTTTTTTTCCTTTTCTTCTGCACTCTATTGTAGTGCTTTCTTTGAAATGTTCGCTTCTAAAATTCATTTTCTTGATATTATATGCTGGCTTTCCTTGCATGGCGTTGACAAGGGGTGTTTTTATTAGTTTTGGGACGATTAATCGGAAAAAATGGGAACTTTTTGGGGTATTCGAAAAATTTGTGCCTATTTTCCGATGCCAAAAACGATTCTTTTAACTATCGTGTTTTTTTGTTTAAAACAAAACTTTCCACTGCTGGTAGTAATAATAAAATAATAAATATTTATTAATTTTAATTCACCAGTAAAACTAAAATCTATAGACCCCCCCCACCCACCCACAAGTGTATTTTTATGTTTGAGAAAATATGTGCACATTTAACACGTGTTTTACAGTAATCAGGAAAAATAGCAACTTTATAGTTAAATATTTAGAGATTCATGAAGAATCGAAATCTGAAGTTTAGTGTAGAATCTGTAATTGTATCGGAATCGAGAAAAATATTACTACTAATGATACCAAACCTTATGTCTAGAATCCTTATTCCAATTTTAATCAAAATCTATTACATGATTTTTATTCTCGAAAATGTCTAAATTTTAGTTTTATAATGATTAATATTGGGACGATTAATCGGAATTGGGAATCGGAAAAATGAGAACTTTTTTGGAATATAAGAATCAGAAAAATGTGTGCATATTTTCCAATGTTAAAACAATTCCTTTAATTATTATATTTGATTCTGTTTAAAACAAAACTTTCCACTGTTGGTAGTAATAATAAAATAATAAATATTTATTAATTTTAATTCACCAGTAAAACTAAAATTTATAGACCCCCCCCCACAAGTGTATTTTTACGTTTTAAAAAATATGTTCACATTTAACACGTGTTTTACGGTAATCAGGAAAAATAGCAATTTTATAGTTAAATATTTAGAGATTCATGAAGAATCAGAATTTGTAATTGTATTGGAATCGTCCAATCACTTGTTTTTTCTTTCATATTTTTGTGTTAAACTATCAACTTTCTTTGCAGCATATTAATATTTTTTTGCATTATTTAGATTCTTCAGACTACTGTTCTGACCTTGAGTGTTATTTGGTCGATGCAACCTTCGACTTTCTTCAAGTAAATCTTGTTGAACTCGGGAATCTACAAAGAATTTCAACCAGAACACTTTATGTAATATACAGGAGTAGCATGCTCTCGTCCCATCAGCCATGACTGGATAGAAGTCCTAAGTAAGTCGCAATTATACATTAAAGATTGAACCGTCAATATATATATATATCTATATATATATATATATATATATATATAGATAGATAGATATGTGTGATTAGTTTTTTTTGGAAAAGAAATACAGCAGAGTGCTTAATTAAAAAGAAAATCTGAAAAATAAGAGCGTATATATATATATATTGTATTTTGTGTGCAGAAAGTTGTTAGATGAGATAAGTCATTGGTACCGTCGGTTTCAAGCCTGATAATTAGGACCGTTTTAGATATCCATATCAAGCTCTCTTCAGCCAATATGAGAGATGAGTATTGGCCGAAGAGAGTTGATATGGATATTTAAAGCGGTCCTAATTATCAGGCTTGAAACCGACGGTACCAATGACTTGTCTCATCTAACAACTTTCTGTACACAAAATACAATAGATATATATATATATATATATATATATATATATATATATATATACACACACACATATATCCAATCGTAATTTAATGTACTTTGTCGATATTTGTTGGATTTTAGTTGTGTGATAATTTTGTTGATTGTTATTATTGAGTCAGTCCCGGAAATGGCTGAAAGAGATGATGATCTTGCAATTACTTTATTTCATTTTAAAGATTTATTATTTATTTTTAAGATCTTTTCTTTTAAACTTCTCTTCATATTTGTTTGAAAATGGATGGAGTGAACGGAATGTGTTTTATTCAAAATGTCATTGTTTTGTTTTATTTGGAGTTGTTGTGAAACAATAAGATGATTATATATTTTATCATTGCAAAAGGTTGATCCAGTATTTGAATTTCATTTTTGTAGTAAAACAAGAGAAAAGTTGGGGAAATAAGTTTAAGCTTTTGTTTTCTCGGTAAAAATAGGTTGAGAGACGAAACCCAGAGAGAATGCAGATTATCTTTGTGCACGCGCACACACACGCACACACACACATATATAAACAAAAACACACGCACATACACACACAAACACACATACAAACAAACACACACACAAACACACATTCAAACAAAAACCCACACACACACACAAACAAAAAAACACACACACACAAACACATTCAAACAAAAAACCACACACACACACACAAACAAAAAAACACACACACATACACACTCCTATTTGAAATAACTTTCTTTAAAATCAAATAACCTGTTACAACATTTTGGATAATAATTTTATTTTTGTACTCTTTTTCACTCCAAACAAGGCATATTGCCACTTGGAATGTAAGGAGCTATTAGTTGGGATCGTGTCTAGCAGGGAAATGATGGGGAGTTGAACATCGACATGTCTGTTTACATTACATTTAAACTTGTGCAGGTGAGTACAGTCATTAAAGCAGGAAACATGGATGGAATTCCAAAGTTTAGCAGTCTGAGGTAAAACTATTAGAAGAGAAGGCTTTCCAACATCTATGGACCTCAGCTGTTAAGGGGTGGGATTTTGCTGTTTGTCTGGAATATGTATGTAAAAAGGGCACAAGTGCTTTGAGTTCATCAGAGCACATTTCATTACAGTACTTGTAAAACAGACACATGGATGCAACCTCGTAGGAGATGTCCTTTTCTCCTCCTTGCAACCTCTATCTCACAGAAGAGATGTTGCGAGTTTGTCTCTGATGTATCGTTATTTTCATGGAAAGTGTTCGACTGAGCTTCAATCTATGTTCCCCCCTCACCAAACTTTCACAAGAAACACTCGTCTAGCTGTAAACACTATCAATAATTCCCCCCACTCTTTATCTGTGCCTAAACCTAAACGTAGATTCCATGAACAAAGCTTCTTTCTTAGAACTGCGCGCCTGTGGAATTGTCTTCCGTGTTCCTGCTTTCCGGCTGACTACAATATGGTTGTGTTCAAGTCTAAAGTAAATAAGTTCTTGATGAGCCGTTCCATATAAGTTATCAAATTTACTAAATTTTCATTACTAATGATTACTATATTGTTCAATTTCTACTGTACACTCTTTAACCCTTATCCTTGAGTGGCCTCCGGGCCTTGATAATGTGGTGATGCCTATGTAAAAAAAAAAAAAAACAAAAAAAAAACATTGCAGTGATGGGACAGAGGTGTGAACTTGGTTGATAGTGCAGGACCTATTAGTTTTGACCCTGTCTAAGAGTGAGAATCTAGTGGTAGATACTCCAGACCGAACGTGACAGCAATACCCCATGCATGGTATGCAAATTGTGGCTTTGTAAAGATATAGGATACTCTTTGGTGTGAATAATTTTCTAGCACGACCTCCTTTGCAGCAGCTTTGGCAATGTCTTCAATGTATTTGTTCTAATTTGGCCGATTTTACTTAGATGCCAGAATCGCTTTATACTGAATCTCTTTGAATTCTTCAGTGGTAACTTTCTGTCCACTACATTCTGCTGATTGGGACTGGATTAATTCTTTACATGGAAAAATCTCTGACTGGATTTATAGCGTTTTTTCTTTATTCTTGGAACAACTGCATTTTCTATTACAAGAATGACGCTACACTCAAAAAGACTAATATAAAATTTTATTGGTTATTCTTTTTATAAAGGAGGAATTGTGGCACAATATTTCAGTGCCATGGTTGGTAGTTGTTTATGCATCCTCCCTCTGCATGGCCAGGTGGTAATTTGCCCCTAGGCGGAAGGATACGCAGAAATGCAACCCCAGAATTCCCTTTCCTCTATCGGCCTCTATTTTGTCCAGACAGCATGAAATAGGCGCACATATTTCTGTCTCTCCATAAACGAGAGGGAGCACCTCGTTCCTCTCATCATTAGTTAGGTTAGTTTAATTTTGAAGGTTATCAATTGTAAATTGTCTTAATGTATATATTGTATACATTTTTTAGAATAAATAGTTTATTGTATTTCTTAAATATTACGATTGTGTCGTGTTGTGTGTTTTCTTGTGTCTGCCATAAATGTCTCCATTAAACAATGAAGCGGTCCAGAGGATGAAGGAAGAAGATTCCAACCAGAATGGCACCAAGGTGAAGATGTCATCTTGAGAGAATGGGGAAGCCACACACCTGCATCCAACATCTCAGGTATGCTTTTCTTCTTGATACACAGACCCTAATGACTGGCGCATCTTCACATCTTCATGGGACCGTTTCTAAGACATTTAGTGTAACACGTGAGGCCGGTCATAAGCCAGTGACCGGCTGATCATGTTATGTAATTATCTCCTAATAAAATAAAAATATGACACAGTGCCAATGTTAAAATAAAGGTCCAGTTCTACAGCAGGTATAAAAGTTGAGTATTTCTCTTTCGGTGAACAAATCTATTCATCTATAAAAGTGAAAATGTTTGTGTGTCTGTGTACATTTCCCTACAAAATAACTCGGTCAATTTTCTGTCTAAAGACTCGATATTTGACAGGAGTATTGAGATTTGGGAAAATCTTTTTAATCGGTTTTCGGACAGAAATTTGGCTGTCAAGGGGTCAAAGTTCAATGATTTGACCTTTGAAAACTCTACCAAACTCTTATGCCAATTTTGGGTCTAAACACTTCAAATTTCAGATGTAGGTAACTTGGACACGAGTAAAACTTTTTATTTTGATTTGAGACCAAAATAAATGTTATGGGGTCAAAATTGGAGTCAAAGTTAAAACAAATTGACCTCTGTGGTATCTACGGAATTACTCAGACAAATTTTGGTCTAAACATTTGAAATCTTACATCATCACAAAGTGTATTCACATGTAGGGCAAGTTATGAACAGTACATAGGGCCTGAGCAAAGCCGGGCTGAACTGCTAGTAGTAATTAAAATGATATATGGTGTGAAGATAACAATCGACATTTCTTTGTGTGCTCAAACTAAACCTTGCTTGACTATCTATGCGGGGAGATAATGGTGATTCAGTGGTTAACGATACAGACTGACAACCAGGTTGTGTCAAGTTCGAATCCAGTTTGTCCCACAGAAACATTTGTTGGCAATCTTCACATGGTCCCTCTCCTAAGTACCAATTATTTTTTTTAGAAAAGATTCTAACTAAAATATCAGGGAAACCAATGCTAAGAATAATCATTTAATTCATACAAAATGAATGAATGATGATCAACAACAACAACAACTATGGATGCAACCAAGTTGACTTTGTTGGGACTTATTTTGAGAGAGATTTTCGTGAGATCCGTGCAGAAGAGCCTAGAACCTGTTTTCCAATGGGTTGTAATGAAGCTAATCATTAATAATATTTTTACATTTTTTGTTTTGCATCAGTTTTTGTTCAAGATTCTAAGTTGGATCGACCAAGATTTCTTTTTCGATGTATGAACACGAAATAGTTGAATTGCTTTTGAATTATTGAATTATTTTCTATTAATGTAAAACGGCAAGAAAAAAAAAATATTAAAAGGGCAATAAAAAAATTTAAAGGGCAATAAAAAAAACTAAAGGGCAATAAAAAAAATTAAAAGGGCAATAAAAAAAATAAAAGGCAATAAAAAAAATTAAAAGGGCAATAAAAAAAATTAAAAGGGCAATAAAAAAAATTAAAAGGGCAATAAAAAAATTAAAAGGGCAATAAAAAAATTAAAAGGGCCATAAACAAAATTAAAAGGGCAATAAAAAAATTAAAAGGCAATAAAAAAAATTAAAAGGGCAATAAAAAAATTAAAAGGCAATAAAAAAAATTAAAAGGCAATAAAAAAATTAAAAGCCAATAAAAAAATTACAAGGCAATAAAAAAAAATTAAAAGGCAATAAAAAAATTAAAAGGGCAATAAAAAAAATTAAAAGGGCAATAAAAAAAATTAAAAGGCAATAAAAAAATTAAAAGGGCAATAAAAAAAATTAAAAGGCAATAAAAAAATTAAAAGGCAATAAAAAAATTAAAACGGCAATAAAAAATTAAAAGGACAATAAAAAAAATTAAAAGGGCAATAAAAAAAATTAAAAGGGTAATAAAAAAATTCAAAAGGCAATAAAAAAATTAAAAGGGCAATAAAAAAATTAAAAGGGCAATAAAAAAATTAAAAGGGCAATAAAAAAAATTAAAAGGGCAATAAAAAAATTAAAAGGGCAATAAAAAAAATTAAAAGGGCAATAAAAAAATTTAAAAGGGCAATAAAAAAAATTAAAAGGGCAATAAAAAAAATTAAAAGGGCAATAAAAAATTAAAAGGGTAATAAAAAAATTAAAAGGCAATAAAAAAATTAAAAGACAATAAAAAAAATTAAAAGGCCATAAAAAAATTAAAAGGGCAATAAAAAAATTAAGAGGGCGATAAAAAAAATTAAGAGGGCAATAAAAAAATTAAAAGGCAATAAAAAAATTAAAAGTGCAATAAAAAAAATTAAAAGGGCAATAAAAAAATTAAAAGGCAATAAAAAAATTAAAAGGCAATAAAAAAATTAAAAGGGCAATAAAAAAAATTAAAAGGCAATAAAAAAATTAAAAGGGCAATAAAAAAAATTAAAAGGGCAATAAAAAAATTAAAAGATCAATAAAAAAATTAAAAGGGCAATAAAAAAATTAAAAGGGCAATAAAAAAAATTAAAAGGGCAATAAAAAATTAAAATGCAATAAAAAAATTAAAAGGGCAATAAAAAAATTAAAAGGGCAATAAAAAAAATTAAAAGGCAATAAAAAAATTAAAAGGCAATAAAAAAATTAAAAGGCAATAAAAAAAATTAAAAGGCAATAAAAAAATTAAAAGGGCGATAAAAAAAATTAAGAGGGCAATAAAAAAATTAAAAGGCAATAAAAAAATTAAAAGGGCAATTAAAAAAATAAAAAGGGCAATAAAAAAATTAAAAGGGCAATAAAAAAATTAAAAGGGCAATAAAAAAATTAAAAGGGCAAGAAAAATTAAAAGGCAATAAAAAAATTAAAAGGGCAATAAAAATTAAAAGGCAATAAAAAAATTAAAAGGCAATAAAAAAATGAAAAAGGCAATAAAAAAATTAAAAGGCAATAAAAAAAATTAAAAGGCAATAAAAAAAATTAAAAGGCAATAAAAAAATTAAAAGGCAATAAAAAATCAAAAGGCAATAAAAAAAATTAAAAGGCAATAAAAAAATTAAAAGGGCAATAAAAAAATTAAAAGGGCAATAAAAAAATTTAAAGGCAATAAAAAAATTAAAAGGGCAATAAAAAAAATTAAAAGGCAATAAAAAAATTAAAAGGCAATAAAAAAAATTAAAAGGCAATAAAAAAAATTAAAAGGCAATAAAAAAATTAAAAGGCAATAAAAAATTAAAAGGCAATAAAAAAAATTAAAAGGCAATAAAAAAATTAAAAGGACAATAAAAAAATTAAAAGGGCAATAAAAAAATTAAAAGGCAATAAAAAAATTAAAAGGCAATAAAAAAATTAAAAGGGCAATAAAAAAATTAAAAGAGCAATAAAAAAAATTAAAAGGGCAATAAAAAAAATTAAAAGGGTAATAAAAAAATTAAAAGGCAATAAAAAATAAAAAGGGCAATAAAAAAATAAAAAGGGCAATAAAAAAATTAAAAGGGCGATAAAAAAAATTAAGAGGGCAATAAAAAATTAAAAGGCAATAAAAAAATTAAAAGTGCAATAAAAAAAATTAAAAGGGCAATAAAAACAATTAAAAGGGCATAAAAAATTAAAAGGGCAATAAAAAAAATTAAAAGGGCAATAAAAAAAATTAAAAGGCAATAAAAAAATTAAAAGGGCAATAAAAATTAAAAGGCAATAAAAAAATTAAAAGATCAATAAAAAAATTAAAAGTGCAATAAAAAAATTAAAAGGGCAATAAAAAATATTAAAAGGGCAATAAAAAATATTAAAAGGGCAATAAAAAAATTAAAAGGCAATAAAAAAATTAAAAGGCAATAAAAAAATTAAAAGGGAAATAAAAAAAATTAAAAGGGCAATAAAAAAATTAAAAGGCAATAAAAAATTAAAAGGGCAATAAAAACATTAAAAGTGCAATAAAAAAAATTAAAAGGGCAATAAAAAAATTAAAAGGCAATAAAAAAATTAAAAGGCAATAAAAAAATTAAAAGGGCAATAAAAAAAATTAAAAGGCAATAAAAAAATTAAAAGGGCAATAAAAAAAATTAAAAGGGCAATAAAAAAATTAAAAGGCAATAAAAAATTAAAAGGGCAATAAAAAAAATTTAAAGTGCAATAAAAAAATTAAAAGGGCAATAAAAAATTAAAAGGCAATAAAAAAATTAAAAGATCAATAAAAAAATTAAAAGACCAATAAAAAAATTAAAAGGGCAATAAAAAAATTAAAAGGCAATAAAAAAAATTAAAAGGCAATAAAAAAATTAAAAGGCAATAAAAAAATTAAAAGGGCAATAAAAAAAATTAAAAGGGCAATAAAAAAAATTAAAAGGGTAATAAAAAAATTAAAAGGCAATAAAAAAATAAAAAGGGCAATAAAAAAATTAAAAGGGCAATAAAAAAATTAAAAGGGCAATAAAAAAATTAAAAGGGCAATAAAAAAATTAAAAGTGCAATAAAAAAAATTAAAAGGGCAATAAAAAAAATTAAAAGGGCATAAAAAATTAAAAGGGCAATAAAAAAAATTAAAAAGGCAATAAAAAAATTAAAAGGCAATAAAAAAATTAAAAGGGCAATAAAAATTAAAAGGCAATAAAAAAATTAAAAGGCAATAAAAAAATTAAAAGGGCAATAAAAAAATTAAAAGGGCAATAAAAAAAATTAAAAGGGGAATAAAAAAATTAAAAGGCAATAAAAAATTAAAAGGGCAATAAAAAAATTAAAAGTGCAATAAAAAAATTAAAAGGGCAATAAAAAAATTAAAAGGCAATAAAAAAATTAAAAGGGCAATAAAAAAAATTAAAAGGGCAATAAAAAAATTAAAAGGGCAATAAAAAAATTAAAAGGGCAATAAAAAAAATTAAAAAGGCAATAAAAAAATTAAAAGGGCAATAAAAAAATTAAAAAGCAATAAAAAAATTAAAAGAGCAATAAAAAAGTTAAAAGAGCAATAAAAAAATTAAAAGGGCAATAAAAAAATTAAAAGGGCAATAAAAAAATTAAAAATGCAATAAAAAAATTAAAAATGCAATAAAAAAATTAAAAATGCAATAAAAAAATTAAAAGGGCAATAAAAAAATTAAAAGGCAATAAAAAATTAAAAGGGCAATAAAAAAATTAAAAGGCAATAAAAAAATTAAAAATGCAATAAAAAAATTAAAAAGGCAATAAAATTAAAAAGGCGATAAAAAAATTAAAAAGGCAATAAAAAAATTAAAAGGGCAATAAAAAATTAAAAGGGCAATAAAAAAAATAAAAGGGCAATAAAAAAATTAAAAGGCAATAAAAAAATTAAAAAGGCAATAAAAAATTAAAAAGGCAATAAAAAAATTAAAAAGGCAATAAAAAAAATTAAAAAGGCAATAAAAAAATTAAAAGGGCAATAAAAAAATTAAAAAGGCAATAAAAAAATTAAAAGGGCAATAAAAAATTAAAAGGGCAATAAAAAAATTAAAAAGGCAATAAAAAAAGTAAAAAGGCAATAAAAAAAGTAAAAAGGCAATAAAAAAATTAAAAGGGCAATAAAAAAATTAAAAGGGCAATAAAAAAATTAAAAGGGCAATAAAAAAAATTAAAAGGGCAATAAAAAAATTAAAAGGGCAATAAAAAAATTAAAAGGGCAATAAAAAAATTAAAAAGGCAATAAAAAAATTAAAAGGGCAATAAAAAAATTAAAAAGCAATAAAAAAATTAAAAGAGCAATAAAAAAATTAAAAGAGCAATAAAAAAATTAAAAGGGCAATAAAAAAATTAAAAGGGCAATAAAAAAAATTAAAAGGGCAATAAAAAAATTAAAAAGCAATAAAAAAAATTAAAAGGGCAATAAAAAAAATTAAAAGGCAATAAAAAAATTAAAAAGCAATAAAAAAAATTAAAAGAGCAATAAAAAAATTAAAAGGCAATAAAAAAAATTAAAAGGGCAATAAAAAAATTAAAAGGGCAATAAAAAAATTTAAAAAGGCAATAAAAAAATTAAAAAGCAATAAAAAAATTAAAAAGCAATAAAAAAATTAAAAGGGCAATAAAAAAATTAAAAGGGCAATAAAAAAATTAAAAGGCAATAAAAAAATGAAAAAGGCAATAAAAAAATTAAAGGGCAATAAAAAAATTAAAAGGGCAATAAAAAAATTAAAAGGGCAATAAAAAATTTTTTTAAAAAATTAAAAGGGCAATAAAAATTTTTTTAAAAAAATTAAAAGGGCAAATGTTAAATAAAGTTTGCAAATTAACTAAAAATACTTTTAATAAAAAATAATTTTAGAATAACTAAGAATACACGGTGTAAGCTGGTGGCAATGGAAGTAGATTTCAGCATAAGAGTGAAAATATCTCCGCCTTCCTGTATTTATAACGTTTTATTGTGGCGGAAAATTGTTTCTGTTTTTAGTTTTGTAGAACATGCTTTGATTTTGCAAAGGGAAAAGAAAAAAAAACAATAGCATCAATGTTTGGTGCATTCTAGGTAAGGAAGCCAGTATCTTTATAGACCGCCTGATCAAATCAAATAAAGAAATTAAGATAGAAGAAATATATATCAAAGAAAAAAGAAATAATATTTACACATTAGCAAAATAAAGAAAAATTGAATTGAAAATATACGACAAAAACAAAAAAGAATTATTTAAAAGGTAACAAATAAACAGTGTGAGTCAAAAAGAAATTAAACAAAAGTTTAACTTAAATAAAAAGTTGAAGATATAAAGATTTTGAAGCATAAAAACTTTTTCCCAAAATTACTGGATTCGGCAGTGAATAAATAAGAGGAATAGGAGAAGCTGAAAAAAAGATTAAAGATTACCGGAAGCGAATGAAAAAACCTGCAGCAGAAATTAGCCTAATAAAGCAAATTTACATATACAGCTTTTAACAAAGGTATAATGGTCAATGAAACAGGGGAAAATTCACTTTGGTTTTTTTTTTTTTTGTTCAAGATTCCAAGTTGGATCTACCATGTTTTAAGATTCTTTTTTTTCAATGTGTGAATATTAAAAAGATGACGACAGCACTTTTTTATGGTAAAGCTTAAAAACGAAGTAAAGATAAATCTTTTTCCAAGATTTCCAGAAAGGATTTAAGAAAGAAATCTTATTAAAAAAAGTCTTTGGAGAAGATCAGAAAAAGTCATCAACTAGTTGGACTTGAAAGCAAAAACGAACACAACTTATAAGAGGAAACAATACAAGACGAGGATTCTTAAAATGCGACTGATCCGTTTCCATGATTACATAAACGTACAGAAACTAAAATGTAATGTAAACAAGCATTTTGCTGCACAACTCCCCACTTAGCATGCGCTCCTAATTCATAATATCATAATTGTTTGGTGATTGAAAGCTGGCAGCGACTTTATTCATTTTTCTAAAACTGTTTTCAATACACAGTATCGCCATATTCATTTTTCTAAAACTTTTTCCAATATACTGTATTTTCGTATTCGTTTTTCTAAAAATGTTTTCCATAGAGTAACCATTTTATTTTCCTAATCCTGTTTTCGATACACAGTATTTTCTCATTTTTATTAAAGTGTTTTCAATAAATATTATCTCCTTATTGATTTTTCTAAAACTGTTTTCAATACACAGTCTCCTTTTATATGTTTTTAAAACTGTTTTCCATACATAGTATCCTCTTATTCATTTTTCTAAAACTGTTTTTCATACATAGTAACCATTTTATTCATTTTTTAAAACCGTTTTTCATACATAGAATTTCTTATTCATTTTTCTAAAACTGTTTTCAATACACAGTCTCCTTTTATATGTTTTTAAAACTGTTTTCCATATATAGTATCCTCTTATTCATTTTTCTAAAACTGTTTTTCATACATAGTAACCATTTTATTCATTTTTTAAAACCGTTTTTCATACATAGAATTTCTTATTCATTTTTCTAAAACTGTTTTCAATACACAGTTACCATGTTATTCATTTTGTGAAACTGTTTTAAATAGATAGTATCTACTTATATATTTTTCTAAAACTGTTTTCAATACAGTTTCCTTTCATTCTTTTTCCTAAAACTGTTTTCAATACATAGTATCCTCTCATTCTTTTTTCTAAAACCGTTTTCCATACATAGTAACCATTTTATCTATTTTTCTAAAACTACTTTCGATACACAGTATCCTGTTACGTCTCGGTGACAATGTTTGCCTTGTTGGTGTGAATAAAAATTCAAAGTCAAGTGTGACAGACTGGCACGTTCACAACAACTCTTTTATGCACGTTTGAACTAAAGTCAAATATACATGAAGAAGGGAAATTTCCCGAAATATCATATGATACGGAACTTACAAATCACACTGATACAAGTAAGGGCAAAATGTTAAAAGTAGAAAAAAACTGCATATATTGCCTTCTATAAATTACCTTTTAATGTATGTATATATGAGATTACAGCTACTCCACTTCCCCCACCCCGTGTATATTTTCTCCTGTAAATGTTTTTGCGATTACATATGCAAGTTATACTACCTTTGCAAAGTCACAGGAATTAAGTTTCATCAATATTTTAAGTCGTCAGCGAGGAAATATTGACACATTTAGAAACTGTTATTTGTATTTCATATGTAATACCAATCTTTTTTCTTTTTAAACCAAATACTTTTTATTTTGATGCAAATAAAAGCTGCATGTAAATACATACACATTTTTGAAAAGAAAAAAGAAAAAATGGTGTATGCATCTACGTTTACAGCTAAATAGTGGAGGGTATTTAAAACTTTTTTTACAAAATTAAATTTGTATATGTCTGTGATCCCACACTATAAAATGTAATTTTTTTTTTTTAATTTCTCTGTGCATGTTTTTAAGGCATTTACATGTAA
Organism: Euprymna scolopes; assembly: GCF_053919585.1. Taxonomy (NCBI): domain Eukaryota; kingdom Metazoa; phylum Mollusca; class Cephalopoda; order Sepiida; family Sepiolidae; genus Euprymna; species Euprymna scolopes. The sequence continues at coordinate 2,035,941 of NC_136496.1, read as the reverse complement.
CGCCTGTGCTACAAATCCAACTATTTTCATACTCCAACATTCTCTTCTATAATTTTCTTACATAAAAAGAAATTGAATTTTTTCCCCATCACACAACAAACATAAGTTTGAACTAAAGTTGAACACATACCTAAAGAAGGGAAATTTTCCCGAAATATCATAAGATACAGAACTTCCATCAGACCATACTAATACAAATAAGAACACAATGCAATGTTAAAAGTATATAAAAATTCATATAATCTATATATCTAAAAGGCAAAAGCGGTGCGCGCATTTTGGTATGTCTGTAAAAGGCTTTTTTCGCCAGGGTTCTTGGAGGGGAGAGGGCTATTTTTTAGAACTTTTTACATAAACCCTAGATTGTAATATCTACGACTTGTGAATGCATGTTGTGTCTAGATTTATTTATATCGACTTTTACAAAATTCTTGCTATTTCAGCTCCTCTTGTGTTCGTTCGGCTTTTTCATATAAAAGCGAAACTAATCTGAAGTGAAGGTATTGTTTCTGGCTTTCATGCTGGGAATGCCCAGAAAGCAATAAGATTTGATCAATGCAGGGGAAACTTGCTTGCAATTGCTATTCATTTGGACACTCCCTTTTTTTATGGGGAGCGGGTTTTCTCCCCAACCCAACATCTTGGAGAAACAAAACTCAAAAAACTGCCTCGCAGCCAAACTTAAGTGCAGGATTTCATTCCCTCTATGGCGTGATGTTTGACTTCATTAAATTCACACACCTATCACTTAAGTTTTAATTGTTAAATTAAAAAGCTTTTCAGTTCCTCTCCCGTCCTGGCTGAGTGGTAAGATGTCAGGTTTTTCCAAACTTTCTTTTTCACCACCTTCACCTCAAGGCTTCGGGTTCGAGCCTACCTCCCTACCAAATTTTTTTGTTCTTTTACACCGACAAACACACGGACAACGCCAGGCACCCCTGCTAATAATATAATAAAACGTGAATCTGTGTAGCTCGTTCCTCTGTTATATATTTTAATTTTCTTTAGTTTGTGTTTATTTGTTACATCTCTGCATTGTATTGCATTCTATAAATTACCTTTTTATATACACACTAAATAATGCTTGAAGCAAACTACATCATTTTCTTACGAAATATGTATCTTTTGTAGAAGGCTTCATAGCGGGCCGAGAATGCACTTCTTTGGTAATTTGGACATAAATCGACAAAAAATTATGCTATGACATTGGGTGAGAGCTTGAAAACTACATCCTAGAAGAATGCAGTGACGCAAATAAAAACATAATGCAGAATCTTAAAAGTATATAAAAATAATATAATATAAAAAGTATATAAAAATTTATATAATAATATAATAAAAAGTGAATCTGCACCGTTTTTTAAATTTGCTTTGGTTTGTGTTTATTGTATTACCTTTTATAAATTATGTTAAAATATACACTAGACAATAAATCTCATAAGAAATATGGATCTTTTGTAAAAATCGACATATTGGACTTCAATTGCACTTTTTTTGTTGTTGTTGTAATTTGACCATAAATCAACAAAAAATTATGCTATGACATTTCAGTGAAATAAAAAAAAATCTGAATTGTCTAATTTCATATTTCCATATTTGGGCATTCTGGCTCCAAAAAACCTTAAGTACATTTCAGATTTGGGTAAAAATAAAAATGCCAGCATAAATCAACAAAGAAATCATGTTATGACATTACAGTGAAAAAAATTTTTTAATTGCCTAATTATCTCAGGGTCTTGGCCGGAATTTCCATATTTGGGCATTTTGACCCCAAAACATGTTAAGTGTGATATTTCAAGTTTGAGTAAAAATAGAAATGCCAGCAAGGAGTCGTTTGTAAGTTATAATCCAAAAGAATGCTGTGAAATCCAAAACTCTAATATTGCGTCATTTTGAGGAGTGTGAGTCTGAATTTCCATACTCAGACATTTCGGGCCCCAAAACAAGTTTGGATAAAATAGAAACGTTAGAGATGGCCAAGAAATCTCCTCCTCCCCCTAAAAACAGGCAAAATACATTGTAGTTAAAAAAACAAAAAACAAAAGAAAATAAAAAAACTAATCCATTCACATCATTGAATATTTGCATAAAGTGTTTCTCTTATGCCTCCACATAAACTCAAACACAGCTGCCCACAATTCCATGATTCATTCCACAGCGATGTTTATTTTGCATCTTGTACTGTGAGAAATTAGTGCATGTGTTTTTTGTTTTGTTTGTTATTAAGGGTCACTGCTTTTCAAGGCTCAAAAGCCACTCCAAGATAAGGCTTAATGAGTCTCAGGTAGCCCGTGAGACAGCACTGTGATGATCAGTAATGGTGGAACTTAGACAGGATTTGATTATTTAAGAGGACAACTCAGCAAGAATTTGTTTGCATTAGACTTTATATTTTATACCTACTTTTAATATTTCTAATTTCTAATTCATTTTCATTTCCAATCTAAATGTTAATAAGCCAGTTTCTATCCATATTTACATTTTGTATATTCCTGGCCTTTCTCCTCTTCTGATGAGAAGCATTTAGCTTCGAAATGCCATGACCTAAAGAGGTTTCTTTTCTTCTTTCTGTCTTTTACTTTTCTTTATTGTTCTGATGTTATAATAAAGTTATACATGCGTGTATATTTCCCTTTTTAAGGAATTTGATAATTTTGGGTTGAGCTTCCATCCTTCTTTACTCCACAGAAATGTGAAATCCAGTTAAAATTTGATCTTTTTTGTTTCAAACATGCAGATTTTTTAAAAATGGAATCCAATTTTTGGAGTTAACAATGTTTTCATGGAAGAAAGTCATACAATATGAAAGAGTATGATTTTGACTCATTCTTACGTTGTCAGGAATGCAGTCTTATATTTTTTGAAATTCTTATTTACTCTGAAAAAGGCACATTTTTTAATTATCCTTTTTGCTTTATGAGATCTATGGATCTCTACAGTATAGGGGTGGGATTTTGCTGCTTGCCAAGGGTACTGTCGTCGAAGGGGTATTAAGTGCTTGGAGTTCGTCAGAGCACTTGTTATTAATATGCAATAATTCGAAAGATATGGTGTTAGGCATAAGCTTATTGTTAATATGCAATTCTTCTCTTAAATTATTTTCACTTCACCCCAAACAAGACACAGAGCCACTTAGTCGTGAGGGGCAACTATTTGGGTTCAGATTTGCAGGGATACTACTAAGGGAGTTGGGCAGCGAGATGTCTGTTCACATTACACTTGAATTTCTGCATATCAATACAGTCAGGGAAGCAGGGGCCTGGGAGGGAATTCCAAAGTGCAGCAATCCAAGGGAAAAAAACCTATTCGAGTAGAAGGCTTTACAACATCTAGGGATCGCTACAGTGTAGGGGTGGGATTTTGCTGTCAGGTTTGTCGAGGGTATTGTCGTTGAGGGGCTACTAGGGCTCAGAGTTCATCAGAGCACTTGCCATTGAAATACTTGTAAAACAGGCACAAGGATGCCAAATTCGATTTAAATATCTGTATCTTCGTACAGTAATAGAAGCAGGAAACAGGAAGGGAATTCCAAAGTCTAGCAATTTGGGCGAAAAAGCTATTAGAGTAGAAGGTTTTCTGGTATTTTAAGACCTTACAATGAAGGGGTGGGATTTTGCTGCCTGTCGAGTTAGTTGGGTATATATTGTTGACGGGAAGGTGGAGTACATGTATTAAGTTGAGAAAGAAAGTTATTGCAGAATTTTTAATTTTGATTCGAATGATGTATTTTCAAATAAGTTTTTGTTATAATACCTTTACTTTATATATCATTTTAAAGAGCGTTTTTTTCGCTCGATCTGATCGTTTAAATTGCAGTCGTTTTAAAACAATTATGTTTTCTTTTCAGAATGTTCGATATAAGATGGAAAAAAAGCAAATTTGCACAATTTTCTTATTTCAATACAAGCTAGAGCAAAAAGTTGCTGAAACAGTTCACAATATCAATGAAGCATTTGGCTCACAAACCACTACTGAACGCACAGCACAATGGTGGTTTAAGAAATTTCGTGGCGGCGATGAGAGTCTTGAAGATGATGAGCATAGTGGTCGTCATCGAATGTTGACAACGATCGATTAAGAGCTTTAGTTGAAGCCAATCCATGCACAACTGTTCGAGAAGTAGTTTCTGAATAAGATGTAACATATACGGCAATTTCCAACCACGTGAGAGAGATTGAAAAGACAAAAAAACTTGATAAATTGGTGCCTCACAAATTGAATGATAACCAAAAGAAACGCCGTTATGAAGTGCATCTTCCCTTCTTTTATGCAACAAGAACGACCCGTTTTTCTTGATCGGGTTGTGATTTGCGATGAAAAGTGGGTTCTTTATCCTAACCAGCGATGCTCAGCTCAATGGTTATATGCCAATGAAGCTCTACGACACTTTCTGAAGCCAAAGTTGCACCAAAAGAAGGGCATGCTGACTGTTTGGTGGTCTGTGACTGGTCTCATTACATTTTTTTGAATGCCGGCAAAACCATTATGGCGGAGAAGTACTATCAACACATGGATGAAATGCATCAGAAACTTTGACAACAACACCCAGCATTAGTCAACAGAAAAGGCCTAATTCTTCTTCATGACAATGACCGACCGCACGTTGCTAAACTGACCCTGCAGAAGTTGAATGAATTGGGCTTCAAACTTTGCCTCATCCGCCATACTCTCCAGACCAACTACCATTTTTCAAGCATCTCAACAACTTTCTGAGTGAGAAATGCTTAAAAAATCTAAGCGATATAAAAACCGCCTTCAGCGAATTCATCACCACCAGAAGTCAAGATTTTTTACACTACTGGCATAAATACATTTGTTTGGCGTTGGCAAAAGTTTGTTGATTCAGATGATGCTTATTTTGATCAATAATTTTTTGTTTGAGTCGAGATATGTTCATCTGAATTTAAAAGTTAAAAACCCAAAAGAACTTTCTTGTCAACCTGATGTGTTCAATTCAATAGAAAAGAAATTTTAAATGCTGCGAGTAAAGTATAGAAAATTATGATTATTTATTGTCAGGAATATTTTCTTTTAAGGGTACGGTGGAGGGGGGGAGCGGTTAAATTCTATTCATTAAAAAAAAAGGGGTCATAAAGTTTGGTAGAATCTAATCTTCATCTTGAAGATGGAAATCTTTCACTGGGTGACAACTTCAATCAGTTCACAGCTAAAGAAAGACATGGATGGTTGAAAAGAATGAAAAGATGCAGCGTTTAGTCAAACCTGCAAGTTTGAAATTCAAAATTTCTCTCGAAATTTCTTTCATGTTTGGTTATTTATTCAATAAAAAGATCGGTTGGCAAATGTTATCACTTTTCTTTAACAAAGTTATATATATATATATATATATATATATATATATATATATATATATATATATTCAAACAACTGTTATTGAAGAGCACGAAATTCTTGTTTTATTATCTTCCTTTTCATCTTCTCCAGCCTCTGAATAGTTCTTGTGTTCTTTTCAAAATTGTATAAGTTGAGTTCATAGCGAGCACTCTCGACAGAGATATCTCTAATTATATATATATATACATATTTTTATCATGGTCACGTGGTGGCTTATTATGAATTGGGGGGGGACTTTTTTTTTATTAATGTTATATATAGATAGATAGAGTTATCTCTGTCGAAAGCGCTCGCTATGGATCCAATTTATACAATTTTGAAAAAAAAAAAAAAAAAAATACAAAGAAAACTATTCGGAGATTGGAGAAGATGAAAAGGAAGATAATAAAACAGAAGAATTCCATGCTCTTAAATAACATTTGTTTGAATATATATATATATAAAGCTGAGTGTGTGTGTGTGTGTGTGTGTGTGTGTGTGTGTGTGTGTGTGTGTGTGTGTGTGTGTGTGTGTGTGTCTGGTCACGAATAGGCTCCTATATAGTTGACTATTTTAAAAAACTGATTACATATAATGATAGAAGATGTATCGAGACACAGGAATGGGTATGTTAGATCTGGCAGAACGGTGGTTCATTAAAATTGTGGGGTCTGCGTTCGCGTCTGGTCCACAAAATATAGAAATAAAAAATTAAAAAAAAAGTTTACAAGGGTTTTTGATATAGATGTACATAAGAATACTTTGATAAGTATGTTTTAACTTAAATAGGGATGGTATAATACAATTGTGGGGTCTGCGTTCGTGCCTGACCTCCATAGAATGGAAATAGGCACAAACTTTAATAAACACTTTTCAGATCTATCTGCGTAAGAATACTTTGATAATTATGTTTCAGTTTGAAGAAATATGGTATAATAAAATTATGGGGTGTTCGTTCGTGCCTGACCTCCATAGAATGGAAATATGTCACAAAGTTTAACAAGGTTTTTTAATATAGATCCACAGAATATTGTTTTTTTTTTTTTTTTTCTACAAGGTGGTCACCACTTATCAAGGCCCGGAAGCCACTCAGGGATAAGGGTTATTGTAAGTACAGTACGTTAGTGTGGATATTTAAAGTGTCTACTTAAGGGGGCGGTTTATCAGGAATTTGTTTACGTTGGACTTGAAGACATCCAAGTTGTAGTTAGGAGGGAAGCAGGCAGACGGAACAGAGTTCCACATGCGTGCAGTTCTAAGAAAGAAGCTTTGTTCATGGAATCCATGTTTTGATTTAGGCATAGATAAAGAGTGGGGAAAGTTTTTGACAGTGGATTCAGCTAGACGGGTGTTTTTTTGTAAAAGATTGGCGAAGGGGGACCAGAGATTGGAGTTCAGACGAGCACCTTCCGTGGAAATAACGATAAAACAAAGATAGGCTTGCAAAGTCTCTTCTGTGGGAGAGAGGTTGCAGGGAAGAGAAAAGTGCATCCCCCACTAAGCCACAAAGTCTATTTTGTACATTTTGTTTGACAGGATAGGCTGTTTTTAGCAGCTCCTGCCCAGATATGGCAGCAGTATTCCATCCTTGGACGTACTTGGCTTTTATATTTATAGATATTTTTGTGATAAGTGTTTCAGTGTGAACAGGTATGGTATAATAAATTATGGGGTTTATCTATTTTATTTTTATTTTCATCATATTTTGCCTTGGTTTTGATACCCCCAAATTCGGAGCTATCTCTTTACAACCCTTCCTTTTCATAACCTATCATACTTTCATAAATCAGAGTCCATTTTCTGTAGGCTGTTTTTGAACCCAGTCAATGACGGGTACTTTTGCTAGTATATATATATATATATATATATATATTCAGCCACTCTGATGAGTCGTAGACGACGGAACACATGTCAGTGGATAATTATATTTTAAAAACAATATATATGCCGCTCTCCATTTAGGGGTACCAAATAATCCAAACAGTCGTGCGAGATGGTCCAGTAGTAAGAGTTTAGGCTTCTTACTACGAGGTCCCGATTTCGAATCTCGCTAGATTCAGCCACTCTGATGAGTCGTAGATGACGAAACACGTGTCAGTGGATAATTATATTTTAAAAACAATATATATATATGAAAAGAAATCAAGACTGTAAATTAAAATTTACAATTAAATTTATTGTTCGACAATTTTCAAGAAATCCTTATTCTGCGAGTTTCAAAGAATGCTATTCTTCTCTTCAGAAGAAAGAAAGAAATTAGCAAATTATTATTATAGTCGAGCTAAAATTTGTTGGTTATGGCATTAAATAAAACAGCAATTTAAGATGGTTAGTCATAATTTGCAAAAAAAAAACAAGTGTTCATGTCGGTTAAAAACATGTGAAAATAGGGGGAAATATGAAGAAAAAAACCAAACCGGGTATAGAAGGTCCAGAGTGCTTGAAGACTCACTCGATGGTAAATCCAAAAAGTTTATGTCCCCCAAAACGCATAAGTGAGTTGTAGAGTGAAATACAATTCGATTGGAAAAAAATAAGGATTTTTTTAAAAATTCTTTTTGGAGTATTCTGTCAAACACTAAATTTACTTGTAAATTTTAATCACAGTTTTTATTTCTTTTCCTTATGACAAGCTCTACTCCCTATTGTTTTTTTTTTTTTTTTTTTTTTTTTTATTCAATTTTCACCCCAAACAAGGCACAGTGCCACTTTGAAGCAGGGGGCTACTATTAGGGAATTAATTAGCGGGGTCATTATGAAAGGAGAAGAGTAGAAAGATGTTTGTTAACATTACACTTGAACTTCTGCATATCATTGCAGTTGGGAAAGCAGAATCCCGGAAGGGAGTTCCAAAGACCCGCAGTTCTGGGGAAGAAACTATTGGAGTAAAAGGCTTTCTTGCACCTAGGGATCTCCACTGTAAAGGGATGAGACTTAGTAGCTTGTCGGGTTTGTCGGGGGTAGTTACGTCGGGGAGGTACAAGTGTTTGCAGTTCGTCAGAGCATTCACCATTAAAGTATTTGTAGAACAGGCAGAGGGATGCAACATCTCGTCGATGGGACAGAGGTTGAAGTCCAGATGACAGTTCAGGACCTATCAGGTTTGCGACTCTTTTTTGAACCCTGTCCAGGAGCGAGAGACAAGCAGCAGATGCACCAGCCCAGATGTGACAACAGTACTCCATACATGGGCGAATGGTTGCCTTATAGAGGTATAGGATACTGGCAGGCGTAAGTAGTTTTCTAGCACGGTAGAGGGAGCCAACCTTCCTTGCAGCAGCCTTGGCAATGCTCTCAATGTATCTATTCCAGTTCATATTCCCTGTAAACGTTAGGCCGAGGAGTTTAAAAGAAGTACTTTCAGGCAATGTGTTCTTGGCCATTGCTATTGGTGGTAGAGAAGGTTTCTTGTAGTTATTGTGTTTGTATGGAGCTTCTTTTTTTTTATCTGGTTAGGATTAATGTATTAATATTAGCTTGAAATTTATACTTGCTTGTATCGTAAGAATTTGTGTGTGTGTGTGTGTGTGAATATGTATGTATAACAATAAATATACACATACATATTTATTTAAAAAACAAACAAAAAACAAAAAACACTTCTATAAATTGTCCAGAACCAGTTTGATTAAATAACCCTAATGATGAATTCAGACGTTTGTGAAAGTACTTGTGCCTACAATAAATATAGTGACTACATCAGCAAGTTCTTTCCAGAAGCAAGGAAATTAATTCGGGTTATATAGTTTTTTTATATTAAAATTTCATTCAGAAAAATATAATTTTTCAAAACAAAAAGGTATTATTTGAACAAAGAATACAATTCAAAGTAATTTCTTTAACCCACGGATTTTCGATGTAGGCTCATCTCCTCAGAGGAAAAATCATTAGTAAAATAATAAATCTCGTTTGAAATAATTTTGCTATTTCACACAAACATAGAAAATATATTAAAGATTAAATCTTTTTAAGGGACAGAGAGAAAGAAAAAGAAAGGATATGAGATTTTGATATCCGAGTGGAGTGGTAATCCTTAAATAGAGTGGGATGTTGTTGTAAGATTCCAAATTAATTGCAGAAATCCAACATTGAAAGTTAATTCTAATGTTTTTTTTTTTTGTTTTTTTTTAAGAAAATATTCACTGAAAAATGTACTTTAGCCGTTTAGCATGAAAATTCCAAAATATTTTTGATTAAAGCTAAGATAGATGGCAAGTTCAAATACGGATCTTTAAGGATGGATTTAAAAATTTAGAAAACTTTAAAGTGAAAAAGATAAATAGGTATGTTTTTAATTATCATCCAGTGTCTCTAATTAAATCAAATCAAATTAAGAGAAAAAAAGTGCAAAGAAAGAAGAAAAAGAAAAAAGAATAGGAAAAGATAAAAACTTATTTATATCCTTAAGTGTTTGAATAGGAGAGAGGGAGAGACAAAAAGGAAAAAGAAAACTTAGCTGAAGTTTAAATTTAGTATAATGAAGTGTTGAAATTGAGCGGGGGGGGGGGAGATTTTATGCATCATAAACAAATCGGTCAAAGGTAGTAGCGGGAGGCAAGTTTCTATGTGATGGGATTTTAAACAGCTTGGGTGTAAAAAGGGGTGGGGGATTGTCTATATGGTACAGTGTAACCCGGTTATAAGAGACTTCTTCTCCGGGGGGGGGGGGGGGGGCTCACGGCTATCTTATATCCGGATGACACTTATATCCGTTTTTCTTATATCCGGATTACACTGTACATGCGACAGATCAAGATTAAAATACATATAGAAATAAAAAAAATAAGGTAAATTTTCAGATTAGGTCCACCTCCACAATTTTCTTTTAAATGACGACTTTTATAGGTTTTTGACTATGCTGAATATGAAAATCGCATTGAAATTGTATTCTTTGGCGGCCATCTTTTTTACGCCATAAATAAATCTACTCATCTATGAGTGATACTGCACGCGCGTAAAAAATATGGCCACCAAAGAATACAATGCATAATACAACTTTTTATACCTCGATAACTAATTATTTCTGCAAAATTTCAATGTGATTTTCGTATTCAGCATAGTCGAAAACCTATATAAGGTGTCATTTAAAAGAAAATTGTGGAGATGGACCTAATCTGAAAAATACCAAAAATAATAATTTGAAATAAAAATAAATCAATTAATTATCCAAATTAGCATTTGTATTTCTACTAATAAAATGAATAAAATAAAAAAATCTTTCAAAATTTAATATATCAATATGTAAGACCGTTTATGGGAGTAAAACTTATTAGCAATTAAAACTATATAATTATATAACCTACCAAGTATTATAAATATTTTATAAAGACTTTAATGAATAAATTACTGGAGCATATATATGTACATATAATCTGAGGTTATTGTTTTCCAGAGGTTAAGTAACCAATGAAATTTAACGAGGTTAATACAATAGTGCTCAATACGGAAGTAGAGCAAGGTATACTCTCTGTTTGTTTTTACATAAGCAGTAATATGTTACTAGTAACTAGCTGACCGAAACATACTCATGACTGTGTAGCAGCATATTACTGCTTATGTAAAACAAATAATGTGTGTATATATATATATATATATATATATATATATATATATATATGGCGTCGGGATGCATTGAAAAGAAACGAACAAAGTGCTCGTTCGAAAATGTGAGAGCTAAAATACAAATATTTATTTAAAAACCATACATTACAAAGTTCAAAAACGTACCATGGTTTCATTGCAGTGGATCTATTTATTACAGTCTTCAAATCCAAAGAAATCATCAGCTGGTCAGGAAATGAAAAATGAATCGAAGAGTGGAGGTCAACTCCATGAAATGGAAAACAAATCGAAGAATAACTTTTTATTTTTCTTCGATTTGTTTTTCATTTTGTGAGTCACTGATGATTTCTTTGGATTTTTAAAAGCCTGAAATAGGCAAATCCACTGCAATGAAACCATGGTACGTCATTGAAATTTGTAATCTATAATTTTTAAATAAATAATTTGTATTTTAAAGTTTTTTTTTTTACTTGTACATGAACAAATAGAGCACTTTTTAAAAATGGCGGTTAATTTTTTTAATATATAAAAAGACGTTGTAGATATCATTTATCCTGGACAGGGTTCAAAAGAGAGTCGCCAACCTGATAGGTCCTGAACTGTCATCCAGGCTTCAGCCTCTGTCCCATCGACGAGATGTTGCATCCCTCTGCCTGTTCAACAAATACTTTAATGGTGAATGCTCTGACGAACTGCAAACACTTGTACCTCCCCGACGTAACTACCCCCGACAAGCCCGACAAGCTACTAAGTCTCATCCCTTTACAGTAGAGATCCCTAGGTGCAAGAAAGCCTTTTACTCCAATAGTTTCTTCCCCAGAACTGCGGGTCTTTGGAACTCCCTTCCGGGATTCTGCTTTCCCAACTGCAACGATATGCAGAAGTTCAAGTGTAATGTGAACAAACATCTTTCTACTCATCTCCCTTCATAATGACCCCGCTAATTAAGTCCCTGATAGTAGCCCCCTGCTTCAAAGTGGCACTGTGCCTTGTTTGGGGTGAAAATTGAATAAAAAAAAAAAAAAAAATTTATGAGCGCTGATATTTTAGTTCAGTAAGTACAACTTATTATCACCTAAATGGTTCTAGGTTCGATCCCTTGTTTGGAATGGGCGCTAGTTTTCCAAACTAAATCATTTTTGATTAGGTTTATACTTATCTCTCTTTAAATCAAATCAAACTAAATATAGCCCATATTTGGATCACTTATGCATATCTGCTGCGTTCCAAAATTCATAATGGTCGTTTAATTAGTTTAGGAACAGATCCCGTATATATGAATGTACAAGCAGAGGTGTCGTTGCGTTTAACTATGATGCATCTGCCCATTAATATTGCAATTTAAAACGGAGAGTTGCTTTTTTTTTCTTCTTAAAAATCAAACATATGCTTTAATGTTGGAATTAATTCTTTCAAAAGATGCAGATGAAATAAAGATGAAAATAAACACTGAAATATTTGTTGCAATAAATGAATATTTATTTATTGCAGTTTTTGGAGTAACATTCAAACAATTGCTTTTGTTGTGCTCAAAAGTGAAAAGAATTCAAAGAATGTGAAATGAAACAAAATTATTTGAAAACAAAAAAAAACCCAAAAATCGATTTTCAAGCATTTTCTTTTCATTTTATTTCTGATATTTTAAATCTATACAAACATCTATATAAGAAGATTTGCCTGCTTGTCTGCCACGCTTACGTTTGAAATAGTATTTTCGTTGGTTTGTCACACTTAAGGTTGAAATACTATTTTGTTGGTTTGTTATGTTTAAGTTTGAAATAGTATTTTCGTTCGTTTTTTTTTTTTTTTTTTTTTTACACGGTGGTCACCACTTATCAAGACCGTAAGCCACTCAGGGATAAGGGTTATTGCAAGTACAGTACGTTAGTGTGGAGATTTGATGAAGTGTTTACTTAAGGGGGCGGTTCATTAGGAATTTGTTTACGTTGGACTTGAAGACATCCAAGTTGTAGTCAGGCAGGAAGCAGGCAGACGGAACAGAGTTCCACAGGCGTGTAGTTCTAAGAAAGAAGCTTTGTTCATGGAATCCGCGTTTTGATTTAGGCACAGATAAAGAGTGGGGGAAATTTTTGACAGTGGATTCAGCTAGACGGGTGTTTTTCGTGAAAGATTGGCGAGGGGGGGACCAGAGATTGGAGTTCAGACGAGCACCTGCCATGGAAATAACGATAAAACAAGGATAGGCTCGCAACGTCTCTTCTGTGGGAGAGAGGTTGCAGGGTAGAGAAAAGGGCATCCCCCACTAAGCCACGAAGTCTATTTTGTACTCTGTCAAGGCAGGTTGTCATGCTTAAGTTTCAAACACTATTTCCATTTGTCTGTGACGCTTAAGTTTGCAATATTATTTCCAAAGATCTGTCACACTTAAGCGTGAAACACTATTTTCGTTCGTTTATCACGTTTAAGTATAAAATACTATTTACGCTTGTCTGACATGCTTAAGTTGGAAATATTATTTTCATTTGTCTGTCATGGTTAAGTTGGAACTATTATTTTCATTTGTATGTCATGCTTAAGTTTGAAATACTATTTACGTTAGTCTGTTACACTTCAGTTTGAAATACTATTTTTATTGGTCTGTCATGCGTAAATTTTGAATAGTAATTTTATCGGTCTGTCGTGCTTAAGTGGGAAATAGAATGATGCGCTTCAGTTTTTGCGCGTTGGTTAATTTTTCATGCTTCAATATTTGATCTGTCGCGCTAAAGTTTGAAATAATATTTACAGAAATGTCCAACCTTCTCCATCAGAGGCTTTCATCATCCGTCTGTCTGTTTGTCATGCTAATGAAATCGAATAACCATCGCTAAATGCGCTGATTGAATAAGTTTTTCGATAACCCGTTCATACTTTTTTATCAATTTTTATTTTTCCAAAAACTGTTTCCATTTGAAACTAATTTTAAAAGAGAAACAGATGTAAACGATAAAAATGTTTTGGTTTTTTTAATTCGTGAAAAACAAATATGAATTGAAATGAAGAAATTAAGTGATATCGACGTAGGAAAGATGGAAAGGACGAGAATCTTTGGTTTTAAAGATGGAGATTTGGAAAAAGCGGCAGATGTTTGAAAAAAAAACAATGGCATTTTATATGTGCAGGCGTTCAGCAGAAAATTTCGGTGGAAAACAATGGAAGACGACAAAATTATTTTAGAATCGATGAAAAATAGAAAAGACTGTTTCTTCTTATTATTATTTTTATTCTTATTATTAATGTTATTATCATTATCATTATTATCATTATTATCATTATTATATTATTATCATTATTATCATTATTATTATTATCATTATTATTATCATTATTATTATCATTATTATTATTATCATTATTATTATTATCATTATCATTATTATTATTATCATTATTATTATTATCATTATCATTATCATTATTATTATTATTATCATTATTATCATTATCATTATTATCATCATTATTATCATTATTATTATCATTATCATTATTATCATTGTTATTATTATTATCATTATTATTATCATTATTATTATCATTATTATTATTATCATTATCATTATTATTATTATTATTATTATTATTATTATTATCATTATTATTATCATTATTATTATTATCATTATTATCATTATCATTATTATTATTATAGATCATCTGTTCAATGTCCGTTTTACATGTATTGGATGGCTTGTAGAAATTGATTTCAAAATTTAACTATCTCTGGCCAGGTCTTTATTTATTCCTTATTGTCTCAAGGTCATCCTTACCACTTCCTCCCATATTATTAACATCATAAGTGAAAGAAAAAGATATTTACAATGATGAAATTTAAGTAAATACGCTTATTTAGTTTGTCATTATAATAACTATAGTCATTATTATTATTATTATTATTATTATTATTATTATTATCATCATTATCATTATTATTATTATTATTATTATTATTATTATTATTATTATTATTATTATCATTATTGGTACTGTTGTTATAATACTAATAACGACAATAAACGTGAACGAAAGAATAATAAAAACGAAACAACCGAACCCAACAAAAACCAACCACTTTTGGAACCAAATATGGGAACAGCTTCAAGATCACAACAGAAATGCCAAGTGGCTAAAGAGCATAAAAAATAGACTCCAGGAAATTTAAGAAGGAAAAGAAACAAAAATTAATGAAGACGACACTAAAGAAAATGGCAAATTGAAAAACACCAAGCCGCGATGGTATACATACATATTGATTCAAAAAAGTTCACAATAGGCTGGTACAAAGTCTGAGAAGATGTACCTGCAAAACGAATTTAGGAAAACTCGTACCGGGAAAACTCACCCCTTTTTGCTAAGTAGGAAAACTGGTCCCTTATTCAATAAGGGACCAGTTTTCCTACTTAGCAAAAAGGGACCAGATTTCTGAGTACAGGTTTTCCGGGGACGAGTTTTCCAGGCACCCTGCAAAACAGAAGTACCAGAATGGATGACCCAAGGAAGAAGTACATTGATACAAAAAGATGCTGAAAAAGGGACGACACCAAGCAATTACAGGCCAATAACATGCTTACCGAGCATGTGGAAAATTTTAACTGCATAATCTAATCGTCCCTTAGCACTCGTGGACTACCGCCCGAAGAACAAAAAGGATGCCAGAAAAGGAAAAGAAAGATACACGACTTACCATACATTGACCAAAATATCTTGAAAGAGGCAAAATAGCAGAAAAAGATTATAGCCATGACATGGATCAATTACACAATACCACAAGCATGGATAATTGAATGCTTACAAATGTACAAAACATCCAACAAAATTATTAATATAATTAAGAAAGCAATGGAAACATGGACGCTGGAATTGGCAGCTGGAGGACAACACTTGACTGAAATAAGAATACAATGAGGCATCTTCCAAGGAGACTCGCTATCACCATTACTGTTTGTCATAGCCATGATGCCACTCAACTACATATTTAGAAATTGTGATGCCGGATACAAGTTTGCAGACACAGAACAAAGAATAAACTACTTCATGTATATGGTTGACTTGAAGCTGTTTGCAACAAACAAAAAGGAACTAGAAAAGCTAATAAACAACAAACACAACCAGAATATTGGAATATAATTTGGGATGTAAAAATGTGCACTACTGGAGATGAAAAAGGGAAAACTAGAGACATCAGAACTGAATTGTCCAACCAAGAGGAGGGTGTTTGGTGGAGATGACACTTACAAGTATTTTATTTGGGTGTCCTGGAAGCAGACACTATCAAATCTACAAAAATGAAAGAGAGGATTGGGAAAGAATTCTTGAGAAGAGTATAGAAATTGTTAAAAATAAAACTATGCATAATGCATTACACCCAAAAGACGATACCGACCGACTCGATGTGAAAAGGAGTGAAGGGGGAAGAGGATTAGTAAATGTAGAAGAAGTACAAAAAAAGAAGACTTGGAAAAACAGACATGGAGAACAATATAGGAAATGATGAAACCAAAAACAAAAAGACAAGTGGGAAGAGAAAGCACTACATGGACAATTCATAAGAATGACAAAAACAATTCACAGAGTGAAGAGCAAAGAGACAGAAAAACTAAACAAATATGTGGAACTTGTCAGAGAACTAACAGGAATATGGAATCTAAAACAAATCAACATAATACCAATAATTGCAGGAACATTAGGAACAGTTCCAAAACAAGTCTAGGAGAAATTGGAATCAAGAGGAAGACTAAGACTATGAAATCTTTAAGAAAAACCTTGAAAGCGGAAGTTAATCTACAAGAATGAAAATCGCTAACTGGGCATATAGAAAATGCAACGGAATTAAAACAAAAATAAAATCAAGAAAAACTGAAGCTACTACCTCCCCCCCTTCCCATTTCCCTCCCTATTCTCACCTCATCCCCTTACCCATATTCCTCTCCTCTTCCTCACTCCCCACTAAAAATTGTAGTGTCGGCACAAATTGTCACTACTTCAAATAGTCGAAGGGTCAAAGAGGATGGAAAAGACTGAGGAGTGAAAGCACTTACCAGATCTCCACTGGATAGGTGCAGAGGGACTGGGCCATTGGGGGGGGGGCTTATTGCCACCCAAATTCCAGTGAAGACCAATGGTCATTGCCAGTGAGAAACCAACAGCAAATTTATTTGCAATGGTTGCCAAAAAAGGTGACGATTAATGGAAATCTGGGGAGACTTTTTGTCCCCCAGATTCCAGGAAACACCATCGGTTTTTATCAGTGAGCAATCTCTGGTGATGACCTGTATGAGGAATCCTAGTGAGTGAAATAATAATAATAATAATAATGTACAAAATATCTGACAGAATTATAAACTAGAATTGACAGTTGGATGACAGCACCTGACTGAAATAAGAATACAGAGAGGCTTATGTATATAATTTGCAAAGCAAAATGCAATTATATAAATATAAAACAATAAATAGAATAACATAACATTTTGTCGCTTATGTTATATTTTATGAATAATTAAAAAGACGTTTTTTATTGGTTAAAATTATTACGTATTAAATAGGCAGACGTTTCTTTAAAAGTGTGTGTGTATATCTATATATCTATAAAAGTGAACGTGTCTGTCTATCTGTCTGTCTGTCCGTGTGTCTGTCTGTCTGTGTACATTTCCCTACGCAATAACTCTATCAATTTTTAGTCTATAGACTCGAAATTTGAAATACCGGGTACTAAGATTTGGGAAAATCGATGTGACGGGTGTCAGCCAGAAATTTGCCTGTTAAGGGGTCAAATTTCAACGATTTGACCTTTAAGAACTCTACCAAACTCCTCCGACAATTTTGGGTCTAGACACTTGAAATTTTAGATATAGGTTCCTTGAACCTGGATCTAACTTAATAAAGTGATTTGAGCCCGAAACTATAAATTTTAAGGGGTCATAATAGGGGTCAAATTAAAAAAAAAATTTACTCTTTTTTTTTTTTTTTTGCTCAGCATACACCTCCAAACACCCGGGCAACGCCGGGCTGAAATGCTAGTATATATATATATATATATATATATATATATATATATATCATTCAAACACTACTGTGTTTAAATATATGGTTAAGTGACAGTTTTAGTAATTTAGAACTACTTTAAAGCTTCACCGCTCACTCATTTTTCGACCAAATTTCAAATAATTATTACAGTTCATAGATCACCTTCTCAGCAATGTTGTGAAAAGAATTTTCAATTTTCGTTCAATAAAGCAAAAGTTATGATGAATTTTCTGGTGTTCAAAATCGTAAAAATATGTAAAGAGGTGAGCAACGTTTTTTCTGACTGGTTTCCATAGCCACCACGTCACGTCAGCGACTACTGTTGCTACTAATTCGAAAAGTAACAAGTGAGAATGAAAGCATGAAAGGGAGATAATTGGGGGTATTTTATTGAAAGCAGACGAGTGCCGTACATTGTTATTATATATGTGTATACGGAGGAAAAAAAAATAAGACCGAAATTAAACAAAGAACAAGTGAATTTATTGGAAGCCTAGAAAAATCATGGATTACAATAGAAAAATGCGAGCATGAAAAGTAATATGGTTAAACTTAAACATGGAAAAGTAAAGGACTAGTTGCTAAAACTGGAAAAGAAAATGACAAGATATTCTAGTAAAAAATATAATAAATTTATAATTTCAAATATTGCAGCATTAAGAATTTTTTTTTTAATTCAATTTATAACATTATATAATCAATTCTTAATAAATTGAGGACATTGCGAAAGCTGCTGTAAAGAAGGTGGATTCCCTCTATCAAGCTAGAAGACTACTCAAACCTGAGAGTATCCTGTACCTCTACAAGGCCACCATTCACCCATGCACCGAGTATTATTGCCACATCTGGGCTGGTGCATCTAACACTATCCTCTCCTTGGATAGAGTCTATAAAGGAGTTTTTAATCTAATAGGTCCCTCTTTATCAACTAAACTTCAACCCCTGTCCCATCACCACAATGTTGTATCCCTGTGCCTGTTTTACGAATATTTTAATGGAATGTTCTCTGATGAACTCATTGCACTTGTGCCCTCTCGACATACATATCCTTGACAAACATGCTTAGCAACAAAATCTCACCCCTTCACTGTTGAGGTCCCTAAATGCAAGAAAGCTTTCTACTCTAATAGTTTCTTCCCTCAAACAGCTAGACTTTGGAATTCCCTTCCTGCTACCTGCTTCCCAGGCTGGACTGATATGCAGAAGTTTAAATGTAACATAAACCAATATCTTATTAATCTTTCCTAGGCATGGTCCCAAATAGTACATTCAAGTGGCCATATGCCTTTTAGGGGTGAACGCGAGTAAAGCAAACAAACAAACAAACAAAAACCCAGCTCAGCTGAACAGTGTTCTACAGGCGGGCAGTTCTGGGAAAGAAGCTTTGTTCATGGAATCTGCATTTAGATTTAGGCATAGATAAGTCTGCCCTTGCGTGGAGGCAAGTAAATAGAGACTCCTTAATATTTCAAATATGCTGGTCATAATAGTAGGATCGATGTAATCGAAGTCCTTGAGTCAATTAAAAAAAGAAGAGCGCAAGTTCCTAGCTGTCAAGGGAGATAGCTCTATCTATAATAAACCAGGCTTGGCAGAGAAAAAGAGAGAGAGGGGGAGAGAGGGGTGGGGGGAGAGAATGCAGTAAATAGATGAAAACGAATCAATTTCATGAATAGGGAAAAATGTAAGTAAATAAAATTTTTAAATAAATGACAAAAAAATTTGACATCCATTTTTTTTTTTTTTTTTTTTTTTTTAGTGATTCATTTTGGAGAAGTGACAAGCAATAAATGAATCGTTTAACAAGATAATCGTGAAGTAGCCGAAATGATGCGATTTGAAAGCAGCTTCATTGATTGGCTAGGGCAAACCTGCCTTAAGGAAAACTAGATCTACGCTAAATGGAAGAAGAATTCTCCTGTTAAACGAGGAAGATAAATACTCAACGAGAAAACATATAATGGCTCACAAATAAGAGCCAAACGAATCTACAATTTCTCTCAAAACGGAAGTTGACATTAATTGCCAACGTAGGCTACCTTTTCAAATGCATTGTGGTCTTGTAGGCCGATAATAATCAAGACAAACACAACGGTATAATTAACATACAGTGTATTAACAAATATATGTTACAGTTTTGTTTGGTTGTTTTACGGCATATTAACCCTTTTCGGGTTATTTAATGCCGAATCCAGATATTTTGAAAATAGTATTCATGTTGAATCAAGTTATTTTGCAGAAGGTTTTTATTCTTGAAGCTTTTTGTATCTTCAATAGCTAGTTTGTAGTGTTTGGTTTGGTTGTTTTATAGTGGATTTTATCATATTTGTTCCCTGCCCTGCAGAACATGAATGAGTTTTTCAATGGGAGAGGGAAAAGGGTTACAGTATTAATGTTTGGTACATTTTAAGATAGGAAACCAGTCAGGGGGAGATAGAAAGAAAAAAAAGGGGAAATGGGAAGAAGGAAGAGGGGGAAAAGCAGGGTTTTTGGTTTTTGGTTTTGCAGAAGTTTTGCAAAAGGAAGTAGAAAACAAAGCATCAGTGTTGGGTGCATTTCGTCTCACGAAGCCAATATCTTCAGATCGCCTAATCTAGTAGCACCAGGTATGTTACAGAAGGACACATCAGGATGCTGGGACATAACTGCAACTAATTGTGGTATTTACTTCTTTCTCACCACAGTAAGATGTGACTCAAAGTCGAAAGGAAGGGAAAATTCAAGCCGAAAACTTTAAAAGGGGGGGTACTCTGGCCTGTTAAAAGTTGCCAACACAGTACCGTCAACATTCCCCAGTTGGGGCATGTCAGGTATCAAGCAATAAGCAAAGAGGAAAAGCAAAGCCTAGCAAAAATGGACCTACGAGAACTACCCAAGAAGAATGTCTCAGCCCAAGAGATTAAAAAAAATACATTGAAATGACCGTTTTTCCACCAGACTACTCATCAAGATCATAACATTGGTATATTTCTGCCATTGCAACTGAATGCCATTAATGAATACCACAACATTTAGTTGTAATTGCATTTATTGTTTATTAGTTCAGTTATTGTGAAAAATAGGTAAATCAGCTTACGCCTTAACAGAGATGTTAAGGAAACTGATATCTATATATTAATACGATAGCGTGTGTTATTTAGTGTTTCACACTTACATCTGGGTCGTTTAAATTGTTATGATCTTCAATTTTTTGTAATAAATTATTTTATTACAAAAATTCTTCATAAGTTTTTGTTTCAGTTTCGATTATAGTCGATGGCACTCAAGTTGTACATTTTTTTTTCTTCGTAAGTTTTAGTTTTGGTTCAAGCTGATGCACCCAAGTCATATGAACATATTTTTTTTATTTTTGAAATCACAATGAATAATCGATAGAACATTAACTCTATAATAATATATACAAAATCTGCATAAATTAAAATATCATATTAAAGCATTTTTTACGACCAGGATACGCCAGGCGTCCCTATAAGTTTAAAACTTCTGCAGTTTTAACAAAAGAGCAACAATAATTTCAGGGCGTTTCCATTTATGCTGAATATCTACGGAATGCCAACATCAATATGTCACATATGAAAGAGTTTGCTGTGGATTTTCCACAGGTCCCGTGAGTATTTATAATTAAGGAAATGATCCATGTATATTAAATAGATTAATAAGAACATCCAAACGTTAGAAATTTAGTATTATTGGTTAGTATTACTGTTCTCATCTTGAGTGTTATTTTCACAACGTTTTAGCTGATGTAACCTCTTCAGGATTATATATATATATATATATATATATATATATATATATTGTGGTCTTTCAAGCCGGTAATAATCAAGGCAAACAAGGGTGGAACGATAAAATTTTCGTCCTAGAAAAGACGACATGATTCCATTTCCATTTGGATAAAAGCCAGGTTTCTTTTTTGGTTGCAGATCATCTACCAGTTGGCAAGTTGTGTGCAAATCCTAAGAGTGATAGGCACCTTCTATCATGTCTGAAAGTGACAAAATGTTCAACGAGCGAGATTGGAGATGCACTGCTGTACAACTCATGCTCTCTACCAGTCCAAGTTATGATAACAGGACCATTGCCAGCACCCTTAAAATGCAAATCCAGACAACTTAACACTTGAGGGCACAGCTCAACGAAGTTTTTAGTCATGGTTATGATCTTTCAAGTGAGGGCCACATCATGCCACCTCACATCTTCGAAGTCACCTTGAAAGTCAACACCAAAGTGTACCTCTGCTGAAGAATTTGGTGATCCTCTGGTGTAATCAGGTGGCCACTGGTAGACCCTGAATGTGGCAGCAGGACTCGGTGCTGGTCTACAAGTCCAAAGAAACCCAGACTTGGCTTCAGAAGGAGTGCTACGACTGTGTACCCTTCTCTCACTGGTCCCCTCCTCTTCTGACCTGAACCCGCTGGAGTATTTCGTTTGATCATACAACAAGAACATCACCAACATGACCTCCCACAATACCAAAGCCAACCTGATCATCGCCATTCACTAAGTATTTGCTGAGTTTCCACTGGCGCTTGCGGGAAAAGCATGTTCCCAGTTCCAGACTTGTATCGAGGCAATGATTGAGGCTGAATGCAGTTATATTGAATAGATGTCAGCTCTACTACATAATCAAGTTATCTTGATTGTTGTTTTGTTTCAATAATACTTTTAAAATAAAGCTGTAGTGTTGTTTTCTTTTCAGCGACACTTTTATCGTTCCACCCTGTATATAATAGCTTGAATTAAAGTTTTAAACTCAAAAGTCAAGTATCATGATTCGATTGTGCCCTAAGCACAAACATTTCAGCTGCGCCCCTGTCTCATCAAAGAGCCTACTGTTGATTTTATAAAACTACGGTTACATAACAGCTTAAATTAAAATTTAAAGTGCCAATGTCAAGTATCATAGTTCAATTGTGTTCTAAACAGAAGCATTCATTTCAAACACGCTTCTATCAAAGAACCTACTGTGGAGAGAACTTGAATGCCTACTAGACACACTGTCCTCGAGTGTCTAAGGTCTCTCTGTACAAGGGTTTAGGAGGACCACCTGGCATGAGGATACTTTTCCATACGCGTAAACCCTGATTAAATATTTAAAATCGCATTTGTGGTTCAAATAAGATCTTCTCAGTTTCGTTGACCCACACTGGCTTTTGCGAGGAATAGTGCATCTTTTCCAAGTGATGTTGCTTAGCAACAACACAAAGCTTGATACTCAACCAGACTAGATGAATTTTTTTCCTGGAATCTAGTAAGACCAAAAGACCACAAGAAATGTATATAATGTTGTGACACTTTGGCTGTGATCATAGCATAGTATCTGTGTTAACTGTGGCAAACAGGGCCAAGGGTCAAAACATTATTATTATTATTATTATTATTATTAATACTATTTGATTCGAGCAACGTCGGGTTGCTGGATCGATTATTAGATTGGGAAAAAGTGATTGACAGGAAATAACAACAATATCGCTACAAAGGAATGTGAAAATAGAAAATAGATGTAAACATGATTTTTGGTTTTCATAAACAAATAACTAGATTGAGGTTACATCAGCTGTCGATCTGAGACACGTAATGAGATGTAGATTTGGGGAGATTCTAGTCAGTCGTTAGCTGGACATCAGAGAAAACGAACGACTCAAGGGGGGGGGTGTTCTCTCCATGACACAGGGATCGACATTTCCTCAGGCAGCCAAGATGTAAAGACGTAATCTTTGAAGATGTCAGCCGAAATCATAAAAATAAATGTTCGTAAATAATCCAGGTATGTGTTGTGTTATTTACATCTGTTAAAAAGAACTGTTTGTCTACAATTGTTTCGATACATCCACATCAATCGTTTCCTGTTGAACTGTTGCATAAATGTTAAAATATACGCACTAGACGATCAACTAAATGATACGACGTATATATGCATACATGCATTTACACGTACATAAAATATACAGATAAAATATAAAACCCAACTATTCAACATGTACTTCGTTATAGAACATATTCATATACACACACAACGTAAAATGGTTATTTCGAGAAGAGGGAAAATTAATGTTCTCAGCCTTTTTTTTAATTCACCATTTGAAATGTAAAATATAACTTTACTGGAATATTTGAATATCTATGGATCTCATAAGAGATCAAGTGTTAGCCCCTAAAAAGGGTTCCTTGATTTTTGTGAATTTCGACTGAAGTAAAATAAAACGTAAACTTGGTGCAAAAATTAAATTAAAAATTTCATCTTGAAAAAAAATAAATTGTATATTTCAAATCGAAAAAAAAAAATTATATATTTAAAATTGAAAAAAAAATTAAAAATTTCATCTTGAAAAAAAAAACAAATTGTAAATTTTCAATTGAAAAAAAAAATGTAAATTTCAAATTGAAAAAAAAAAATTGTAAATTTCATCTTAAAAAAAAATTGTAAATTTCAAATTGAAAAAAAAATTGTAAATTTCAAATTGAAAAAACAAAATTGTAAATTTCAAATTGAAAAAACAAAATTGTAAAGTTCAAATTGAAAAAACAAAATTGTAAATTTCAAATTGAAAAAAATGTAAATTTCAAATTGAAAAAACAAAATTGTAAATTTCAAATTGAAAAAAAAAATTGTAAATTTCAAATTGAAAAAAAAAAAATTGTAAATTTCAAATTGAAAAAAAAATTGTAAATTTCAAATTAAAAAAAAAACCCTGTAAATTTCAAATTGAAAAAACTGCCTTTTAAAGTTTTCTTCATAACAATAACATTTGTTCTCATCTTTTAATGAACTTATAAATGTCTTGATTATAAAATTCTTCAAGTTTTGATGTGAAAAGCTTCAGCCTCTGTCCCATCGACGAAATGTAGCATCCCTCTGCCTGTTCTACAAGTACTTTAACGGTGAATGTTCCAACAAACTGCAAGCACTTGTACCTCCTCGACGTAAATACCCCCAACAAACTCGACAAGTAGCTAAATCCCACCCCTTCACAGATGTAAGAGAGCCTTCTACTCCAATAGTTTCTTCCCCAGAACTGGTAGACTTTGGAATTCCCTTCCGGATCCCTGCTTCCCCAACTGTACTGACATGCAAAAGTTCAAGTGTAACATGAACCGACATCTTGCTGCCCAACTCCCTACATAGTATTCCTGTAGCTTATGTCCCTGATAGTAACCCCCTACATCAAAGTGGCAATGTGCCTTGTTTGGGGTGAAAATGTAAAAAAGAAAAAACAAAAAAAAAACTCATGTTCAATCTCATCTCGTGATGTTAACCTAAAGTCATCTAAATGGTTTTGTAATCCTGGAAATAAGTGATAATCTGAGGGAGCTAGGTTAGGGGAATATGCTGGATGAGGCAAGATTTCCAAACCAAATTCTCCTAGGAGATTTTTGATCACTAGTACTGTGTGAGAACGAGCATTATCATGATGGAAGACGATTCCATTTCTGTTGACTAAAGAAGTTAGTTTTCGGGTCAAGATGGGTGAGAATATTGCTGAAAAATATAAATGATGCTTTGATAACGTGGAAATAAATAAATTCATGATGATGATATTTTTAAGTAATAACAATATCATCATCATAACAACATTAATTAAATAGTATCAAATAAATTACAATGGTCTAAAATGACCTTTTCTACGAATCGGCAAAAACTTTTGCGCTGACCTGATATTATTTATTTATTTATATATATATATATATATATATATATATATATATATATATATATATATATATATATATATAGAGAGAGAGAGAGAGAGAGAGAGAGAGAGAGAGAGAGAGTGTGTGTGTGTGTGTGTGTGTGTGTGTGTATAACTACGTGTGTGAAGTAGAGAGGGGTGGGGGTAGCGCGAATGCATCTGAAGAGAAACAGAACAAATCGTTGCCATAAGAACGTGACACTTGGCCAAAACTGTTCATCAATTTTATGGCTAATTAAAGTTGATAAATGCTACCCATGAAACACGGCGTGTCACAGATCTTTATGTGGGTGATCGATTTCGGTGCGGTGAATGGAGAGAGAGAGAGAGA